>NC_134195.1:5731309-6066980 GCF_964188355.1 Buteo buteo | reverse complement strand
CAGAAGAGCTTTTAAGAATCTTTCTTGCTCTAGTACCAAAGCCACACACATTGTGCATGTCTGTTCCCTTCATGGTTTGCCTGAAAATTCCTCACAGCAGATGTAAAGTATCATAAACCAGAGGGTTATAAAAAACACTGCTGTGCAAAGGACATTTTCAAGTTCTTGTTAATTGTTTTGTGCTTAGTTTGGGGCTTTGGTCACACTTTGCATCAGAGGTGTGGGCGTAGGAAAGATGGGACTCTTCCAGCATTACCCAAACAGGAGTTAGGATGGGGTTACAGAAAATACAGGATGAACCAATGCTGCCCTAAAATTTAGTTTTTCTGTTGGAAGCTGAAATTATTAAGGAACACTAAGAAATAAAAAAGTCATTATATAATTACCTATGGCAATGAAATTTCAACATTAGCATGTGTCTATATATATGTAATCACAACTTTAAAAATATTTCCTTCAGAAAGAATGTAGTTTCTTCACACTGGTGTTGCACGGCAAACTATCTGGATGCCCATGCTGCTTGAAAAATGATTGCTTCACCTTTCAGTGAAACCACTAGGTGGAGATGTAGGTTTACCAAGCTAGGATTGCAACAAGGCTTTAAAAGGCACAAGATTGAAAAACGCCTCTTAAAAAAAAGTACAAGATTGATAAATTATGTATCTTTTTTGGTTACAAATTCCAACACATCTTTGAAGGAGGAAAAATGGGAAAAAACTAAATGCTCAGTTGTAAAATTGTCCAAGCAAATTATTATTTTTTAAGACACAAGTTCTGATGTTTAAGACTGAGAGAATAATCGCTTCATGTTATAAATTGTCTGCTGCCAATACACACACATTTTCCTTTATTCTTCTACCAGCTGCTAGCTCATGCTATCAGTGGTCAGGAACAAACAAATAAAAACTACTCCTAAATTTTTTAGCCTGCTTTCAAACTTTCAAACCAGTGGAAATACGCCAGCAACTGGCAGATTTCAGGACTGTTTGCTCAAGTTGGGGGAATTACTTTTAATTCTGGCACTTTTTCAGCAGTATCCTGATCCCTGGTATAAGATGTAAAAAGCAAAGGATGGTATTCCGAGTTGCTTTCTTTAAAATAAGACCCGTTTCTTTCTGTTTTTC
The DNA here is from genome assembly GCF_964188355.1 of Buteo buteo. NCBI lineage: Eukaryota > Metazoa > Chordata > Aves > Accipitriformes > Accipitridae > Buteo > Buteo buteo. Next base: position 6,065,856 of record NC_134195.1, on the reverse strand, counting down.
TGCCGTGTGTGCTTAATCGTGGAAAAGGAAAATCAAAAGTCAAATGAAACAGTTGTTTACGTGTACTGCTTCCACTTTCCTCTTACATAAACCTTTTCTATCTCCACTACTTATCTACATGCACTACAAACTCTCCCATAGCAGACAACAAGAATCTGGGCATTTTCTGGCAGGGAAGAGTGATTCAGAATTAATTCTTCCATATTTCTCCCCTTAATGAAAATGCTTCTGCAGCTTCTGTTATATTTTCCGATGGGTAGGAAAAACAAGTGCTATCTTGACTTCTACTGCTCAGCATCAAAAAGAAGTTAACTACTGTGTAGCCCATCCTGCCTTCAGACTCATGTAAGGGCTCCGTACTTTTTTTTTTTTCTTTTTTTCTTTTTTTTTTTTTAATGTAACTTTCAAAGTCTTGTTAGAAAGGATGTGGGAATGAATTGACCTCCTTTTGAAATGTTAGGAAAAGAAATGTGTGGCAGATACTAGTTTGGGGAAGGTCGGTATCTTCATAAAAATGACCCCTCCTTTTCTATAACCTTAAATATGGACCTACTTTTAGCCAAGTGTCTGAGATTTAATGCCATTTACTACAAGCGCTGTAATTCTGCTAATAGTGTATGTAAGCCTAAGGTATAAGTGGAGAGACCATATATCAGTTCTAGCTTCTGGTTTTTTTTTTCCTGATTTCTGCCAAAGCCTTCTTGTTTAGTGAGAAAAAATGGGGAATAATATTTCAGAAGTGAAAACTGAGGATTGCAGTATTTTAGATGCCATTGTCCAGTGATGTGATTATTTCTATCAGTGCCTGCAATTTCTGGGGCTATTTCCAGAGACGACAGCAGAAATGGGAGTAACTACTAAATATTTGAGCAAATTAGGTCAAAAGAAGGGAGGCATTTCTGTTTCTGCTAGAAAACTCTTTAAAGACCCCCACCATCTGACAAACTCCCAAAACTGCTGATGCAGGGTCCTGCAGCTGCATTCATCATATTCAAGGGGAAATGCAGGCTGTTAGGAAGATAAACAATGAAGCTCTTCCGAAAGCTAAACTGATGGAAGGGCAACAGTTAGAGTAAGAAACCGAAGAAAAGGGACCTTCCTTAACAAACAGTATTGTGATTTTGCAGAAGGTGTATCCTCACTTCTTAACAATAATATTTCTCATACTCTTGTCCTACCCTTCCATGCTGCAGTGCTTCCCAATAAATGTTGTTAATTATGAAATGGGGATCCTGGTTATTTATATAGACTAAAATATTGCAGGTTTCTTCAGGACAAAGTACTTCAGGTCTTGCATGGTGAAAATAAGATTTATCTTTATTTTTAATTTTTTTTTTTTTTGGATTACAAGAAGGCCTAAAGCTAGCAAGAGCCAGGTAAGTCAGTGGTAAGCAGAAAAGCAAAAGGCAACCTGGTTGGGGAGGAGGCAGAGTGCGGTTTTAGACTTAAAGGACTGTGTGATTTCTTAGTATTATAAAAATGCTTGTCGTTTTAGAAATACATGCATCTAGCAAGTACACAAGCCAAAAGTTATTGTGTGCAGCAAGACAGAAAGAAAGAAAGAAAGAAAAATCTCTGGGCCAGATAGAAGGGATGAGGTTAAAGCTGCAATTTGCAAAGCTCTACTTTCAGGGGAATGTCTCTGCTTTTGGAGAAGCAGAAAGAGTCACTGAGGTGAGAGGATTTCTGCTGGTGAAGGGCAGCCTGCCTGCCTCTGGGCTTTTAGCCCCATCCCAACTAAAACTTGGGTTTGTACTAATCCAATTCAGATCGTTACCCCAACCAACCCGCCCTTCTGCCTTCTCGGCCGAGAATCTGCCCATCTTTTCATCCTACATTAGCTCTGAATGCCTCTAATCAGTTACAGATTGAGAAGAAAAACGAAGAGTCCCTGTATTAAACAGCTTTTTCTCCTCAAATGTTGAATATGAAGTTCTCCTTAAAAAGCATTTCCTACTGTGGTCACACACACACCTACTGAGATACTTGCCGAAATAACCCAGCACAGAATTAAGACTCTTCTGACAGTCAGGGAAAATAAAGATTTCAGCTTAATCCTAACGAAAGAAAAGAAAAGAAAAGAAAAGAAAAGAAAAGAAAAGAAAAGAAAAGAAAAGAAAAGAAAAGAAAAGAAAAGAAAAGAAAAGAAAAGAAAAGAAAAGAAAAGAAAAGAAAAGAAAAAAAATTAGTGTCTGGCAGGAACATTAATCAGTAATGTTGCATCTTAACCCTTTATTTGCTATAGTCCAAGCCTGCCTCAAGTCACACCTTTTTTAAAGTCCCATAACAAGAGGACAAATCACAAATAAGAAGCTGAGAGAGGCAAGAACAGTTGCCTCGCTTTAGGATTTAGCTGGCAGCACAAAAGCTGGAGGGTGCCTGGGTTCCCAGTTTCCGTGTGCCATGCCCCCCCCCCAACCCAAACAACCTCCACCCCCCGTCTTCAGCTATCCCTGTAAAACTATTTTGCTAAGGCTGTTGGATTAGTTCAACACATCTTCCACCGAGCCGTCCCTGGTTTTAGGGTCTGATAGGTGCAACGCGCACGCTCACGCGCAGAACCGTCCTAACTCGCAGGCACTGTAACAAACCGGAGGGCACGGGGCGGGGAGGACCAGGACCACCCCCTGACGATCACATCGGAGGAAAACAGACGTTCCCCTCACCTTGAAACCCTCTCTACTTTTAGATGAGAATACATTTGATCAAAACACGATGCCATTCATCTTATGTGGCTGTTTGTCGATCATAGCTCCTGGAAGGATAAGCAAACCCTATGGAAAGGCATTTATCTAAATTATCCTGATAAAATGCTATCACTCCGTGGGGAAAGAAAAATGAGGCAGAATGCTAGTTTGTACACAATTGTACTAACCTGGAGGAAAATTGGGACGTGGAGTTGAACTACACAATAAAAGTTGGAGCGCTGGTTTGAAAAAAGAAATACTTTCTTTAAGTGAAGTTTCTCCTTTATGAGGATTTGAGGAAAAAAAAAAAAGAAGATTAAAAATATAAAAATATAAACTGCCTCTCCCATTCAAACAGCATATAGTTGGTGTTTGTGACTTTTCCCTTGACAACTAGATAAGAAGATAAATGCATAGTTTCTCTTAATTAGCCTTTCTTAATTAAAAACACCAGAGGTATTTGTGATCATAATGAACTCTTCTGACAGAATGGTCACTTGTTCTTCTGGGTGTCACTCCAGGAAAATTAGATTTTTTTTTACGGGGGATAAATTCTGTGCTAAGGAAGAAATAAATGATGCCCGCAAAAGCGGTGTCCCCTCGGTTTTATCTGAATGAGATGGATGTGTATCTTGTGGTTTTTAGAATGGTGTGGGGCAGTATTAGCCATCATTAGCACCCCAGTATGGATCCAATTCACTAATTACTTATGCTGTCTTGGTTCACTGAGATTTAAGTACCAAGTCAATCCCATTATCTGCAGTCTCCCAAGCTTGCCAGAGTCATCCGTCTTTTATGGAAAAAAAGCACAAGGGTTATCAATAGGACCCTGAAATACTTGGGATTTTCCCACTTCAGGAGGAGGCAAGATTAGTCCTGACTAAAGTCGCATCTTCTCTAAGCTGCTACTTTGGATGTGATAAAAGTGAATGCTGACAATTATCCATAACTACATAAAGAGCAGGAGAGAGAGGGAAGGAGGCAAGAGCGGCGAGGAGAGAAGTCTGCCACACACGCCTGCATCTGTCCTACGGTCGCAGGCAGCTTTTCATATCACCTCAGAGCTACAAATTACAATTCGTCTGTTACAAACACGCGATAATATAGTCAGGAATCAGAAATTAAAATATTCCGACGGCCTCGGGCCTCCTCGGAGAGAAAGAGAGAGGGAGAGAGGCTGGGAGGGAGAGGAGGAGGAGGAGGGAGAGGGAGGGAGAGGAGCACGCCGAGCCCCTGCGCTGCCTGTGTTGTTTGTGCCCTCCCTTCTCCATCCTACATGTTTAATGTCTGCGGCAGTACCGAGGCCTTGTCTGTTTGGGATGGTTGATTGACATCTGCTCTGCCGAGAGGAAGGAACTGGCAGCTATTGGCAGCACTGTCACGTTCATTTGCACACTTTATGAAGCAGCAGTGTGGCTACTAATACAAAAAGAAATCTTCTAAGCAGCATGACATCTCTTGGAATGGAATATTTGTCTTTACAAATGATTGCACTGCTGCCAGTACTTGACATGGTGCTCGCAAACATGTGTAATTGTTGGAAGTGTAATGATGATTATTTGCATATTTAATGTTCAAACAAGTACTGGAGAAGCAACTTAGACTAAACCTTTTATGGGGAGGATTTAAATATGTTCAGCATCAGCCTGATGAGTCCCAGAAAGGAGTCAGGGTCTGAGGGGAGAGCTCGTCAGCACGGCTGCTGTGGGAAGGGGAGTTTAAGAAATCACCCTGGAACACGCCACCCGGATATTTTATAGGTTTATTTTGAGACAGATTTCATATGGATTCCTCTCCCATTCGTTTTAATTGCTCAAAATTATATTTAAACGTAATTATACGAAAATTTAGGAATGGTCTATTTATCATGTGTCTGAAATCAGCCAAACGGCAAACTGAGGAAAGTAGATAAGCAAGCACATGTTTACCAGTAACATCAGTTTGCAGAAAGCCTGCGCATGATGGCAACGGCACTTATTTTAACTCTTTGGCATAACTGTGAGAAGGGTGCAGGTCGTGAGAGGGAGGCTTACAAACCCTTTTTCCTGGGCTGGAGATACAGTCCTGGACGTTTCCCCTGGAAACCAGAGCCATGCCCAGGTCGGTAGAAGAGGGCTTTCCCTCCCTGTAGAAAGCCCTCCTCTTTCTGCCTTAGAAAGAGACTTTTCATTTTCCCTTTCCACAGGAGACTTTTCATTTTCCCTTTCCACATTAAATTATTATTTTTTTTAATCTTGTGACACGCACCCGTAGTCAGCACACGGACCTTGCACACACATAGGTGCACACATGTGTGCACAGTTGTATGTATGAGGAGGAAAACATTTTTACAAAAGGGCTCTCCCACACAGCAGAAAGAAACAATACTTTTGAAGGCAGTATTGTTCCCCTGGGAAGGATACACATTGGCTTTATCAGTGGAATAATTTCAGATGATACAGATACATGAATGGCAATTTAGCCCTTCACCTTTAGTGAAGAATTTCTTTAAGTGAGGACTTCATCTCCCAACTATTTTTTTCATCTTAAAGAGAGGCCTCCTCCAGTTGAAACTTTCCTGTCTTAGAATATTTATCATCTTAACAATTAGCTTTCATCTCCCCACCCTACCCCAATTCTCCTGCTTCCTTTCTCCTTTTTAACTCTCTTTTCCTTTCTCTTTTTTGTGTGGTCTCAGTACCAAGAGATTTATAATCACCAAATCCTACATTGTTTGAGGGGCAGCACAATAAACTTGACTCAATTATCATGCTGTAAATTGATTTAAAAAAAAAATATCTGATGGATGAATAGAGACTGAATATCTTCGTCTCTGACCCTGTCGTATCATCAGCAATTCTCTGGCAGGACTCCCACTTGATTGACAATGCTGCTAATGAACACTGTCTTAGGCCATGTAATGATTTACCTGCCATGAACAAGGTTTGGCAATGCTACCTTTGCATACCTGTCAAACAATTAATCCTTTAAAAAACAGATATACCGTCTTGAAGCATGGAAGTGTCTGGAAATTAATAGAAAAGTGGAGGCATAAGATAAATACATGTCTGCTCATTAAGCTAATCAGGATTGTTTTGTTGCTTATCTTGTTCCAAAAGCACTCCCCCTCTATTTATTTTAGCCACCTGTTGTCTCATCCTCACAAGAAGCCAATATCTTCCTTTATCTGACCAACTCCTACCTTATTATTTACCTTGGCCAACAGTGAATACAGCAAGTATTCAGCTGACTGTGGTTGTAATCCTTCTTCCCAAGTTGAATGTGTGTTGGACTTTTGTGGTTTGTTTTTTTTTTTTCACTCACACTCAGACCTTCTACCTGCTCTGTTTTGTCTTCTTAGAAGCTAAAGGTAAAGAAAACTTTGTACAGCATCTGGTATTCATGTTCAGCTCATTGGCCTTTGGATTCTACCTCCAGATCCTAACCAATCCTCCTCACCATACGAACAGGATGAAAATGCTGAGGTGCGAGGACCCCTTTTTGGACCACAGTTGTATGCAGCACTGACTCGTCCCTGAGCAGGATTCTGGAAGAAGGATGGTCTGTGTCACTTTGCCAGCAATAAAAAGTGTCTTTTACTTCTTCAGACATCACAGAACAGAAAAGCCACCCAAACCCCTCTTTCCTGGCTCATTGAACACTACTCACCATACATCAATAGGTACTTCAGGTACCTTGCACAAAATGTAACTCATCTGAAGCACAGTCTTGCAGTTTTGTAAGTAGCTAATTGCTTGCTTAAAAAAATGAGAATGGGGGAAGGGGCTCTGGAGGATGGCTAGGAAAAGCTATGTTAAGGAGAGGAGGGACTCATAAAAGAAACAGTTAGGCTGCAAAGTTGAATTTAGTTCCTTACAAAATTCTTTGAAGAAGCAAAAGTATTTAAAAAACATATGACAATAATTAGCAGTATTTCTTTGGGGATTTGTTTGTTTGACCTTAGCCTTTTAATCTGTCAAAGTATGCTAATAAGCCTGACAGACAGAAAGATAAAATGCAGAGGCAGATGAACTAACTGAGAAAACATCAGTACAATACTGAATATACTTGTGGAAAAAGGAAAGAAAAGAGTGCAATTAAACATTACCTCAAGGCTTTGATGATGTGCTCACTATCATGGCAAAGTTGCTTCCAAACTGGAAGGAGTGCATACACCAGGTCACTCTGTGTCTGGTATCTCTGATGGTTTTATTTTGAATAGAAAGACATCTTTCTAAGTTCATTTTCTGTCTTAAATTTCAATCCAATGTATTGAAACACCGTTTTCTGCACATTGTCTTACTGCTGGGGATTACTGGGTACATTTCATCAGTCCATGACTGTTTATGGCTTGAGAATCCTAGAGCTGTTGAACAAGCAGGCAAGAGGTTTCCTTCTGCCTTGAAGACCTGTGAAGAGCCTTGGTTTCCAATGAGGTTTTGGTGGGTTTTTTTTGTGAGACCTTTCAGGTTATCTGTGTGAAGCCAATGAGAATGATGGTCCCCAAAACAAATAGCCACTTTTAAGGAAGAGTCTATTCTTCATTCAAGGTGAGCTGCGAAATCAGGAGTAACTCAACAAGAGTAAATAGCAGCACATGAGTCAGTTCTTTTAGGACACCAGAAAAGGAGGTTAAATTTTCCTGAACGGTTTTTTCCCTTCTGAAATAACTGGTTCTGTCATCTCACTATAACCCAAAGGACTTTTGGTGGCACTAGAATAAGGTCATCTCATAACAACAGGCATTTAGAGAAGTGTTGCCTGCCCTCACGTGTAAAGCTTCTCAAGCCCTTTTTGTTCAAGAGGACTAAGAAAACTGCCTGGTGATGAAGTTTTGTTTTTCATTGGTCCCACCTATCCCCAGACCTCCAGAGCGCCCTTCTGCAAAATCAGAAACATGATGCTGTGATGATCCTGAGTAAAAGACTAGTCATTCCCACTTCCACTCTTAATAAACAAGCTATAAAGAAGAGGTTAAAAAATTTCCCTGGGCTAATGCTCTCTCCATATCCTGGCGTACTGGGACCCATTTCCTGATGGTGCAGATAAGAATTATTGAAACCACAGAAAATAACTGAGGCACGCTTTCCCTTTCAGATATCCGGCTGCCATGAGCTCTAAACCAAGAAATTTAACTGAAATCAGGATGTAGACTTCTCTTTGCTGTGTGACTAAGTTGGGCAACTCACTTCCATGAAGTGAGACTGTGAAGGAGTTCTTCAAAATAAAATGTTTGCACATTGTATATCAGTGTATCTTATTTCCTGACAGGACATCTGATACTCAGCTTTTCCATACAGCCAAATGAAGCATGACATTTAAAAAACCTTTTTCCAATGAGTGAGCTACCCACCCCACTTAAGCTCCCTAAAAATATACAGAAAATGAAACATAGACATGTCTTAGCAGCCAGAAGTGTGTCTGAAATTACTGCCTTTGCAAAGCTTTTACATTTAGTCAACTTTATAATCACTTAAAGAGCTCATCCAAGCTTGGATTTTTAAAAATGTAGCTAAGGGCTTTCTTCCTCCCTCTGAGCCAGATGCACAATTATAAGCCAAAAATTAAACCCAATTAAAATTAAAAAAAAAAAAAAAAAAAGTGAACATGATCTAGCTGAAGGAGATACCCAGGGCCTACTGTTTAAGGAACTGAGTGCCCTGCTATATTCCACGTCTTGCAAAGGTCCTTGCAAATACCAGCACCTTGGAATTAAGGATGCTGCTCTGCACAACGCATGGAGCGCAATGGAGTGGGACTCCATGAGAGCTTTTCTTAAGAACCATAGCTTTGCTTCTTGTTCGTCTTCCACCTTCAGAACATGCTGAAGGAAAGGCTTTGCCCAGGTGTCCCTGGTGGGAAGGAGACCTGAACGTCCCTCTTGGTTTATTCCCGCTAGTCACCTTAAAGCCCAACTTTCCGAGGTGGATGGGTGAGTGAGCACTTCAAGGTGGGCTTCCAGGGAGATGGAGGAGCATCATTTCCCACCCAGTCCCCCCCACCCAAGGCAGACCCACTCTCCAGCCATCCCATGTCCCACCGCTGGGGAAGCGGGGCTTGGGGAGGGGCCGGTGGGGCACTGGGGGTTCGGTCCAGGGGTCGTGGGGGGGACCTGGGCCATGGGAGGGGGTTGGGGGGGGGACCGGGGAGGGGTGGCTGCGTCTTTTCTCCCTGGCGGCTTGGAGAGGTGGGCCGGGGCTTTCAGCGGGGCTGACAGATCTGAAGTTTTGGAGGCTGAATGAAAGAAACACTCAGCTAACAAAACAGTGCGCCACAGAAGAAGTTTCATCTGGTCTGGCCAAATCCCTCCTTTCTTTCCATCTTTTCTCTCCTAATAACAGCTGCCCTCTCATTCCCTGTTACTCCGCTGTGAAGAACAAAACCTCCCTCTGACTATCTGTTTTTCTTTTCTTCCCCAGAGTAGGTCTCATTACTGGTGATTAGCAGATGATTAAAACCAATTCAGCTTCCCCCAGTAGATATTTTCTCCCTGTTTGTGACTAACGCGTCAGTCTTCAATGAACGTGCTCCTAAGCTTATTAACGGGCTCAGAGGATTAGCTGCCACCGAGCGCCGCCGCTCCGATATTGTGATGCAGCGAGTGACATGGAACCATTTGCTGAGCACAGGCAGGGCCGCTGGGACCAAATATCTAAATCACAATTTTAGTTGCCGCGTAGAGCCAGGTTGGGAGGGGGAAGCCTAACGATAATTACAAAAAATCCAACGTTTGGCAAAGTCTGAAAATAGCCTTAAACTTCAGGTTCAGGAATACCTCCCCAAAAAAACCACAAAACAACCAAACCCCAAAACAACCCAACCCCGAGCCCAACCTAACTATAAAATATAGGACCTTCCCTCGCAGGGAGATTAGCCAGTTTGAAGTCCAGAAGAGACTATTATGGTCAGCAAAACATACAAGCCGCTCTCGAGGTTGATATGCCAAGGTGTGGGTGTGTACCAGATCTCTCCATCTAGCTGCTGCCCGTGTATTTCTATGTAAAACCCCAGCCTGTAGCACTCTCAAATCGGAGATTAGAGCAGGCTGCAAAATTAGAAGCTTCACTCTATCCCACCCATCCCCTTAAAAACGATCAAGCTTAAATAAAATTTAATAGCTAATAATAAAGGAAAAGAGGTCGAAATTATCTGCAGGTTTGAATTATGCAGTAAATTATCCTGGGGAAAAAGAAGAAACATTGTGAAACAAGTTAAAATAGGTTGTGAAAAATATTTTCCAATTATATGCTTCCTCTCTATCGTTTTATGCTTTCTTTTTGTTCTAGTTTTTTAAGGACTGTGGTATTGAATTGTGGCCACATTTATAAAATTGACTCCCTGCGTTACACTTCTCTTCACCAGACAGACATTATTGTAAGGAGTCCAGATTAATAAACTGATTTGCACTCACACTCCTTTTAAAGTCACTCGGAGCTCCTAAGTGACTAGAAAATCTGGCCATTGGAGTTGTAGGAGAACCCAATTTTTCATTTCAGGGAAATTTCCTGATGTAAAACACCCCTTCCATTTTGGAATAGAACACAGGAGAACAAACTTTTTCTAGGAATTTCCTATGAAGTGAAATTTTAAAAGAAATATTATTTGATTTCTGGTCAGCTGGAATATTTTATTTGGCCTGATTTGTAAAATTTACTTGGCTCTGACTGTTCCTTGTTTATTTTTTCAATAGTCGGTATTCATTTATTGTATATTACAGAAGCAGAAATGAAAAGCTTTTAAAATGGAAACTGAAACTCTTCATATAGTGGGTTGTTTTTTTAACCAAATTTCTCAATTCATTAAAATCCTGACACTAAGCACTATTTAGAAAGACACTTTCAGAATTCTGGAAAATATTTCACATCACAAAATCTATACTTTTTGTACTGAGGATTGTTTCAGGGGAAGATTTCAGAGTGGTTTTAGTGGAAGCAAACTCTGATGACTAAACACAGAGTTAGAACCTTAACTTTAGGCAGCCAGCTTTGAAAACAAAGCACACACACACCCCCCCCCCCCCCACTTTGTAAGGATTTTTTTCTCACTCCGTTCTTAAATGCTTTAAAATAAAAGAAAAAACTCCTCCAAATAACTCCCTTTTCACATCTTCACATTTCTTCCTTTTATATTTTCCATTGTCCTCTTTCCAGTGCAGCTTAACTCTGAGTGTGCTGAAGCTTGAAATGTAGCTTCCGATTTATAATAGCAACAGGGCATGCAGCAAATGTCAACAAATCCCTTGTCACCCAGGCAAGAAGGAAATGTGAGAGGTAAGGCAGAGTAGCCCTTCCTTGCTGCATAACACAAAAAACCCCTCAGTGAAAAAGAAAGAACTAGGATCTTGCTCATGAAAAACCATATGAGTCCATTAATATCAAACCAAAATTGTGACAGGAGGGTGACACGCATTGAAAATAGCCAGTTATACATACAATGCAGGTATAGACCTATGTGTTTGGTATGTATGTAATTTTAAAACGAAACTCCTCCACCATCTACCTCCCCCTTTGGAAAAATTAAAGGAATTCCAACAGACCCGATTGACCATATCCTGAAAAAAAAGCACCCCATAAACCCCACATCACTGACCTCAAGTGACCTCAATAAATAAGTAACCGCTGAAGGATCAGCTCCCTTGTTGTGAAACAATAGACCCAAACTTCAGTGGAGCGCATGCAAGAAAATGTCACAGGAGGGTAGCACAGGATTTCAGAGCAGAAAGAAAGTTTGGGGAATAACAAGTGCACACTGCCAAGTTACTGAGGAAACCTTTTAGCAAAGGAAATTCTGCATTTCTCTTAACTTTTAGAGCTGCAGGTACCCCCCTTCTTGCCCTTCTGTTGATAGAGATGGAGGGATGTGATAGAAATATATTGTATTCTTTGCTACTCACTCTTTTTCCCCCTGTCTCTAAGCTGCCATTTTATAAATTTATTCACTGGTCAGCAGTGAATCATGCAAAACATAGCAGGCCGCTGGTTCTTTGTGAATTTTCTGTCACTGGTTTTTACTCTTTCTAGTGTGATCAGTCACCTGAGTCACATTACAGGCTTATTTCTAGCTTCAGCTTGGAACAGAGTACCTGTAAGACAAGAGGGAAAGCTGCCTTTGATTGTGTCAAAAGGTCTATGAAATTAGGAGCTGATAGACTGGCTCATAAAAGAAATGTAAGTATATTTTAAATCTTTTCCTTTGGACTACTTTCTGCCTGAAAAATCCTTACTGGGAAAATGTGGATATTATGGGCAGGTTCATTCTTAAAATGGATTTTCTTCTTTTATCGTCAGGGACAGAAAGTGATTTAGACAAACGGAGTGAGGTAGGGAGCTTTTTTGTGTCATTTGAGGCCTTGTCCATCTGTAAGATGAGGCCAGCACCTATGAAAAGCAGGGTTTGCCTGTCCATCATATATGCAGATTTGAACTCAATACTACAATTGCAAGAGAGGGAGTTAGTTCATCTTCAGAGGCTACCACCACCGAGCCGGGTATTACCTCCTTAATCTGAGCTATGATAACAATCATGTTAGTTAAAACCACTTTCCTGGTTGCTTCGCTTCTTTCTGAGACGAAAGAAGTAAAGAGATGATAAAGGGACACATACTCCATCAGTGGCCAGAACGGGACGGGCTCGGAGAAGGGGAGGCTGATGTGAAATTGAGTTTTGAATGTTAATCCTAAAACATTCGTGTCATAGTTTAAGATATCTGACTCGAAATTTAGAAGTGGCCAGCGCAAAAAAAGAAGAGTTAGGAAGAGAGGGAGAGAGCAAGATGTATGCAGAGGACTAGTCTTAGCACCCAGCAGTTGGTATTGTCGCTAGCACATCGGGCAATCCAGCTGTAGTGTCCTGCAGGCATCAGCGCTGGAGCCGCTCCTCTTCCTCAAGTCTGTACTTTTAAAAACCAGACGATTATGCAGGAGTTGTATTTTCAGCATCTTTTTACATGGAAGGATGGAACGTGTCTGGGTAGGAGAGACTCCATTTTCTGATTCACTTGTGTGTTTACTTTGCCTTGCATTCAGTTACATTTTTTTTTTTCAGCAGGAGGACGTAAAGTAGTTGCTGACTTTGTATTCTGCTGTACCACAACACTTGGTAGAGGGAAAGGAAAGCAAATGTGCAGAGTTGCCAGGAGACAGATTTATTCTGAACTTCAGCAGCTTGGCACTTCCACCACGACACTCCTTCCCCCTTCCCTCATTCCCTCACGCTCCAGACACAGGCAGATAGACCAGAAATAGCAGAAAATGACCCGCTCCTGCTTCGTACTAAAGCTTTCAGTTTTGTTTAATTTTGAGACTTTCACAGCCCCACAAATCAATTTGAATGTTTTCAAAGGATGGCTGTGAAATGGGTGCAACATGGAAAATTCAAGTGGTAAATGTGCCTAGAAGCATCTGATCCTTCTTTTCCTGCTTCCCTGCTTCCAAATGCCTATTTCTTCTTTGTGTTCAAAAGCAGCATTCGGGGAAAGGGGAAATAAATTAATTTGTTAATCTGTTTTTCTTGTGAAATAATATCTGTTTGCAAACACTCTTAATGTGGAGTAGGAACAGGGCAGAACTGGTGTTCCCCATCCAAACCTCTGCCACATTCAGAGGACTAATCTGAAAACACATGCCACTGCAAGAAAAGTGTCTTTAGGAAATAGCTTGTATGTTTTGTCTGATCTGAAGGTGAATACTGATTTCCAACATAAACCTGGGAAAGTATACAGCCTGAATTGACTTACCTTCTCTGGAATTTTTCTTTATCCGTCACTAGACTGCAGAGTTTTTGATCTGACCGTAAAAGAAAGGTCTTGAAGAAACTATGGAAAGCAATAAATGATGTTAGAGTATGGAAATACTAGAATTAGAGAAATAAAAGCCCTATAATGAATCAAAAAGCAACAACAAAAGCCTTATACGGCTAGAGAAACTACACACAAAGGCACATGGAAGTGGAGGAGTATAGGAGGAGACATTGCAGCACTTTCATGCCTTGAGGGTGGCTAAGATTTGTGGAAAGGTGAGAATACTGGTCAGATACTGGAGAGAAGAATTATTTTAGTTGCAATTTCTGAATAACTAGAGAAATTAAGACTCCTTTACTGTAAAGGAAATGGATTCATGCAAGGTACTGTTGTACAACTGAATCTACTTATAAATGTCATATAAGACTATCTGAATAGGGAAGATCACAACTAATGTCAGTTTATAATTGCTTGTGTTTCTTTAATATGGTTCCAATCTGCCCACTCCCTACCTAAGAGAGATCACATTCCTCAAGTTATTCCCATCACCGTGACGGGTTAAAAAAAAAGTACTTCAATTTAGATATCCAATTAATGTTTTAAATCTCACCTCTTTGGTAAAGGCCGACTTGATTCAGAGATCTTACTGATTTTGTCTCAGTTGAGTCACATTCCTCTGCCACTATTGTTTACTGTTTCTAGAAGCTTTTTTTCTCAACTTCCTTGTCGTTTTTCCCCATCGCTGTGAAAAATGCAATTCAGCCTTACAACTATGCCATGTATCCAGGTCTAGACATTCCACTGCCTGGGAGAACGTGCTCAGATGGATGCTTGGATCTTTACCTGGCTTAGATGCTTGCATGATGTAAGGATAGCTACTCCTGCTCTGGTGTGGGGTCTTCCATGGGCTGCAGGGTGGATACCTACTCCGACGTGGTCCTTCATGTTCTGTAGGGGACAACCTGCTTCACCATGGTCTTCCCCACAGGCTGCAGGGGAATCTTTGCTCCAGAACTTGGAGTATGTCCACCCTTCCTTCTTCAGTGACCTTGGTGTCTGCAGGGTTGTTTCTCTCACATTTTTTTCTCACACCTCTCCCTCATAGCTGCTGCACAGCATTTTTTACCCTTTCTTAAATATATCATCACAGAGGATCCACCAGCATCACTGACGGGCTCAGCTTTGGCCAGCAGTGTGTCCATTTCGCAGCCGTCTGGAAGCAGTTGTGTCCGACATGGGGGCAGCCCCTCATGTCTTCTTACAGAGGCCACCCGTGCAGACCCCCCACCACCAAAACCTGGCCATATAAACCCAATGCAATGTGGAAGCAATATGATGGCTTACATGATGGAAAACTTACACCAACTGAATAATTCTCCAGGTTGAAATGGAGTCATGGTGTATGTGTCTGTGAATGTTACAGTGCAGATGCTGCTTTGGGTCAAGGTCTGATATATGGCCTTAAAAAGACAAGAAACAACTTCATTTTTTTTTAATGAAGCTCTACCTAAAATGTGTCAGGAAGAACGGAGAGCATGGGTCTGTAATCTGAATAAAATGCAGCGCCTATGAATGTAAGACAGACTCTCTCCAGAAATATGATGATGCTCCAAAGAGACATTTATCTAGAGCTCTTAGGAGCTATTCACACACTCAAGAGAGTGTAGAAGAGATTTCCTGCACAAAAGAGACAGGTGCCTAGGATGAGAAGATGGAGTTCTGTCGTCTGTGGTCTTATTACAATGGCTATTGCAAAATATTGAAGTGGGTTCATAAATATCTGCTTTCTGTACTTGATTTAGCTGCAGTTGCATGAGGCGCTGTTATCCTCAAACACAATGTTCCCTTTCTTTTCTCCCAGTTGTTAACAGCTACTTCAAAACTATGGCCAAGTGGAGGGATTTAAATAAATACGTCAATAAATACATAAATAAATGAATAATCCCCCAACTTCAAGCAACGCTTTCCAGCCCTTCAATATGATATTTTAAAAAAATAAAAGGCATGGTTATAAGAGGGTTGTAAATATAACAGTCAAAATAGTAGCTGTCATGAGTTCTTTATAAAGGAACTTGCTACCTCCCCAAACATCCTGACTGTTAAGATTTGCTGACGTTGATTCACAATGTAGAAATGATAAGAATTTTGCCTGTTCCTAATGAAGGGAATTTTTTAGTCCCCCCAAATCAGGGCAAATTCTGAGAATTTTAACTTGCTAGTATTTTTAACTTGTCCCTCTACCAGCTGATCTATCATACACTAGTTTTCCTCACCATAGATAGTATTGCTGGAATGATAGCAGGCTTGCTTACTTGCTTTCCTTTCCATCTTGACATCTGAAACTGTGGAAATCTTCTAAAGTAATACTGGCCTGGAAGATTTTCAAGGTATTCACTATTGCTCCTGTATGTTGGCTTGATTGTTCCTTTTCATTCTTTGTCCTCATCTTTCCTGCACAGTACAGTTTTTTGTAAATCTAAAAGGTAAAATTATCTCATCGCTTCTTTTCTTGGAATAACTGCTTAATGGAAGTCCCACATGGTCGGGATCTGCTGGTAAAAATGGAAAACCCACAGAAAGAATAGTCTTTAGAGATAAAAACTTACTTCTTCATGTGCAGTACCATATGTGAGGAATAAATAGAAGGCAAGTGCTCTATGATTTCTTGTTTTCTTCTCTTCTTCAGGAACAACTACAACTGTGTTTGACAAACTGAGGAGAAATCTGTTGTATAGAAGACCATCCAACAGAGCAACAGACTTCTGAATTTGATAGGGTACTTTGATAGTGATGAGAAGAGCAGGAACTTGAGGAGAAGGAAGCAAGGAAGGAGGCAAGAATGAAGAGAAATGGAAGCAGGAGAACGGTGTGGTTGATGTAAAGTTAATCAGAGAAGAAAATGAGGCTGAAGAGTATCAAAGGAAGGTGACAGAGTTACTTTCAGAGGAATTTCATAGCACCGCAAGAGGAGACAGCAGGACATGGTGGAGCGCTGAGAGACTATTCTAAACCAGAAAGGTGATATTTCAGCTGCCAACAATTTGTTCTCAGTTGCTCTGAGCTGTACCATATACTGTCCCATTCCTCGGGGACATGCCGAAGGATCCCAGATTATCAGCTACCACCTGATCTGCTGTGTTGGAGACATGAGAAATTCATTAACAATTTTATAAGCTGCATGAGACAAAGTGTTTTCCTAGTGGTGCTTGCATGATTTTCAGTGGCATTAATGCATCTCATGGGCCTGTTTACTTTTTAAACCATGCTGAACTCCACTAAAGGTGAAAACACAATCAGTCCAAATCAAAGTAGTCCTTCTCTAGCTCTATGTACAAAACAGAAAAATCCAGAATAACTTTATCTGTATAGTGGTGTGGATGCTGCAGTCCAAAAGATTTGGTTATTTGGTTTGCCCATATTGAAAGAAGGCACTTTTTAAAAATACCTTGGCATTGCACACTATGCATCCAATATATGTGTCCATGAGTATTCTACCTTGACTGCAGAATAAATGATGAAGAAATGGTATCCTATCCTGGTAATACATCCACAGGCACAGGACAAGGATATGTGTGTGATCAGTTGTACTTGCACAGTTCAGGAAACCCATTTGTTCAAACCTCATCATCACTTCGGCAGTACTTTCAATTTTGACAGCCCTGGGGGATATAAAAGAATTAATTTCCTCACAAACCTCAATGACCAGTTCATCAATAGTAGATTTTCCCACTCTGCTTGATAGGCAACTGACTTCCATCTGCCCAGACAGCAACACTCTTTTGGATAACAAATAGCAACAAACAGCATATGGAATTTCTCAGATGGATAAGTTGCAGCTCCATGGCTGGACAGAGTCCTCTAATGTCTTAATGGATGTGCTTTTGTTTCATGAGATGATTCTGTACTTACCGCTCTATTTCCAGTGCAATTGCCTCCTTCTAAAGTGAAGTTGCATTCTTGGCTCAAGAAGATAATATGCAATGGGATCATTTGTCAGCTTATACTCAGTCTATAGCTCCTTTGTTCTTGTCCAGTAGCTTATGCTGTAGTGCTGGTACTGCTGGAAAAATGTTGATTTTTTTGTCTTCTGTGACCTCAGAACTGCTTCTGATTTTCCCACTGGTAGCTGAGGCAGCTGTGAAGCAGCATAACAGAGACACAACCATGTTCTTAAAAATAGGTGTATTTCTATACTTCAGCAATAGCCACAAGTAGCTCGATATCTTAGGCAAATTGTCACTCACCATTGCAGTGTGTGGTAAGTACCAGGCAAAGAATTCCACGATCCAAGCATAATTCCTTTCACGTCCCAAGAGTGAACGGACAAGTTGTCCCAAACCACTCTACCGGTTGGGTGATAAAGCAATGTACTGTCTTTTGTGATGTTATGAATTCCTGCCTAGTTGTGGCAGATACGATCAGTTATCTGTTTTGCTTGACATTGATACAGAATAGTACTAACAGATATGTAGGGTGTGACATCAAGCTGCTAATATCAATGAGGTTGCAGGGTAGGCCCTGAAGAACAATTCTTTGAGTTTTATGCAAGGGAAAAAAGAGGAAACAGAGATGCAGAGCTGAGTATTTGCAGTGTAAGAGTTTCATCCATCTGCAGGCTTGTTAGTGGAATTTGTTCCTACGCACTATTATTACAGATGGGTAATGCCACAGAAATGGCAGGCACAACGTGCTGTGCAGTGTAGCAAACAGGAGAGCGAGCAGAATCATACCAATAGCTTACTTCCAGGCAGAGCAGAGGGCAAACCTGTCTGAAAAGACTAGATGCTCATGCAAATGACATACAGGGAGGAGCAGAGGACCAGCTAGTCTCCGTTGCCTTAATTTTTCACAACTGCACATTTTCACTATCACTACCTTGAAGAAAACAGCCTGCGTAAACATCTACACTGGGGTTACCCTACGCTTAAGCTGTCTGCCTCACCATGTGGCTCGCAGAGGCACAAATGACTGCAAGCGTGGATCGTGGAAAGAAGAGGAATAAAATGGATAAGAGCGGATTAAGTTTTCAAGGAAGACAAGATCAGTCTTATCTCAATAGCCATTCGTTTCACATCTTTACTACTTTTGTCACAGCAATACTATCAGAACAGACAAATGTTAATTTCCCTAATATTCTTTCTCAGACTCAAAAATGAACATAATGAGGGACAAAGACTTAAATAAGTTAGAGTAATTTCCTGAATACCAGCAACCAGAGTCAGAAGGAGTAGATAAATGCTGCTTCACAATGATTCTTGGATACCACCGCTGCCCTTAAACACACCAACCATTAAACACTAAATCTGATCCCACCTGAGTCAGCTCAATCCAGAGCCATATGTCTGGGTTTGCACGTGATACGCCCAACCCAAAAAGTTAGGCAGAGTTTCTAGTCTGGGCACAGTTGAGTCTGAGTGTGAATTTTGGGTTTGACACACACATAGTGATATTCTACAGTGGCTGAATTTACCAGCCTGAGACAGTGATGCCCTGGGAATTTTTGCACGATGCTACTTTTCCTAGCATATAAATACCCTCAGGCTTCCATGTGAACTAAGGTTAGCATTTTGTGCTAGGAAATATTAGCAAAAAAATAAAGCAGTGGTATATTCGATTTGACCTGGAATAAACAGCACTATGATTCCAGTTGAAATCCTTCTATTTTGTGTCTAGATTGTAAAGTGGAGCAGGAAACCCTAGTTTTCACTCACGTGAGGTTTGATTTCCCATAGTCACACTTTTGCTGCAGTGTAAGCAGTTTCCTATGTGGTTGCGCTGCATTTGGCAGTAACGATGGTAGGTACAAAGCCCTACATTGGCACTCTTCTGAAAACCCAAGTACGTTCATCAGGATACCCCGATACCATTCATCTGATAAACCTTCTGGCTACTGCTTCCTCTGTCTAAATTATGGAGTGTCATTTAACTAAAGCAAATGACTCCACGGTAGCCAAGACATTGGATCCAATGCAATAACTTTCCATAATGAGAAATACTTGAACCTCAGAAATGTGGTAGCGGAAAAGTACATGAAAAATGTTGTGTTTCGGGGGAAAAAAAAAATCTTTAATGAATAGTTTATCTGTTTAGTTAATACTCTGACAATGTGACAAGGCCTTTTTTCAATATTACTGCATTTAAACCACGTGACAGCCAACTATATCACGAAAAGGAAGCACAATATTTAAATGTGTATGCAAATATATATGTAGAGTATATTCAAGGCAAGAAAAAAATCCAGCAAACCTTTCATTGTTAATTCCAGTCCTTGAATTTTGTTAAAATATTAATCATACAGAAAAATTATTTCCCTGTTCTGGAGAAGGAGCGTGAGAATGCATCTTCAGAAATATATTTTATTCTGGTAAGAGCTCAAATGACATCGCACTGGGGCTGACTGACAGTCTTATGTATACGACAGAAACACAGAGCTACAGAATTAGATAACTTAAGTTAGGCTGCACACCAAAACCTATCCTGCTACAGTCCAAATGAGGTTATTGACTCAGAGAAGGAGCCATTGATAAAGCAATTATAACCAGTAGCCAGATGTGTGATAGCTCATTTTTGGAAATGGACAGATGCCCCAGCATTAATGGCATGGAGATTTCAAACATAAGAAATCCTTTGAATAGAACCAAAATGACAGGCAGCCTCGTATCAGAATCTAGTAGATTTAATGGGTAACATTTCCTTGGAACTGGAACAGAATAAACACATGGCTAAGAGGCCAAATAAGCACAAATGAATCTTTCAAAGGTGACAAATGTGCTATGTATGAATCAGGTTGTCCAGAAAGTTAATGTATTCTAATAATGATTTATTTATTTTTTTAAGCTACCAGGACATAATGTACTCTAAAGTTAGGTGCATAATTTCAGGTACATTCAGTTTATTTCCATTCGTTGCACATCCTTATTAGAAAACTCTGCCATCTGAATATTATACTGCTATGCCAAATGTGCAATTCTATAAATCAGCCAGGGGGAGAGGGTGCCAGCCCTTCCTGATGATAAATACAGTGGCAGGAATCTACTTTGTTTTGTAGTATGTAAGGCTGATTAATCCAAAGCTGTTTGCAAACTTCATTTCATACAGGATACCCCCATCCATACAATCAGATTAACAAATCAAAGGTGCATTCAGACTTGGAGACAGGTTGCCACTTAAGTATTTCAGATACTCAGGCATTCGGTTAAACTAAGCTTGGATTAACAAGGTCTGACTATTTAAAGGGAGTTATGTTTAGGGGTTCTCTGTCTGTGCTGATTTTGAATGCTGTGCTCATGGGGTAGTGCCGTCCAGTCTTAAGAGCTCAGTGAGCTTACAGAGCTTTACAGCCTCCCTGCAAGCTTCATGAGCTTAATTGAAGATAAGTATATACAAACTCACCTTCCTAGAAAGACCTCTATTTATGTGAAGGGGGAGAAAACCCAAACAAATCTCTTTATGCAGTGACTAAGCTGCATCTTTCCTGTCATCATTTATACTTATTTTTATATAGTGGAATTTATTAGACTAAACCCCTTAATCATGTGGAATAGATGAAAGCGAAATCAGTCAACACTGTCACCTTTTGTTGTCACTTGAGACTCTCTAGGAGGTGACAGAGACTGATCAAATTATTTGTTAGGAGTGAATCACGCCAGCTGATTTAGCCCCAGTGGAAAGTGGATCTGTGAGGGTCTGGGCCAAAGTCCCTCTCTGCCTTTCTTTCTGAATTTGTAAAAAAGTAAAGACAAAACTTCTTTTAGCTTATGTGTTCAGTAGTGTTCCTTTATCACTTGGAAATGGCTGTCTCTGTCACTTAGAGAGACCAATCTTGTAATGAAGAAGTGAAGAAATGAGCAGCGTCTCGCATGGAGAACCTGTGAGTGCATTCGCCGTTGAGAAGAGGAGGCCATTGGAGGCCATATGCTTTAAGGGTTGATGTGGTGTTATGTGTAAGGGCTCTCGAGCAATCATTTAATGACGCTGCTGCACTTGAGGCGTTGCTTGTGGGCTGTACCGGAGCTGGCGCTGGTTAGAGGTGAAAAACAGAAACAGGGGCATGGGGCAGGAACTGTGAAGAAGGTCGCTATAGCAGAATTTTACTGGTGTTGGTTTATGTTCAGAGCTGCAAACGTAGCTGGTCATTCAGCAAGAAACCCATCACTCATATACAGCTTTATTGTCATATAGTTAGTGTATAGACAATCACTTCTAAGGAAGAGAGACTTTTAGCACTATGATTTGTTCAACTATTTCAGCTCATGATAAAAACTCCATGACCATTACACAGTAACAAAAATGCATTTACAGACCTTCTTTTTAATTTATTAATTTATTAATTTACACCTTTAAAATAAGATTACCTTTCTTCAGGAGTGTCCAATTGTCCTAATGAAGGAGGGGGTTCAGGCAAGAAACCTGTGAGACAGCCTCAACTGCTGCAAGACAATGAAACTCCATTTGGAGAGGCAGAGAATCCTCACATGAAAGATGTGCGTGGCAGGTGATTCTTCCCTTACGTCCTCTCTCTAAACTATCTGCCTCTGGATAGGGACATTCAAAATGCCATGCGTTGGTCAGAAATGTAGCTATCCTGTGGAATTCAGCATTTTTGCTTATGAAGAGATTGAGGAGAACAGCCAGAAGGCCAAGTCCTTCTACATCTACTTTTCTAAATTACTCCTGAATTCTTGTCACTTCTTTTTAGGGGAGAAAGAGCTACAGTGGAAACAAAGGGTATGGCTTGCCTTTAGATAGTACATCCTTCAGTGTCATGCTTTCATCCACATGAGAACTCTTTACTATCGTCTGAAATCTAGTTTTCTGTCTCAAGAAAACAGACTTTTTCTTATGCAATCACCACTGAACCCCACGGAGTTAAGGAAGGAACCAATGGTTTATTTTACTTCATGTGCAGACCACTTTAGGTCCTTGGCTACTTCATGAACACTTTCTGTAGCGTCACCAGTAGCACTGTTCCTACTTCTCACTATTCCTCTGCAAAAGCTCCACATATCAGGCTTATCTGCCCTTTCTTAGTGTAATTTCAGTGGATGATTTTTGCAGGTCAACAATTTTGTTCTGTGACAAGAAGAGTTCCAAAGTCTGGGTCTCCTCACAAGATTTGTCTAAATTAGAAAACTCTATTCCACTTAGGTTCATGGTTGGACTGACCTCCCCTGTCCTTCGCTGTCCTTGCACAATGCATTCTCTGTCTTTCCCTCTCACTTATATTTATATAAACAATCTCGGTGAGGTATCCTACAAATATAAACACTGACAATTTAGTCTACTTAAAATTCAGTGGTTAATAAGGTTCAAAATAGTATGCTGCTCTAGGTGCTTGTTAGCAATGCACAAATGTAATACAGGTCTCCCTGCCTCTCTTGGACTGTAAGTTAACACTTAAATCACGATTAAAACAAAACAGACACAAACCAGAGCCAGTTGCAGTTGTTCTGATTAACATTATATTTTACAGTTGTTATACAAACAATTAGCAGGAAAAGACTACAACATCAGTTCTGTTGGCAGGAGAAGGCACAGCCATGGCCAATCCAATCCAATTAAACCATGTCTCCCGTATGCGGATGAACAGCAAAAGTGCAAATCAGAACATATCACTACATCGCCTTCCCCAAGACACTGAGACCCTGATCCCAGGAGACACGGAGGGCACTATGAGGGAGAAAGTGGATGTGCTGGGAAAAAAGAACACAGAGTGAGAGGGGTGCTGTGAAGATAAGTTATCTTGGGGAATTAACATGGCTCTCACATAATTTATGTAGTAGCACCTGAAATGTCTGTCCCAGAAGAAATTTTGAAATTTCAAAATTACTTTTCAGCCAGAATAAGAGTGAAGAATAGAAATTTATGAGTTTTTCAAGACATGAATTTTTCAACACCTCCACACACACTTCTGTTCCAAAAAATATGAAAATAAGTTTACAGGAGTACTTCATTATTAGCATTACTATTTTCCTCCATAATGTGTCAAGTATTGAAATGAAGTTACATGACCTTAATGAAATCAAACATTTCCATAACTTTGCATGGAAGATTTCAATGAAACCAATACATTCTACTAGAACATGTTGACTTGATTGAGTAATCATTTTCCAGTGGAATTTTTTTTTTTTTTTAAAAAACAAAAACATTGCTGTAATATAATGTTTGCTTATTTTTCAGTTGCCCAAATTCATAAAGTCTGTGACATTCATTGAGTTTTCAGTGTGACCCAAATAAATAAAAAAGCTGCAAGACACAAAGAGACAAATTTCTAATGAACTGTAATCCTGCTAGACAATTGGCTGAATCCTAAATCATATGTTTCTTGTTATCAAAACACAATATCTCTTGATTATCTATAGCATCATTTATAGAGTGCTGAAGTGATAGTACTTGTTTCTAAAAACCTGTCTTGTTCTAGTTAAGTATTACATTTATTGGGCTCTCTCACACACTTTATTTACTCAAGTTTTTTAAGGCTTAGCATTCTGACATGCAGGATAGTATGTATACATATATACTAAAAGCAAGCAACACATTAAAATGCTCAGAGGCAATGCAAGAATTCTCTTCCCCTTTGGCTTATCATTAAAAGGATCCAGCAACAGAGCTTAGTCCAAAAATGCTGGACTGAAATGCGCTTTGCATTTTTTCAGAGAAACCTCCTGAAATAGATTAGCAAACACAAAAGGCTGAAATATATTTTGCAAAATCAAAGTACAAAAATACAGGACAGATCAAGAGCAGGCACATTAGGGATATTCTTCAACTTAGGAAGAATAACTTTAAGTTCATGTATTAGGTGAAAGTTCTTAAAGCTCAGACTCTTATTTTCTCACAGGGCGCTGCTTACTGACAGATTCAACATGCAGACTGCATTTCTGCTGGATTTGATAAAAATACAATTAAAATGTTGTACAGGGGGGTACGCCAAATTGGCCTGCATCCTAGAACCCACTCCAAGCAAAACCTTGAGGAATATATTGTACAAGAAAAGGTTAGTCCCCTGGGATTACCTCCCACTTCCTTTAACCTGATATTTTGCTCATCCTATTATGAGATTCCTCAGAGGGGTGAAACACTAGATTGCCTCATTAAGACTCATCATTTACAAGATGTTGACAAACGCTGGCATTTATCCTGTTGTCATAATAAATGTGAGAAAATGACCACTTGGCAATAAGTGATTCTATGCAATTGCAGGTTGTAAAATACAAGAATATAAGGGTCTGTGGATAATGTATCAGTATCACTATGTAGCATCTCTGAATAGATTCTGCATGCATTGTAACAAATCCAGGCTGAAATAAATAATAATGGACAGCTTCTTTTTACAGAGTTTTCCACATGTGCAACCCAAACATTAATTAAGAAAAATGAGAGAATAGTTTTAAACCCAACACAATAATGAAACGCTTATTACTAATCTTACTGGCTATCTCAGCATGGGTACCCAGCATCCATACCGTCCTTCCTGACAGCCTGAAAACTCTCTGAACTCAGTTTGCCTAGAGCTCTTATCTGCCCTGGGGCTGATGACAGCATGGCCTCTCTTAACAAGGGCCATCTTGTCCACTCGGTGTTAATGGTATGTGTGAGGCCACCACAAGAGAAGATTCCACAACAGAGACTGCTGAGACAGGTTTGGGTGTGAGAGACATGTTCTTCTGAGTCCATGCCCAAGTGTTCTGAGAAGTGGAGGTTTTCTTCCTTTGGGGACACTGGCAATGTGGTCACGAGGCAGTCCTATAGGCAAATAATATGGATGAGAAGCAAATTTGGCCTCAAGTCTGTCTTCAGGATAACATTATACCTTAGTGTAGTTGCAACTGTTTTTAAGAAATGTTCTGAGGGATGTAAGTGTACCTTGGAGATGCAATCATCAGCCATAAAAGTAGAGCAAGATAAACACAAAGACATAAATGCCTGAAGATTAATACAGTCCTTATTCATAAAGCTCCATTGTCGAACTCCCTGTTCAGCTAGAGGGCCCTGAACCCTCCGAGGACTTCAGTCTTCTCAGATGTCTCAGGTTCTGCTTCTGTGTATGCAACTCAATTTTGACCATTTTAAGAAATTTGACATCTCTATTCACCATAAGGTTTCTTTTCCTGCAGCTAATTTTAAACAAAATTAACAACTGATTGTCATAATTATAATGGCTTTGTTAACAGACACCAAGTGTCTTCCTTGTGAGATAAAACCAATAATATTGCTAACAGTCAGAATCAAAAGTGGCAGTAACTCAGTTGCCAAGGGTATTGAGCTGCAGGTGGTTGGTAGCTCCATCCTACTTGACTAATACCCTGGCTGAAACACTGCTCTTGTGGTGATTGTGGGGCTCTAAAAGAATCAGCAAAATCGCTTTGTCACCAGAATTTACAACCCCTAATTGGACAGTATCTAAATTCTAACTGGGGAATTCAGAGGGGGATGTAATTCATTGGTTCCTACTTCTGCCACTAGTCTTTATTGCTCACCTTGTGTTTCTGATGATTTGACTTATGTATTTGTGTTTATGTGTGTGTTATCTGAAGCACAGAGAGAGTTTAGGCATTGACTATTGGAAGCTGATGCTCTTTGGTCCACATTTTCATTCTACTAATGCACAGATAATACCGTCTCCTCTCCCCTCCTCTCCTCTCCCCATACTTTTGAAGTAAATACTTTTCAACACTAAATATATATTTCTAGCAATGCCAAATTTCTGTTGAATGGAAGGGACTTTGGCCATTGAGATATGGGTTCCACTCCTCTTACCTTCTCCTCAGCTACAGTTTCTCCTTGTGTCACCGACTCTCTCAGCTCTACTCCTCTATCACTTAGATGTTCACTGTGAACATTCATTATTACTCCTTTAGACCTGGAGTCATCTTATATATGGTATGATGTTTTCCCAATCACAATGCCATCAGGTGTGAGTTTATCATGCTGTCTCCTTGCCTTTGTACTTCTCTATTTTGTTTATAGTATTTTTAATTGAGTCCTGGACTCCCAATCTGCATTCATTAGACATAGAGCAGATAAACACTTGTAAAGACACAATTAAGTCACAGCCAGGTACTGGTGTTTTCCTCCCTGCTGACTTTACCTCTGCTGAATGCAGTTCATTAACATTTCCATAGTTTTTGGTTAGCCCATATTGGAATGTAAGTCTGTATTTGCTTATTTGCTAGCTTATTGTCTGTTTGAAACCCCACTGCTTTTTTTTTTAATCAGATAATACAGTGCTAAGTCCATGCACCTGCATGCCAGCCAATGGGGTCTGAATGCCCCAACCTCAGCTTTTCCTAATGGACTCAAATATTTAATTGTGCTCTAAAAGACATTTTTCTTCCTCACCCTGAGCAAAACTGAATGCACAAAGTAACATGCAAAAATGCATGCAGTATTTACCAATTTCTCCGCTGTAGAGCACAAGTGGAAAATGATCAGCACTACTATTCCAATGAGCATAATTACCGCAGTCTCACAATGCTGAGACCAGTCAGAAAGCTGCTTCTTGTAGAGCGTTGTGTTGAATTACATACTGATCGGGGACAGACTGGGTGTCTTTGAGTCCACCTTGTTAAGGTTGCCTTCTCAATCAGTAGGGTTAGGAAATGAATTTATGTTTGCATTTCAGATGCACTAGTTTACTATGCCACTGAGAGTGTCCTTCTAAAGGTGCAAGGCTGGGCGGTGGAGGGACACTGAAGGTGGGTCCCCAACCTGAAGCACTATAACGCAGAGGTATACATCATGAACTAAAAAGCTATATTTCTCCAAAGATCTACATCAAGATCCCTGCACAGTCCTCTGCAGAGTGATGTGAACACACCACCGCTCTTGAGGTGAGCTTTTTTATATTTCTACATGGCATAGCATCTCATGATATAGGAATACCTAGAGAAGCTGGGCATTATGAACCATACTGAAATGCTTCACTGTTATAAGAGAAACAGGGTTTCACAGAGTAAAGGCTGGGGGGACTTTTTTGTTTGTTTGTTTGTTTCTCCTTGGGAAAATTTAAAACCATGAGCAAGTAATGTTTCACTAATTTTGTAAAACCACAGAAGTGTCAGTCTCTAAAAGAGTGAGCTTTCTCTGATCAGGATGGTTTTTGCTACAGCTGTGTGGAGCTCCAAAGTAGTTTCTATTTACATTAGTAGAAGAGCTCCCATTGAGTTTATGGGGAGCAGATGCTGGCTCTTTGCGACCTACCAACTCACCTGAAGCAGATGTTCATAGCCATACAGTGCTATGTGCCCAGTTCATGCCTCATTGCTAATTCACCACAGTCATCTTTCTCTTCTAACACTCCTTACATCAAGTAACAGCCTCATCCTCTTTGATTTCCTTTTTGAACTTGTAGGCTTATTTTTCAAACACCTATAAATAAAGGACAATGAACAAAAATAAATTTCACAGAAGCCAATAAGGACAATGCAAATAAAGAAAACAAGTTTGCTGACATAAAAGAGAAGTTAATCAACCATCTGGAGGTGTGCGAAAACTTTTGTGAATGTGGTATAAAAATTGAGCATGATCTTTCTCCCTGAGCTTACCAGTTTGTTAAATAATGCATTTGCCTTTCTCTTTCACCCTGAATTTTTTATATTGTTTCATTCAGAGTGAAAACCAGTTCTAATGCCTATGGCACAAACTGCTTCTGGTTTTCTTCCTGACAGAGTACATTCATGATACCATATACTCATATACCGTATATTGTGCAATGTGCTATATAAGCATATTAATATTCTTGGTAGTAGTAATAATAATAACAATGCAGACTACTACTGTAATAATAAATATGAATTAGAACAGTGGTTAAATCTGGTTGGGTATAATTATAGGTTGCCCCAGTGAACTAAATTTCAGTGGGGTTTGGTTCTATGGTTTAGGGTAGTCTCCATTAAATATAGGAAAATCCAGTTAATTAATTAGCCCTTAGTGTTAAATGAGGTTTTTAAGCCTGAGAGACAAGGGGAATGTGGGATTTGTGGGGACTTGACAGTGAACGTTTAATGATGTTAAACCCAAAGTGACTGTTAATATAGGCTACGGTACCTGAGAGTCAGAAATACAGTCGGAGAGATAAATGCAAATAAAGCACCAAGGTTTAACAGGAAATGAAGAATATTAATTTACTCTGGATGTTCAGGTCGTCTTTAGATGATTTAAATTTTTCTTGATGGTTACAGTGCCGGGGTCCCTCATTCTCTGTGCAGAAGACACTTACAAAAAGCGACAATAAATGTTATGCAAAATGTGAGTGAGTTGACTTTTTCTGTCGTTCTTTTCCTGGGTGATTTGCCAGCATGTGGAAGAGCTGTCTTTGTGAAAGGGAGGCTTAATACTGTTGTCCTCACATCTCTGTCCTGGGGCAATCTCAGCAAGGATCAGTCCCGGGCTGTGTCAGAAACCATCCTAAGGTTTCTCTACCTGGTGACACTGTATGCTTGGCTGCTCTTTTCTGCTGAGCGGACTTCTAGCCTCTTAGAGGGCCTTACCTTCTTCTTCTCATGTGGACATCTCTCTACGTATTTGGGCTTTTTCTTCCTTCCACTTGTCCTACTTTACCCTCACATCGGACTTACCAAAAGGATGTAATGGTATTGGTGTAGCTTTCCAGGGCCCTGAGGGCACGACCAGATGTAGCTTATCCTCACCCCCAGCGAATATACCCACGTTCCTCGCTTTTGTTTTTATTCATGTCTTTCCCTCTGCACACAGCACACCACCGCAGTACTGTCGGGAGTTATTTATGGTCAAATACTGGCACAGATGCAGAATGGGATTCATCCTCTTTAACTTTCTGCATCTACAAAGCAGCTGCCTCCATCTTGGTTAGTCAGTCTAGGTTGCCTTCACCTTCAGCGGCAATCGGTGACCACGCTTCGTTTATCTGGCCTATATCAGCTATTTACATTGGGATACAAAATGTAGCACTGTATAGGTGGTACAAGGGTACAAGGAAGCATGTAGAGGGTCTGGGCTCTTCTACGCTGCTTCTCCGTTCCCTCAGCCCCTCAAGGCTGCACTACATTCGTCGAGCCTGGAAAATGGCAGATATATTCCCAAAGTAGGGGGTTATGAGTAGCTCCCTGACAGCCACTTCCCCCTATACTGAATTCAGCCCTTTGTGATTTTTTATTTCCAGCTTCCACTTGAACCTTATGTTAATTCTATGCAACACGGGTAGTAGGTATTTTTTTTTATCAGTTTGGTGGAGGGACAGTGATCAGGGACCTCTTGAGATGACAGTCTGTCAGATTGTAAATCAAGGAGGATCTCTCCCTCAGCAGCCACAAAGATTAAACAGACTAATGAATCAATGTTTTAGACCATCCACTCTGGGGAGCCTTCACTGAAGTCCCAGCACTGTTGGTCAGGTCAGAAAATGCTCTTTTCTGTCAAATGGTAGGTTTCCCTATGTGGTAGTGTGCATTCATCCTCCTCTGTGCGAGCTGTAGAAGCCTGACAGAGGCAGATGTCAATCCGTGCTATTGTGACACTTCCTCGTTCAACTCTAAAACTTTGCGAGAGCATTTCACCATCCGGTAATTGGCAAGAGAGAAGAGGCTGTGTTTGTTCATTTTGCAGAAAACAGTTTTAAAGTTCATTTTTCTATTTTTCCTTTTAGTAGGCAACACTTCCTGTTGAAGAATGAGCTATTTATAATCTCTCCGCAAAACACCCAATCCTTTCGTTTTTATAATGTTTACTGTCTTTAGGGCACTTTACCTGTATCTTTGTTCGGTCTCTTAACATAAATAACACCACACCTGTAATTTTATTCTCAGCCACAATAATTTTTTGAGCTAAAATCTTTATGGAGGTACTGTATTCTGTTCACTTTGGCAACAGTTCTGTGATCCTGAAATGGTCATAAATTACAGCATATGTACTTTGAAACAGATGTTCTGTTTAATTTCACGTATTCTGTCCATCTCTCTAACAGAAGCACTGATATTTAAAAGGAGCCTCATACCATTAAAAAAAACCACCCATGAATGCAGAAAATAATATATTTGTGTTAAGGTGCATTACACTGAAGGCACATGCTCTGATAAAATAATACAATGAACAAAAAGTTGTTTTAAATAATTTGTTAGAATTTTTGAACAGGAAAAACACTTTCCTGGTATTTTTTGAGAACCAAAATGTTGTGAGCAAGTAATACTCAAAATAGTATATGCACTTCATTCAGCACTTCCTCAGTGATATTTCTGTTCCTTGAGTCAGTAAATGAACAACCTTGTCATCTTTGATTTGATACTATTTAAAAACACAGACCTGTAACTCAAGAAATCGAGTGATGAAACAGGAAAATAAATGACTGTATTAAAAATGTCACTGCCCAGATGGTCCTATATAGAAGTTCAGATCTGAGTACTCACTAATTAAAGAGAAGGTGACTGGAATCTAAATTTATCTTCTAATTTTATATCTGACCCTTATCTACACATGAGGGGCTTGAACACATTTCATTTTTGAACATAACCCAAAAAAGCACTTAAGCAGGTGCTTAACTATAAACTGATGTTTGACTCCTACTACCATAAGTAGACATGATTTCCTGAATGTGGACAATAGAGGAATTTCAAAGCTAGGTCTTAATTATGCCAGTTAAGGGAGACTGATGATGATTTATGTATTTGAAGTTAATTTCTCTACAGAGATACCAAGTTTTCCGGCATTTTATGTTCATGGAAACTGACAAATACTTCAAGATACACTGAAATTATTTCATTAACAGCAAAAAAGTTGTCTACAAGGTAAGCCAGTTTACTGTCGTTCTTCTACCATGTTACAGAAATACTAGGTTTTTCAGTTGAGAGAAAATTGCAGCTTGTACTATCTTGTCTCATTTACTGGTAATAGTGGATTCATGATTTTAAACAGCAGAACTCATTATTTTGTTCCGTTTGCATGTGTGTATGAAACCATTTTCAGAGAAAGACACAACATTGCTAAACTGAACTTGAAATAGAGAGGCTCAAACACAGTTTATTCCATAAGAAAAGCTAAGTTTTTGCTGAAGTGTTAGCTGGAACATGTAATGAAAATTAGCCAAGGAAACAGGCAAAAAATGTCTTAAAATTGATACATGTCTTTCATGACAAGCATCACAGTGTCTGCAGTGGGTAAACAATCTAGACTCAGGGAAATTTTTACTTTATTTAAGTTATTGCCATGCAAACTTCTAATCAATGATTTGGTTGTTGAGAAAAGAACCCATCAACAAGTGAACAAACTCTTAGGTAAACAACTACAAAAAAAGTGAATGGATTCCTCCTTTCTTTAGGCTCACGTTAAGCCAAACCTCTCCTCCCTCCCTTCCTGATCTGTTTCTTGTATTTTTGCTGCAGGTTACACCCAGCCTATCCCAGTTGTTTCAGTGAGGCAATGTGTGGCAGAGAAGATTTTGGGTTGTGTGCTTAATGGCTTCTGTCTGCTGCTCTTCTCTTCTTACTGGCTTTCCTCTGCCCCAGCATGGGTCATCCACGGCTGTGGTCCCTTAAGGGTGTCCTCACCCTGAAGGGTGTCCTCACTCTGATAAGGGTCACCCACTGCCACAGTCCCTCAAGGGTGTTCCTGCCCCCATTGTGGGTCACCCATGGCCACAGCCCCTCAGGGGTGTCTCTTCCTTGGTGTGGGTTGTCCACGATAGCAGTCCCTAGAAGGTATCTCCTCCGCCATGGAGTGCCTCCTTCCAAGGGTGTATCTCCAGCCATGTCCTCGGCAGCCTGTCCCTCTGCATGTCTCCAGTTGGATGTCTCCAGTTGGATGTCTCCAGTTGGATGCCTCCAGTTGCATGTCTCCAGTTGGATGTCTCCAGTTGGATGTCTCCAGTTGGATGCCTCCAGTTGCATGTCTCCAGTTGGATGTCTCCAGTTGCATGTCTCCAGTTACATGTCCCCAAGGGCATCTCCCTGTGTCTTTCCTGCCCCTCACGGCTGCAGCTTTTTCATAAATGTGTCAGAGCTGGAGTGTGGGGTGCTGCCCTGAAAGGCTGAAGTTTTGGCACCCGATGGGCTGCTCACACCAGTTTCAGAGCTGGCTGGACCTGGCTGTGACTGTCACAGGACAGTTCCCCACGTCTTCCCGCACAGGGCACCCTGCAGCTCCCTGCTACGCAAACTCTGCCAGTTATGCCCAAGGCAGGGGGCTTTTCATCCAGATCCTTCTTCTCTGGGAGAGGCTTTTCCTGATAGAGGTGGGAGAAGTGGGCAAGAGAGGAGCTTGTGACCATGTTATCTCATGGGGCCTACAAGGAAGGGTTCATGCTAAGTAAAATGGAAGCAATTCTGATGTCATAAATTATTTTATACTCAGGAGCACCTCTGGGACAGGGGAGTCCATCTGCAATAGAGTTTTATAAACGTCACTAAAATCCTTTTTTTGTAGGTCTGTCTTAATAGTGGCATGCAACAGATACAAACCAGAGGTTTAAAAGAAAGGTGTCACACAAAACAAGAACAGCTGGAGGATATTCAGTGAAATCCCCAACACACAAGTTCTACCCTGGAACAACATATCAAAACACTTTAAAAGTTTCCAGAGAATTTTTTTCTATTTTATTAATACTTAATTGTGTTACAGAGTTCCCATGCATTCATCTGCCTGTGCAGTAGCCATCAGTGGGGCTTTCACTGGCTATCCCTAAGCTTGCAGAGATAGCATACAGCAACTTGGCCTGAGAATGTAAAGGGGACCATGAAAGAAACTCTAACCCTTCTTTACAAGGCAACGACCATATATTTTTGCATTTCCAATGTATAACATCATAGAATTCTCATCTGTATATTGTCATCATAATGAATAAACTTTGCTGTTCTTGGTTTTATTCCATACTGTTCGAAACTTCTATTATTTTACACTTGTGTACGCATGCACACACAAGTCTACTACAAAATTTTATCTGGTCCTACCCCAGCTAAAACACGTGAAAGCTGCCACTGTGTACACTAATTAACTGAGCACTGATTGACTGAGAAAAGAAGTATGCCAGGAAAGGGGAGGAAGACATCCATGGCACAGCAAACCGTTCAGAATCATCTTGTTACTGATGACCACTGACCTCCTGTCCTCTCCCGGCTGCTCTTGCTCACAGCCTTGCTGGCCATTCAGTCCCTTTAATCAGTCCTCACACCAAATCACAGATTTTAATGCCTCCCAGTACATCTGAAAATCCAGCTGCAGGGTTTCTGTGGTCTTGCAGGAGGCTAGCATGAAGGGTGCTTGCACAAGGACAAGGAAAAATGTCTTTTGGGGTCTCTATCGTGATCCTTGTCTTCTTCATGACAAAAGCAAAAGGAACTAGACTGGACTGTTAACTTCTTTATTAAACCAACAAGAACTTCAGCAACCAGCTTTGGGAGGGTCAGTACTGCTTACATGTGGCTTGCTTTTCTTACTGAGGTGGATGGGAGGAGCCCATCTACCCTTCTGATAACCCACCCCAGCTGCAGAGGGCTGGATGTGACTGCAACTGCTTTAGCTCTTAATGCCATGAAAACACTGCTGCCTTGTTCCAATGGAGTTGGGGAAGAATGATTAAACAGCAGATGGGGAGAAAAAAAAATAAGTAAAAAAGGAAATGGAATGTTTATATTAAACTTTCAGACACTGCTAACATCAAAGATGGGTGGACAAGGCAGGGCTTTGAGACAAATCATGAGCTAATGCAAATATAAAAGACCAAATCAAGGATCACAAAACGTTTTTATGCCTCCTGTGTATCCTATAAAGAATCGTGCTGCTTCTATAAATACTGCATGAGATTTAAGAGTTAAACTTTTAAATTTAGTCTACGGGACAATCATACTTCTGCAGGAAGGCAGGGTAGATGAACAAGCATACGTTTTTTAGCAAAAATTACATGTGCTTAATACTATTGTTGTCACCAATATGCACTTTGTTCACGGTGTCAGCGTGTAACATTCGGTAGTACATACAGTTCTGCGCTGACTGAAATTTTATTGACTCACGGGCAGGTTTCGAGGGGTGATGGGAGTGCGTTTAACAGCCCTAATGGCAGGTATGGCTGCTTCCATATACACTGTTGCAACAGCTGCTGCCTCGCTGGGCAGCTGATGCTTGCTCCGATTTTAGGCTGTGGAAAAGACTTTTCCTCTTTCCAACTCCTTATTAACAGGCAGATCAGCTGGGAGAATATTCCTTTCAAGTTTAAGATACATTAAAGCAACACAGCAATACCCTGGTGTCAAACGACCACAGAGCCAAATACTGGAAATTTGCTGGTCATTGGAAAGTAGAGGATGAGATTCCAGTCCTATTAAATCTAATGGGAATGCTGTAATTTTACTGCAGCCAGGATTTCACCCTATACTCTAAAATGCAATCCCAATCAAATTATACTAGGAAAGTTAACTGGTGATTACATTACTGTATTCATTAATGTCTCTATTAATCTTCCTTTCACAAGATAGGAATCAAATAATTAAATATTACACATTTGTGTTTTAGTGAAATGCAAAGGAAAAGGTAAAGGCATGAACTGAAAAGTAAAGATATTTTCAAGTTTAAAGAACCATGTGATCTGTATATCACTGCATGAATAGAAAAGATAAGGGGCCATATCAAAGATCTGTAATTGGATTAGAAAATGATATAATCATATGGTGTCTTTATTCTTTAGATTAAGCCATTGTCTGTCAGGAAAAAAACGAACAGGGAAGAAAAGGGGAGAAAAAAAGAGAAAGAAACCTCTCTTTTATTTTTCTTAAAACAAGACAAAACAAAACAAGGAATTTTCAGACAGTGGAAGATGGGACAACCTGATACCAGCATAAGTCACGTCCACCTTTCTCTCAAGCTAAGTTTTGTATTCACTGTTTGTAATAATATGATTAAACAGTGACAAACTCTCATTGCTACACTCCAGCCTCACTTGCAGTAGCACCATGCTAATTCCATCAGCTGGGATTACTGCACTTTACATTCTGCAACTTTCTTCCAGGCCCTGGGGATAAGAATTACCACAGCTGAATTGTCATTGTGGATGTGATTAGTAGTAATCACGGGCATCTGGGAGAGCATCCTGTAAGTAAATCACCTCAAAAGCTGGAGTCTCCAGGTATATTTCTCTTTTGTTACTTCATACACCTTAAACACACCACTAGGTAACATAAGGGGCACGTGATGGGGGAAAGTCCAAATGTAGAGTTGAAGCTTAGATTATGGCTTTCAGTAGACCACCCTAGAGGATGCCTACACCTATACTCTCCCCAACTACAGCACAGGTCTGCAACGCCTCTCTTCCCTACCAAACCTGATTGGGACTGATCGGAAAGATTTGATGAGAGCTCCTGTGAGATCAGAGAGTGGAAGAGAGGCTGTGGCATGCTTCAGGGTGGTCCTGGCTGTGCTGCAGAGGTCTGGGGACTGGGGGTCTTGACGCTGGGTATAAGCTGAAGGTTGTACGTGGGAGGGGTGCTGCTTACGAAGTAGGATGGAAGTAGTTGGGAGCTGAGGTGGTAAAGAAGTCCTGGGTTTGTAATCTTGGTTTGGAGAGCTGTACGGAGTATGGCTAGAGGATGTGGTACCTTGCCACATGATTTTGGAAGGTGGCTCCTAGAAGCAAACCATTTGCCCTTTATCTGAGCCCTGTAAGCATGTAGCACGGGTAACAGAGAAAAACGAATGTAAGCAGCACCGTTCCTGCCAAAGCACGTTCTTTGGAGAGCACATCCTCCTGCACTGAAAGTGGACCCTCCTGGCAAGGCTGGAGATGTGGCATTCTTTCTGCATTAACGAGGAGCTGTTAACCAAATACATGAATAAGTTGAAAACCACAAGAACAAAATCTCACTGTTTCCATATGTCTCTTGGCTACATCCCTTTAGTGGTTGTGCTGCTGAAACTCTGCACATTATATGTTAACTATGAGTTAGATATGAATGTGACCACATTTCTTGTTGATTTTGACGCAATCCGTGAAACCACCCAAAAAGAGAACCCTGAAAGGATGCCTGAGAAAGTCGTTGCTAATTTCACTTAGTAAGTTCCACATTGCCCCTGTGGGAAAAGAGAGAAACTCAGCAGTAAGGGGGCATAGTAAAAGAAGGAAAAATATCCCCCACATGCAAACAAAGACAGGAAAACACACTGGCAAGTTTCTATCCTATTATAGAAGCATAACTGTAATCCTTCCAGCAAAGTGATGTTAACTACCAAAGAGGGGTAGGAGCTCTCCAGAAACTTACAGTCTGTCATGGAGTATGTTCATAATAAGGGAAATAAGCCGACTTGTGCATTTACTTGGGTATGACATCACTGACAGCCAATTAGAAAGTTCCACTTGTGTCATTTCATAATAAAGAAAAGACTATTCAGCACTCACTGCATCAAAGAACGCATGTCACAGAGATTTGCACAGAAATGGGTTGATTAATTTTTAATGAATTATACCAGGAAAAGTTTCCTTGTATAAATTGCTGTGAGAATACCAGTGATAACCCATGCTTGAATAAAGGGTTTCTGCATGTGTGGGTTCTACAACTACAGAGACACTGAGTAAAATTGAACTAAAAATGGTGCTACTCACCCTAATCTATCCAGTTCATAACAGCACTAAAAACAGCATGGGGTGCACAGTAGTGCAGGTTTTAAAGACCGTTTTATTCACTGGAAGTATGTCCCGTAACCAGCAGAATGCTTTCCAACCGTCTTTGTTTTCAGTTCAAGAGTGGATGTCACTCTTGAAAACAGGCTTTTGCTGAACATTGCCTGGGCTCAGTACAGCTTTTAAATTCTGTAACCCACCCGATATGTCTTCGGGCTTTGCGACAGAATAGTCTTTTCTTGCATGGGAAGGTATGAATCTATCAATCAGCTGATGCACAAGCCAAACAGAGCATCCTTCTGGACCAAAAGTGTGCAGCAATATGGCATTGTTTGTATTTCAAGGTGTGTAAAGAAAAAAGGCATTTCGATAATGAAGTTAAGGAAAGCATTCACTTTCCATGGCCGGTGGAAAAGCCAGCCTAGCTGACCCACTGTGGAGTAAGGCATGAAGCTCAGGCGCTAGTGTCCATGTGCACACAAGTAGTCCTCAGACTTGCAGCAGGGCTTCACGCTAGCCAGGGATGGTCTCGTCTTTGCGCAGGAGGCCTGACAGTGGTGCTGGTGTCAAGAAGAGTACAAACAAATAAGAATTTCTTAAAGTTATCACAAATACACCTCTTTGAAAAGTGAGCAAATACAGAGTTTGGGTACTTTTTCAGCATACGCAATTCCTTTCAAGAGTTTGAGACCACCCAGATTTCAACATGGAACAAAGATCTTATGAATTATAAATTAACTCTTGCTTCAAGCTGATTTGATAGAAGGCATGTAGTATCGCATTCAAAGTTTAAACTTAAAATAGTAAAGATGGACCCAAATTAAACATTTTTATCTGTTCTCATACAAACTTTGGTTGAATACTACTAAATCTGTGTGTGACCTTGGTTTCTACAAAATCAAAGATATCAGGCAGCCTCCTTAGCCCATGATATACAAAGCCTATCTGATGTTATTCTACTCTGCTAATAGTGGTTTAGAATTGGGATCTAGACTGTTGTAATGCAAGGAAAGTGTGAACAGCAACTCTTGTCTGCTTTTGATATTGAAATGATCTGGATAAAAGCAGGGTGCCTATAGCTCCCTTATATAGGACCCTGTATTAAATAAAATACATTTCTAAAATAGTCAGAGTGAACGGATTGTAAAATAGTTTTGTGCTTTTAATATTTAGAGCAAACGCCTGAAAAGCATTTTCTCTTTTAGTTCCTTGTCATATATGTTCAGGATTCATTATGTTACTTGGAGGCAACCAGGTGAATTTCCTCTGAACGTTGTTTGTGCTGATCAAGGAATGTCAACGAATAGTGAATTTTTATTTTAATTGATCTGACTGGAATGAGCTGCCACTCTTCTTTGCATATGAACATATCTCTGTATGGAGATTTCGGTTAAATTTTGTGCTCAGAATAATTTAGGATTAAAGGAAGAAATGTGGGTTCAAATACAGGAAGAGGTTTCTCACTAAGACA
The DNA here is from genome assembly GCF_964188355.1 of Buteo buteo. Classification (NCBI taxonomy): domain Eukaryota; kingdom Metazoa; phylum Chordata; class Aves; order Accipitriformes; family Accipitridae; genus Buteo; species Buteo buteo. The sequence goes on along the minus strand of NC_134195.1, from coordinate 6,027,409 downwards.
TTTTTTTCCTGTGTCTAGCACTGCCATAAATCAGAGAGGGGATACCTTAGAGTGGCAACTGTAGAAAACAGAAGAAAAAAGTCTCATTAAAATTAATGCGTAGTAGGCTATAGAGTAAATTAAAAGCCAACAGGATCTCAATGCATTGCAATTGGCATTCCTGATTTAACAGTTTCTGCTACCACAAGTGAAAAAAAATCTGCAGTGAGAAATTTGCCTTTTTATTTTACTACTATTCCTCACATACAGTTTGCTATAGTTTTAAAATAGACAGGCAAAGAAAGAAAGATTTATCTGACCTACCTGTAAGCCTTGAAATATGTATTTAGCACAGCTGTTCTTTTGTGTTTAAACTCATCACAAAAATGCAGCTTTAATGTAACCCACCATTGATCTGCAGTAAGTGGAAACAAAATCTCTCCTTAATTAGTATCATCCAATCACTTTTTTACATTTCTACAGAACACACACTGTGAACTGTTTAATGGACTATTATTTAGAAGAGTGGCAAAGAGCTTGCAAAAAAAAAAAGGCACATAGTGAAAATAAAAACTAGCAATGTCAATGAAAAATGTGTTGCAAAATAATGGAAAAAAAGATGTTTCGTTAAGATGGGCTTCACTGGCATTTTACTGTATAGATGAACACTGCTCCAATTACTGCCAACAATGGGGAAAGAGATAGAGAGATATAGATTCATTACTTTCAACACCCTTAACTGTCTACCACTGAATTCGCTTATCTGTTCCTTTTTCTACAGGACCTGCATGGAGGGGGGAAGGAATAAACAAAGAACTGAGTAGAGTGAATGTGTCACAAATTACCACAAACACACTGTGACTCAATGCACTTTTCATTTCTCTCCTCATTAACTGTGTCTTGCTCAAAATGAGAGACTGGGTCTAAACATAATCAAGTCCCACAGATAACAATTGACTTGACTGCTGGGGCAGTCATCACCTTCTAGCTACTGGGAAATAAATTTAGAAATAAAATGAGTTAAAATAAAATTCACTCTGCTCTCTTTTCTGTGCTCAGATAATTTGAAGGCCATCAAGGCCTGCAGAAACAATCCATCTCTCTGTGAAAAGGAAAGCAGCCTGTGCCACTACCAATAAGGCATGTCTTTAGTGTTATCAAGAGTAAGTATAATTACACAGTGGAAAGGCCATCAAAGTGTCTTGGGCGCTGGTATTTTTTTCCTGAGGTCTTCATCAATAGTGCTGTCGGAATGAAAAGAATAAGTGGGGGGAAAAAGGAAAAAAAATAATATCCTCCAGATTGGTGTGACTGACCTGCAATCTACTAGAGCACATTATAATTTGAGAGCAGTAGGACGATTCAATAAAAATTTTGCTGTGTTCCACTTTAAATCAGGAAGGATTAATTTCAAGAATCTTTGTGGATGCTCTTGTGGTCTTGGTTTTGTCAGTGCTGAAATTTCTCGTCGAAGAGGCTAAAGGACTTCCTGTTGAAGGGTATTTATACTTGCCAAGACTCTTTCCTTACCTTTAATAGCAATGCATTTCTGATAGGCAGATTTCTGGCTGGTAAAGAGGAGGTAGGGCTATTTGTTTCTGTTGAACATTCTCCCAGTCCTGCACTTTTTATTTGGACAAAGCACCAGCGAAGTTAATTGGTTCATTATATTTCTATCAGGAGGAGCCAAACCCTGATGTACATGTTTTAATGGAATTCCATTCAGTAAAATACATGCTCAATATGTCTGACACTGTTTTCCAGGGCACGATTTCAAAAGTATATGCCTGAGCCCTGGCCTGTGGTGCCTTACTCTGATTAATAAATGTCGCTCTGGCAAGGAGTACCCCTGACCTGTGGGGAGGACTATGCATGAACAAGTCATGGGAAGATCTGGATGTATGTGTAGAGCTAATGCAAGCAACTTGCTAGCTGATTGTCTGATAATGAAAATGTTTTTAAGACCAGAGAATCACCCCAAACCTAGCTATTAACTTGCTCCTGGCAGTCTTCTGTTTAATAAAAACAACATGTTAGGAACTGTGGTATAAGTCCTGAGAATAATCACGCAGTCTGATGATTAGAGCCAATCATCTAATCATCAGTGTCCCCAGCAGTCATGTTGTTCTTGGAACTTTCCTTTTCTGTGGCTACTAGATCTGGAAATCACAACATCCAAAATGGTGGTGACTGTTTGCTCCAGGGCAAATTAGGTCATTAAAAAGCTTTAACTAGTCCGTGGACATTTAAGTCTGTCTCAGTGGTTTGTTTCTACTGTTCACAATATGAATACATTTTCCAAACCTCACGTTTTACTAAATTTATTACAAGAAACAAGATTAATTGGGTTGTACTGCTTTGACAAAACTCTAGTTCTTAAATAATAATTATAGATCTCCTGGAGTCCAAAAGAACTGAGCAGAGCAGATCTAGAAATGCGGCCAAACATAACAAATTGAGAGGATCGAGGGTAAAGAAACATAACTGAGAGAATGCAAATGCGAAATCTCCCTGATATATTCCCTTAAAACTTCAAGAAGTTTTTATTGGCCAACTGGCAAAATAATTTCATTTTCTAAGGTTTTATTTGGACACCAGTATTGCCTGGAATTTGAGGGGTAAGGGTGTGAGGTCTTTTTCAAAAAAAGCTCTGTGACAGAAGTCCCTCTTATGACAGTGAGCTCTGCAGATTAAGGGGTCTGGCCTGCCTAGATCTAGCTGAATTGGGAGTCAGATAAAAGGACAGTCTGAACCCCAAGTTCTACTCCTGAGGAACTTGGGATGCACAACACTGGAAACGGTTGAACCTCTGCCTTTATTTAGCTGTTCCATTGTACTAGCTGAAAGGATACGGTAACTGGAACACAGTTGTGGCGTGTCAGCTGTATTCCTTCTAGCATATGTCTTTATTGCTCTCGCAGAAGTAGTAGAGATGCTATGTCAGGGTAGTGTATAAATACTAAGTTAGCTTTAAAAGAGTTTACTTCAGAGAGTAGATGAATGGGAGCTGCAGCTGTACAGATCCCGGCAAAGGCTATGTTAGTCTGCCTAATTACTCTTGTGACTGAGGTGTATATCCTAGTACAGTCTAAACTTGAATGGTTTCCAGAACATAAAACAAGCAAGCAGGATTAGAGATTTTTTTTTGTAGCATTGACCCTTCCAGAAAGTAGATTTGTGTCTTCTAATCCATTTTTTCTAGTGTGTTGAAAGGCCATTTATGCCAAAGAATTTTTGTTCTATCAAGTAACTGAGACATAAATCCAGTTAATATCAGATCAACTTTGTTCAGTCACAACAGAAAGAAACTCAATAAAAATAAACTAAGTCTTTTTTATGTGTCATCATAACCTCTTCTCTAACAATAAAATTCATCACCCAAGTAAGACTCTACCTTCTCGAATCAGAAGTCGCTGATTCCCTGCTAGACTAGTGGGCACTGACAGAATGCTCCCATTTGGAGCCCTATTTGGGGTCCAATTAGCCCAATGAGCAGGGAAAAGCTGTTGCAAAACACCCATGGCTTGCTGCCACTGTAGCAGATAAGCACTATGCAGTGGCACCTCTAATTTACCCGAAATGAAGATTAGGCATAGCTGATATCCGTGTTGCTGCGGTCTGCCTTTTCCCACTATTCCTGACACACTGACAAAGACTCGTCTCCCTTTTTATTGCCGGCTACAGCGGCTGTAACCTGGCTTAAAAGTTGGTAGAGCTGTGTTCAAAAGGTGGATGGCAGTGGGCTCCACTACCTTTTCCACTTTGAAGTCACTATGCCATGGTCATGAATGAGAAAGCAGACTAAATAGAGAAAACAGTTTAAACCCCAGTAATTATTATTCTCCATGTAACTGATACTCTCTCCGCTATTCACGTTTTCAAAGTTTTACTGAAGTTTGGAATATACCCATATTTTAGTTATGTTTGAGGTTGTTTATTTACCCAAAGGTCTATTCTGGGCAGACAAACAGCAGGAGGGACGTTTATGATCTATACACCATTATGTTACCAAGAAGTAAGAAATCACTGAATATGGCTTCCAAACAAAGTTAAATAAAAACATAGGTATTTCTTCAAGCTCAGGATTCATAAATATAAATGGCCTGTATCACGTGTCATTTTTCCATGGGAGTATTATTTGGCACAGCTTCATGCTGTGCCAAATTTGTGGTTTCTTAGGTTATTGCTTTTTAGAAAAATCTGGTTTTGGCACACACATACAAACACACAAATTGAAAAGGGAAATATTTATATTGTGAAATTAAACTTGTTCACATCTTCAACGATGATTTATTAAAGAAAAATATATGGCAAGCCACAGAATGGTGAAATGTACCCTGGCGCTTGCATTCCCTGTATGAAACAACCACAAAACTCATTTGAAAACAAATAGTACTATAAAGACTTAAAGAAAGAAAATGAAGCATTTGCATGTATAAAATACCTCATACAACACATCTTCATTCTGAAAGACTAAAGAGAACTAAATGTTTCTCCAAATAGCTTTTCAAGAGCATTATTTTTTATGGCCAGGATGTTTCTGTTTCTGTAGGCACCTAGAATATGCTATTGGATTACTTCATTGAACTGCTCTTAGGTTAAGTACAATACGTTCAGTGTTGCAGTATTCAGTGGACAATGAAAGCTCAAAACCAGAAAAACTAAATAATAGTTAAGTTATAGGCATTTTGTGGCAGGATGGAAAAAGCAAAGCAGTATAAAGTATTACACACTAAAATTGCTGCTTTTATTTCTAAGTTTTGTTATGGCATCCACTTGTATGCAAAATGTATTATTAAAGATCACATAATTCATCCTAGATAGTTTATGTTCATTTTATGGTCAGATTCCCATACAGATATAGACATCTGAAGGGTAAATATATATGTGTGTATATATATATGTTTATGTTTGTTAAAATAAACTCTTTTGTAGCCAGTGGATACTAATGTGTAGTTTTAAGGGGCAATTCATCTGACCTCCTTTGAGGCCTATGTGAAGCACAAGCTAAAATGGACTTCTGTTTTCTCTAAGAAGAGCTTAGTGTGAATAGCTCACATATAGATGTCTACATGTACGTACCTAAACAAAGAAGGATCCTAGTCCTGCTGCCTGCTAAAATACACAAAGCAGGCAAGCTGTGAAGATAGATACGGAGGGAATAGGGCACAAAAAAAATATTGGAGATTAGTAGGAAAACCAAAATTGGAGGAAGATTTGAGTGTTAGGAAAGCTACTGACTCCTGAAGAAGCAAAGCAGGTGTAAGTCAAATGTTCCAGGCACGTTGGTGTTCTCTAAAGCATGTGTCTCTCAGCATCTCTGAACAGCACTGGAAGGTCCCACTGTGAAATAATTACCAGCCTGGCTACAACACTCTCAGTTTGCCAGCCAAAATCTGAAGGAGGAGGACAATTATGAGGGGCTAGCTCTGGCTGTTGCCAGAAGAGACACCAAAAGTAAGAAAACACTGAAGAAGAGGATTAGCACCCAGGCTGACAGCAAATAATAGTGTACAGTGTTACTAGTAAGGTGGAAGGGAAGAAAGGTATGAAAGCGTTCTAAAAAATTGCTAATTTACCTGGAATAAAACTGTCTTAACAGTGTGTGACAGTTATTTGATTAGTTTGAAAAACTAAAACATGAGAAACTTGCTTTTATAAAAAAGAGCACTGATAGAAAATGATAGAAAAGGGAGCTGTGAAAGGAAGAAATTTGAGTGCAGGGTACAGTGCATTAGTCTTTCAAGGTCAATGTAATTCCTCTTTTCTAAACTTGTTTGTTGCACAAAATGGAGTAGGAATATCAGAGGTTTGTATTTCCATCTGTTTGCTTAAAACCAGGTCTGTGCTCCAGCATGAACAGGCGAAGCTCTGATGAGCTAGAAGTACTTTGGTTCACGATGCACCCTATAACGTTGCCATAGTATGCTGATTTCCTTATGATAATTGTTAAGGGTTTTATAAGTTTTAATAGTCATCACATGGTCACAAGCTGATTTTATGAAACTTTGTTCATTAGTCTCAGCAAAATACTGCAGCACAAGTAAGAATTTCTAATTGAGTTTAGTAATACGCTGAAAAGGTAGTTATCACACAAAGCAAATACAAAAGCAATGTAAAGAATTTTATTTTGTTTAGAATTGAAATCTGGCAGCAGTTTTATCCTGAGTCTTAAAGAAACGTATAGTAAGCATTTAAATCAGTATTCTCATGAACTGCTGAGGTCAAAAGTTAGCAGTGGCATTATTTGTGAAATATGAATGAACTTTGTAAGTATTTTTTTTAGGTTCAGGTAGTCTAGAATTGATTGAGCTTGCTCCAAGCATTTATAGACAGAGCTGAATAAGGGCAATAGGTGCCTCAGAATAGGACTTATCAGTGCCTAACTTGAAAACTGATTCTGACAACACTGTCTCAGCTGGTAACTAAACCCTGAGTTTCACAGATCGGATTCACCTTTACCCTCAGAAATCTAGGTTAATTTATTTAAGTTCAAGTGTCTATGAGTATGCTAATGTTTAAGCCCCTTTTACAGTAGAAGCCCAGGGTTCAGCTCAGATGTTCAACCATAAGCATCTAATGATGTTTAGCTATCCTAGGGTTCCTAAGGTATCTGCAGAAGCTTGGCAGATACAACACAGGACTTGTGGTCTACTGGACTAATAGTAATTGGCCAGGGAGGCTATCGGGGCATCTCAAATGCGTATGTCTAGGCAAACAAATTGAGCTGTTAGTCAGGAGAGGTCAGTTCACTCAGTGTAAAGGAAACATCTCATTTGGTAAACCAAAGACCTCTCTAGACTCACCTGACCACGTTGACTAGGTCACTCAGTCTCCTATCTCACATGCAGACAGACACTTTTAGACACATAAATGCAGGTCTCTGAATGTGGAACTGAACCAGATCTTTAAGGTCTATAAGGTCAGAGTTCTTGCCTTAATGTTTCCCAATTTTTTTTAATTTTTTTTTTTTTAAGGTTCTTAGAAGCAGCTTAGTAAATTAGCAGGGCAGAAAAGCCTAAAACCTATCTGTGCCAAAACCTGATCAAGATGAGATACTCTGTCAGCATCCTCTGGTGAGCTACCTCTCACAGACCCTCTCAGAATGCCCCTAGAGCAGGACCCAGTATACAGTGACAGCTGGCTTTGTTCAAAGAACAGTTGAAGAAAAATATGTGCTGGTGCTGCTACTACTGCTACTACCACTAGTGCTACTGCTATTACTACTGCTACTACTACTATTACTGTTCCCCTCTGTATAATATACAATGGTCACAACATTCACCCAGGATATGGAAGGACTGGGATCAGCTTTCTGGTTTGACTCTGGGGATTGAAGCCCCAATACTTTGCTGGGGACAATGAATTTTTATGTACATCTGGGACTTTGCTGATAAAGCATCTCTAACAAATGGCTTTAGTTTATCTTATCGCAATTGTCAGATTTGAGGCTTCACTCCTGGTGAACAGCAGGGCATGCTCCAGGATTCTGGTACCCAAATCCTTCAGGCTAGCACCTCTGCAAGAGTGCACACTCGCGTCTTCTTCACACAGAAGCAGGGCTCACCAAGTCTTGCACAGGAATGTGTCCTACCTTGATATAGAGGTTGGACCTGGGAAAGGTTTTGACTTGGCCTGAGGAATTGAATGTAAGCAAGGCAGGGCCAAAGCTCTGAAAGTTACATGTATTTTTACTAGTTCATGAAGTTATCAGATTTTAATGACCCACTATTTTGTCAAGGACATCTTCAGGCTTGCTTTCTTTAGATTATGTGATTCAGTTACCTGCCAAAAGCAATCAGCATAATGTTGTGGTTCCAATGACTAGTGCTAAATGTGATATTAACAATAACACTCATAACTATTACAAGAGCTTTATATTCAGACTATGAACTAATGAGCATGAACCCTTTGCAAGATTTTTTTGTGTTACTATATCTGCCTTTTTAATAACATAATTCGGAAAATGAAAAACAATGCCAGATTTCCATAAAAAATAGACATATACACATTGATAATTTACAAAGACCTAATTAATTCAGTATCTCTAGGGTGCGCCATAATTTACAGCTCTAAAATTATGAGGAATTACCTTGTTAAAGTCCTTTGAATCTGACTACAGGTGTTCTAGCAGTGTTCCAGTAAGAGAGTTATTCAAATCCCATTCCCATTTCTGGTGGAATTTTTATCATTTGTGTGGCTATGTTTTGCCAACAAAAAATGAGAAAAGAGAAGACTCTGTTCACATTCATCTGTGGGGATTCAGCAATTAAATCAATTTGATTAACCAAAGACCCATTCTGCTGTGTATTTACATACTGTAATTACGAATTGGCAAATAGCGGGAAAAGTGGGAGCGTGGGATAGCGTGTTTTTATATCAGTTGTTCCAATACAACGCCTGTAATACTTCTAAATAAGCAGTCAGATCTATTCACTGTCTCAGCACTCCAAATGGGTCGGATGAAGCAATGTTTTTAATGGGAATTGGGCTGTCTGAGATTTCACCCTAACCTTCAGAAAATGAAAACATGCTTTTATATTTAGCAAATCTTTAAAAGCCAGTAGTGCAACTCCTAAGAATTGTTTTGTCGCATCTTTTGTAGCCTGTATTTTCTTCTACTCTACCACCAATGTAACAGCCAGTTTTCTTCAGGCTTGCCAAACATCTAGGTTTGATCAAATCAGTTTGGTTTCCAGAGCATTTGGTTGAGCTCAGATTGCAGCTTGGGCTCCTGAAAATTGAGTAATGCCTATGGTGAAGAAGGCTGTGAGGAGACAAGCTGACAGGCTAAATCAACAAGGATTACAGCCTGGAAGCTCAGCTGTCAGGCTCTGACTGGGTGGCCTCCCATGTGGTTCCAGTGCAAGCTGAGGAGCATTTTAGGGCACCCAGGGAACATAACTGCTCCGTAGACTTAGTCTTGGGGCATCTCGGGGACCTGAAGGGGTCAGACACAGACATCTTCACATTTGGATACAAATGGATTGAGCAAAACTACTTGAATTTCTTCCCAGCTGCTTGGTTATTGAGCTAACGTAAATGCTGAGAGAGAAAGAAAATCTGGAACCGCTGAAAAGCTATCATACAGATCCATGTAAATGATCAATAGCGCTAAATCATACCAGAACACAAGAGTCTCCATTAACACATAGCCCCTCGTGTTTGAAATAGCTCTGTCTTTACCATAGAAGACAGTCTCTTTTTTCAACTCTGAATTGAAGTAAAAATGCACGCCAATGTGAACTGATAGTACTAGTACTGATATTAACGTAGACCTTTTGTATCACCCAAATAAAAAAGTGACACTTCCCAGTAATTTTTGCATATAGTCAATAGCTTCTGTTTCAGCTTCTGTAGCTGTTTACAAATATCCAATGTCTTTACCTAAATATATATATTATTTAAATTATTCTACTATTTCTTTACACTGTGAATCAAGATATGTGTCTTGATTTAAGATACAAATCACAGTATCTCTTTTGATTTGAAAAGTTTGCAAAGAAACCACCACAGCTGTTTCAATAGGTAAATTTCATTTATTCTTAAAAGTCAGAGATTATTTTCAGTTTGTATTTATGTAGTTTGAGCTTCTCCTTATTATGCCTTTATCTACTAGATTAAAGACCCCATTACAAGAAATAGTGCAAGTAATTTTAGACTGTTGTCATGTCATTTCTTAACCTTTTTATGTAAAGGAAACAGATTTACCCATTTACTGTAAAGTAGGTTTTCCAGGCCTCAGATAATTTCTTTTTTACAATCCTTGTCACTTTGACAACAACCTTTTTTGAAATGGAGGTGAAAGGGCTGGGCTCAAACCCTTCCCAAAATCTCCAGTTCCCAGTGGTGACTCATCTGGAAGTCCTTGCTCCAAGTGTGGAGTAGGCACCTTGTTTCTGAAAACTGTGCCAAACTGTGTTAAGTGTTACTGGTTTACATCATTCAAATGGACCCTCCGCCCAGCATGCTGATGTAAGTGAACTCACATTCTCATACACTTGCCATGTAATGTATCAATTTTTGTGTCTTCTGTTAATTTTACAAGCAATAATTCCAGAAATTAATAAAAATGTTGATTATAACTAGGCTTAGAACAGTGTCTCTGAAATCCCTGAACTGAAAATTTCCTGTTTTCTGTAACTTCAATTTTATTATCTGATAGTTTGTCTTGTGCTATATATTTAATCTTTGGCTTGGTTTCCAAAGCAATCTAATGTGCACCTATGAGGTATCTGGTAGCCTATTGTAGAATTATCTGTTTTGCCTCTATTTTTCTTTCATTGACATTTTTTTCTGCCCTATGAGTTCACAAGGGAATGCTTATAATCATACACAGCTATTGCTGTCCTTCTACAACAGAGTAGGCATAAGTTTATCCACAGAACTACACAAAACTCTTGACAGAAAAGCTGTTATTTTTCCAGAACAGAGAAGTGGGAAGGAAAATCACTACAGAAAGGTGTCTTTCTGAAGTCTGATCTTTCTGTAGAGTCGATAAAGAAGCTCAGCCTTCTGTTTCTGAGATGTTGCAAGGTGGTTCATTTTAGAAACTGAAAGGAAAAGACATCTGCCAAAGTTTCAATGGGAATAATACTCCTCTGGTTTAAAGGAGCAAAGATGGCTAGAAAGTATATCTATACCACTACATAGTCCTACCTGAAATAAACGATGATCCCAGGCTTGTATAAACCACGCTTGATAACTCATCAGATTTGTTTTCATGCTTGGTACGTTAGGAAATGCTAAATATGTTTGCGCTCTTGCAGTCAGGTGTTGTGTTTCGGTTGCGAGGTAGTTGAAGAATTTGCCACTTCTTTACCTTGTATCATCCCATATGAACATTTCCTTCCCATCTGAGTGCGTACTCTAGCAAGTGAACTCCACGGGGTCAGCTTTGCCTTCAAGCAGAATGGAAGCTCTCCCACTGCCATTTATAAAATGGGAGGGAGCTAGGAGAGTTATTCCTTAAGATCTCAGCCCTAATTATTATCTCACAAGAAAGACCTGGTAATTAGCTCCATTCAAACTAGTTCTCCTCCCCTTCTTTTTGGGCATACAGCTCGGACTACTGACAGGAGCCTACCAAACCTCCTCTACTATACTACACTACCTCACACACTTCCACAGCAGAAGCTATTGATTGTGGATGCAAGACATTTCAGGGCTTTAGCAATCACAGAATCACATAATCACAGCATGGCTGAGGCTGGGAGACAGTTCTGGAGCTCCTCTGGTCCAACCCACCTGCTCAGGCTACCTGAGCTGGTTGCTCAGGACCATGTCCAGACGGCTTTTGAATATGTCCAAGGAGGGAGACTCTACAACCTCCCTGGGTATGTCTGTAGAGATATTCCCGGTGTGTTCTTCATGAATCTGTCAACTGAAAGGCAGTTAATGGGTCCCCAATGCCTCTTCCTTAAGGATATATATAGAATGGCCTGTCTCTAGGCTTATTTCTCAGTGTGCCTGCTAGAGGGCTGAGGAAAGCCTCTTTGAAGATACCAAGTCCATGGAAACAGAGTATTTTTTCTCCTAAGTTTTTTCTTGGTCGTGTACCAGTAGAGCTCTGTTGCAAACCATTTCCTGAAAAGCTGTAGATACTTCCAGGATGACAGAGTAGCAGTAATTTGCCCATTCTTTATTTCAATGAAAGGGTAGCCTAATTTTCATATGGTCACATTCTTGTCTAGATCACTACTCATCCTTAAGCCTAGGATAGTGGCCATAAGTCTGTAGTAAGCATTTCTGATATTCCAACCTGTTTTCAGGATGTACTAGTGCCATTTTATTAGAACATAGTCACAAAAAAGGGGCTGTGTGGACTCTAGTACAATAAGTCAGGGCCATAACTTGAAACTATGTAGATACTTAGAACAGGGAACTCAGGAAGGAGTAAAAAGCCTTAATCTACTTACCTTTGTTTACTGAGGAAGAAAGACAGGCAGGGACTGTTAAATTCAGACAGTAAGACACCTAGCTAATGCTCTCATCTGATTTTTGTTTTGCAATTTTTTCCCCTAAATATATTTTGTTCAAAAGCATATGAGAACCAAAATTCAATTTGTCGAGCTAGAAATACTTTTTTTTTTTTCCCTGCAGATTGTAGCATCATATGAACTTCTAGAATGAACTCAACTACTAGACTAAAGTGAGGGTAAAGATGCAAAAATGTACTGTGGGTAATAAGAGTAAAAATATACAGAAATGACTGAAAAAAAAAAGGCAGGATTCATGCCTACAAGTATATGACTCTTCCTCAGTTTTTCTGTTATATGCAGTAATTCAAACAAAACATATTGGACACTTGATTTTGAATAAATGAGGTATGGGAATGAAATGCCTTTTTATCGGAAGATTATCTAGGTCACTACAGTAAAAAAGTGCATCAGGAAGAAGGAGTATTTGCTGTGTTGATAGTCCTCTGAGCATCTTCAAGGAGTGTCTGACTGGAGAATGAGAAACCGTTCTGTTGCCAGTTTTCAGTAACCATATGTTGTGTGTCTCCTGAAAACTGACTGCAGAGAGGTGTTTTGGATCTTCTAGACACCAGTGAAAGAAAATATTTCTAGTTTCAGAAGAAAAAAAAAAGAGAGTAGACCTTTATGATCATGTTTAATTGCTGTGTTACCAGCAAAACATGTTGGATGATGAATCTACTGTCTTCCTGTATCCTTGGTCAAAACCAATCTTTTTTTCATTAGCATCTCTTCTAAAATCATCAGATAAGAATTTTATTACTGCTGTGGCACTTCTGTGTGTCTTGGATGTCTTGAATAAGTATTTTGTCCTATAGCACAATCATATTCACGTGGTTTTTTATGTGAGCTGGTGTGGTTGCCTTGATGTACCTCCTCCAGCTGGTCTTGAGATTCAGTGAATAGTCAATAAAGACAATCCCAACAGTTTTTTAATTCCTCTGGTCAGAGAGGTTGCAAACATAAATATACCTTAGAATCACATTTTATTGGTTTACACTGAACAAAACAAAAAAGTTCAAGTCCCTCCTGTCATGGGAAATAAAAAAAGGACTAAAAGGCTGCAACAGTTACTCTTTTTTTATTGCAATTGTTGAATCCTGAGGAGCTAGTCTGATAGAGTTTGATTAGGTCTTAGAACAAATCTCATATGAAAACGTAGGGGTTAGAATTTTCTGTGCATGAAGCTCATTTTGTCACATTGGCGGTATCCTCAAACGGCAGTAATCAAGTGATGTGACATAACTAAAACCCTGGCTGTAGCCTATGGATCAGGGTATATAAAACTAGCCTCACATGGTTCAAAGTCTTCTGATAAAACCAGGACAAGCTAGCATCTGTTGTCATCCAGTCCTGAAAGCTGCTACCTCTCACTGGAGAAAAGTGACATAGTTTTATGCTCAGGTCCCATTAGCTTTCACTTTTAAGAAAATAATTCTTTGAAGGGAATAACATTTTTTTGACAAAATTGTTGTTTTGAGTGCCCTCTAGGAGAGATGTTCGAATAGATGGATACCTATACACACACACGAAAATTTATGTATAAAAATATATATTTAGATACTCTTCTTTCTAATTATCTTGGTTTTGAAAGAAACCAGAATATATTTTGTTCTCTGTCCTTCTAGGAGAACTAGGAAACTTTTAAGGAATCTATAACATAGCCCAGGAGCAGAACAGTAGAGGTGTCCCTTGCCTTTCTATTAAGTTGTCCAGATGTTTCCTCTGAGGACTTGGATCTGTATTTTGGATTTTGAATGTTAAAGTTCTCATACACTCATTCTAATTACATAGGTCTAGAATACACTGTTCCCCCATCCTATTTTAGTCTTTACCTGTATTTTATCTTTCTGAGAGGTTCATTATTTTCAAAGATTTCTTATTTATTATTAATAATTTCTCCCTTTAAGAATACCCACTCTGATCCTATTTTCAAATATCCCATCTTGGCTTAAATATATGAAGGTAAGAAACATAGTCATAACTTGCATTTTTACAATGTTAGAGATCTCTCAACAGATGCCATCTAAGAAAATTTAGCACAGTGAGAGCTAGCTCAAAGGCTTCTAGGGTCTATAGCAGTAAAAAAAAAAAAAAAAAAAAGAAGAAAAGTAGAAAGAAGCATCTTAATATTCCTCTCAGAGAAATACAGGGTAGAATTTGTGAATATAAATTTGTTTTTTAGCTTCACTGTTATCAGGACAATCTATTTTGTGTTCACTGAAATATGTTGAGTATTCATGAGCAAGGAGTGCACAATAATCTAGGCACCCCAACTGTGGTAGGGCATCTTAGTTGTAATCATTCAAAGCAAGTATTTGGCTCTATTTCTTCAGGTGATGAATCTTCTAGCCATACTGCCAAACACTAGCATAGCAAAACTTATACTGAAAAGGAAGAACAAGAGACTTATGGAGAAGAAACTCCTGCTTTGGGCGCTGGCAGTCCAAAATCATTGTAGTTAAAGCATCAAGTGTCGACACTGGCAATGGCACTGCATGGACATGGCCCATGAAGCAACTTGCAAGGTTAAAAGTTACATTAGATATAGAATTTTCACACTGTGGATTAGAAGCCACATATTTAACTAAGTGAGTAAGTTTTTCATGTCACTTTCATAAAGCAGAGGGAATGGACCGTGATACAACTGGTCACAGCAAAATTCCTCCAGTCTGAGACTTCCTATTCAGCCCAAAGTGAAGCTCTTTCTATTGCTTTACTCTGTGTCCTCAGCATAGAGGAATGCTGTGATTTTGGTAAGATATAAAGGGTGATAGTTAACGTTCTACTGTCCTTTTGTACTCCCTTCCCTTGCATGATGCCATGAGCATAGGATGGTAGCCAGCTGGCAGTCTTAAAGAGTCTTGAAATAACAGACTAGAGAAAACCAAAAGTGCCTACAACACAGGATGACAAATATATGCTCTGCTGCTGAGCTAGTTAAAAAAAAGAGATGAAAATCCATGTCAAAATGGACCACAGAGGAATAAAAAGTGACAAAAGCTTACTCCAGTGTTGTGAAGCTGAGCTTCCTAAATTCCCTCTGTAGCCAGAAAAGACAGAGTCCTCTAAGGTGTGGTTCAGAGCAGGTATTTGAGTAACTATAAATCTCTCTTTACAAGAGATTGGGTTCTCAAGTTGGAGCTTAGGAAGGGCAAAGATTGGGTTAACTTGCTAAAGGTGAAGGCTTTGTGAGCACTTTCATTCAATGTGTCTCCTAGGTATGGAATCCCTATCCTCTGTGCCGCATGACAGTTTTAATTTGGGCTCCGATATGGAGCAGACAAAATGATTTCCAGTTAGGGCCACATGGGACTGGACTACAGGCTAGTGCACATCAGCATTTTGCCTTTATACAGAGACCAGATCTGAGCTGTGACTAACCTAGCTTGCCCCCCCCTGCCCCAACCCTACAAGTCATGCTTTTCTGGTGTATCCCAACAGGCCTGGTAGCCTCAGATATCCTCCATAACTTCATATCCTACTCTGTATACTCTACTCTTGGCACTAGAGTACAAAAAGCATTGTCAAAAGGCTTGAAACAATCCACTCCTTAGCATGCATGCAGCTTATACAAGCTATGGCTCAGGTACAGAAAACTATGGCCTTGGGCTTGGAAGAAGGTAGGGCTCCAGGCAACATCTCTATACCTGTGGCTTTTTCCTTGGGAAGGTCTCCCAGCCTCCTGCCAAAATGACCAAATATGTGCATTAAGAGAAAAGTAGTTATCTGAATCCATGTTTGTATGTAAGGCAGCCAGCATCCCCAGCACGTATAAACTTTATTTGGAGCTGTGTGGGAACACCACCTGCTCACGCTGCTCCAAGAAATTCCACTTAGAACATTCAGAAGCAGCTGGGATGTGAATATTTGATTCATCTCATCAGAAGCTGAAATTAGGATTCAAAACATAGATCATGTATTCTACTAACATTCCAAGAAAATATTTATTTCTTAATATTTGTTGCTCAGTGAGATACTACAAACTGCTTATCATTTCCAGCTTGTTTATGCTATGGGTTGATGTAGTTTATATTAAACTTTGCAAATGGCTTTAAGGGGGCAAATTTACCACAATTCGAGCCTGCTGACCTGCAGCTAAAGTACAAGGTGGAGCTGGAAAGAATTGTTTCCATTTTAACAATCATACAGCATATAGTACTACACAGCATTTTGGGCATGGGAAGGAACTGCCTGAGTTTTATAATTGTTTTAGTCTTCTACTGTAATTTTAAAGAGCATCACAACTCAAAGAACATTACACCTGCCCCAGGAGGGAGTGAGGACTCTGCAACTATGAGCAGTAAGTCCACTGAATACACTGTTCAGTGGCCCAAGTAGCAGCACATTTTTCTTTATACAGACATAAGGGGAAGCAAGAAGTTGCACACAGCAACTTTTCCTCAACTACAAAGAGCTAGTATGCCTGAGGCTTCTTTTGATGTCTCTCAGTTCTTGAAAAATTGGGGTTTTGTGCTGTCTTAAATCCTTTTACCTTTTTCTAGTTCTGCTATATACTATGCACTATTGTTTATTTTCTATTCATAAATTAAAGGATTGACTGTAACAATAATCTTTGGAACCATTTTACTGAAATACCAGATCAGGCAGGGGTGGAATCTCATTCCTCCACTATCATAATGAATAGATACTTAGTGAAATTTACTTTAATCCTACTTGGATATTCTCCTAAAGAAACCCACACCTCCTACAGCTACTAGCTGTATTTGGATGCACAGCCAGTTTTGGATCAAAAAGGCTTGTTAGTTTTTTCTGAAGTGGCAATAGCAAGAAAAAAAGTCAGATCACAAAAGTACAAAAGCCCCTTCTTTAATAGTTCATCTGAACAGGTCAAGCTACTGGTATGAAACCAGAATCTCTCCAGAAATATTAATTTACTAATTCCTGCGTGGATAGGCATCATTGATTTGTGTACCTCACTAGAGTGAGTGCCTCAAAACAGTTATTTCTCCCCACTGGTTGAAAAATTGAGAACAAGAGATATTAAATTAATTTAAGACTTGCCCCTCCCTGCCTCTTTTTCTTACATGTCTTGCTCCATGTGCTCATGTATAAAAATTGCCACCCAGCCCCCCCAGGCCAAAGCTAGTACTGTAATGTTTGGAGGGGAAGCCAGACTTATCTCTGAGGAAGTAGATGACTTTTAGCCAAAATCAAATTTTTGGTATAATCCATTGTACAGAACAACCAATGTTGGGAATACCAGGATGTTTGTTTACCTTGTTACTAGTTGAGACATTCAGCTTCTTAAATAAATGTCCTCTATTTTTGTATACTCAGATCAATTTTATACTAAGGGGAAACATCAACCTCAGGAGACACAATCAACCTGGTCTAGATACCTTACATAGTCCCCTTGATGCAGTACTTGACCACCATTTACTCTACAACGTACTTATCTTCCTGCTTACTTGGAGGCAAAGAAGTGTCATTATCCACATTTCATCTGTGGGGCATTGAGGTACAGGCAAATACCAATCCCTGAAAAAAGTCAGTGGTGGAGCAGGGATTTTCTCTGGCTCCATGTGCCCTAATCTTCTCAGTGCTTATGCAAAAGCAAAGGTGTGGGTGAAGGGGACCCAAAGACTGTCCATGGTTTTGCATAGATCAGCAAAGAGCTTTTTGTGATTCCATCCCTGGTTATTTTCCCAGGGCATTCCCAGGAAGAAAGTGGTGGGGATGGACTGTGTAATCTAAAGGCCTGAACACTTGGAGAAATTCATGCTTATCTTCTGAAATTTCCCTTGTGCCAGTGTAGCTCCAGTTCCCCGTCTGCTTGTGGCAGTAACTAATGCCATAGGTTGACCTTCAGCAGGTAAAATTAAAATCACTTGCACAGGTTCAGAGGGCTTACAGAGTTTAAGAACTCTTTGGCATTGGGTACTTCTGAAAACACTTGAATATCTTAGAAACCCAACAACAACAAAAAACACAGTAACTTCCCTCCTTGATAATTATCAGTAAATTGTGACTATTATTAGAACAGCATAAATCCTTCAAGAGCTAGAAGTTGCCAGATCTCCTCCAGCCTGAATTTGAATGTGGATTCCAGGCCTCCTGTATGGAAAGCCTGCATGTGTAGTGTGTGAGTGTGCACTTCTTGATCTCTTTTAATCAAGAGAAAAATGGATAATGTAATAGCAGAGTTTTGAGAAAGAATGCAAATTGCTGTGCATTGCAATGAAATGTTTCCCCTTAGGATTAGAGTGCCTGGTAAGACTCCTCTGCATGAGCTGGAGCTGATATATGAAGCTTTCGCTCGCATAAAGGCAGATAGGTTAGAGCTCAGCTGGGCCAACCTTAGGGCCTGGTTCTTCAGTACTTAATCAGGCAAAGCACCCGCAGAAGTCAGAGAGGTTTGCCCCTTAATGAGAATTACCTGACTAAATCTCCCTCTGCAGGGCTGGCAGTGTAATCCTGCTGCAGTAAAATGATACATAAGGGTGCCTTAATAAAAGTCTTAATTTGCTTTGACCACTGCTAGCATTTTAGGTCCACAATGGTCTTGGAAGTTATCGGTTGTGCTTTGTTGGCCAGCACATTACGTTCAGAGATAATTCCTCTTCAGTGCTCTCTGCTGAAATCCACTCATGTCCTTTCTGCTGCATTCAGCTTTTCTTCCACCTCTGTCACTCCTGGGGGATTGAGAGGGTCTGGGACTGCCTGCCTCTTCCTTTTTTCTTCCTATGGAAAAGGCGGTAAACAAAAATGTGTCATATTTATTTACCAAGAAAGATTAAACCATACTACTAATTAAAGATAAATATATATTACAAAATACAATTAAGGGCTCAGACATTTGATCAAAGGTACTACATGGCAAAAAGAGTTACCATGTATGTGTCAGCTCAACCACAGTAGCTTCGTGAGCGCTCTCAGCCTTCAACAAAGGAGAAGAAATGTGTCCTAGAGCAGCCCCACGTGAAAAAGTGTTACCTCAAGTTTCATTATTTCACATTCTCCTTATTTTTCAAAGATGATGTTACCGTGGCTCAGGTGATTGTTGGTTAAAAACCAGTAGCTTGACCACAAGTCTAAATCACGTGTTTGGACAACATGACATATGGATTGGGACAGTGTGAGGAACGCTGCTGAGAGCACCTCCTCTGACTTGCAGGTGGGAATACATTAGCACAGACCTCCCAAATTTCCTTCTTCTGCTTTAATTTCTGTTTTGCTAAGCCATTTTTGATCAGAGAGATACCTTACGGGTTCAGAAAAAAAAACAGTGAGTAAGATAGACGGTCTGTTAAAAGCAAAGGCTGCATTTTTATTAGCTATAAAAACAGAACTAGGGGAAGCAATAACTAAGTAGTTCATCCCTTCACAAATCTGTCAGGACACACTTTTTACAGCTGCCAAAACAATGGCCATAAAGAAGAGCGGTGCTTAATATTAAGTTAAGGCTGACATACAGATGCAACAAATAATTATCAATATTACTACATAATCCCACATAGCCAAGCCTCCCAGAAAATCTGCTTAAAGCAGATTTCCACCACTGACACCACTAACGCCAACTTATAATGTGGAGAAACTCTCTTCCAGCCCACTAAGAGTGAACTAGCCAAAATGCAACGCAAGCCGAGGACTCCAGCAGGAAGAAACAAACACAATGCCAATGAATAAACTGGGATGAAGAATGAGTGGAGCGAAGAAAACAGCACTGAGTGATCTGTGAAAACTAGCAAGACCTCCAAGAATTGCCTGAGCTACACCCAGATGTGAGGCTGCTCGTGATAAAGAAGAAACGTTTCTCCATTCCTGCCCGTGCCTGCCACGTGCCAGGTCATCCAGCCCGCATGCTGTCTGGCACAGGATACCATCTCATCTCAAGTAAGTGACAACAGTCTTCATAGTGACGTTAGCACTTCTTTGGACAACTTTTTTTTATACAGGAGTACTTTAAATGTAGCAAATAAAGCTAGCCACAAATGTCAATTAACTAGCCGATGCACTTGACATACTTTAATCCCTTTGCTATGAAGCGGGTGGCATAGCAGCATTTCTAGTGTTTTTCAGCTAGTTTTCAAAGTGGACACAAAGTTAGAATTGTAATTCATGAGTGTAATGATTCAGAAAGAAATGCAATTACCTGTGTTTACTTTAAAAGGAGTATTCAGAAAAGCAAGACTTCTCTTGTTTGTGGGGAAGACCTGTTGTCAGGGCTGCGAGATTAGGGATCATTCCTCAGATCTGTTGCTCTACTGTAAAAAAATAGGATGTATTTCGTGAGCGCAGACTGTACCAGCAAATAAAGATGCTAAACTCAACTCCAATGAATTTCTGTCCCTCTGTTTCCCTGCCCTCCCTTCCATCAAAATTCCTACCCCAACTTGCTGAAGTTCACCTGCAGGTTCCCAAACATTGGCAATGCAGAGGAAGCTGCAAAAAGGATTAAAAAAAAAAGGAGGTGATTTTATATATAAAAATTGGGGGGTTTATATATATATATAATCATAATGTTAATTTCCTGATTTTCTTTTGGAGGATACTGTATTGCCTGCAGGTGTCACTGCGACTTCCTCAGGCCTCTTCAATACATCTGAATTCCAAACATCCAACACTTATCTAAATATAAGAAAAAAGCTTTTTTTTTTTTTTTTTTTCCTCCAAAATTACTATCCCTCCCTCAATGCTTGTTATCAGGACTTTGACAAATGGAAATAGTTTTTTTTCTCTGTGTTGAAAAACGTTTGGTGTATGGGGCAACTACCTGATTTCCCAGTAGAACTAAAATTTGGCCCTCTCCACTTGCCCCCCCTTTGCCTGTGGATTTCAACAGAGAAGTCTTGAGGGTATTTCAGGGTAATCATAGAGAGGATAGCTGAGTAATCTAGATGATACCCAAAAATTCTGCCTTCCCTCCCCAGCTCCAGTGTTTCTGCCATGGGTGCCTGTCAATCCCTCGCAGACGGATTGCACAAGTTACCATCCTGTATGCTGGCCCTTCTTCCACTACTTTTGTGCAGTAATAAATAGTACAATAACTTTCCTGTACAGTGACTCTCTGTATCCATAAAAGAAGGGGTTGGGTTTTTCTCTGAAGATCACATCCCAAAGTCTTTGCTCAGTCTTTACCCTTGCAAAAACCCCCTCATTCACATCAATGGATATTTGCATGAGAAAACACTCACTTAAAATTAGACCTGAGTGAAATAGGGTTTGGTGAGGGAAAGGGGGAGGTGTTGGTGGGGGGTAATAGGTACTTTCATAGATTAGCAGCACAACAATTGATGTGGTTTGCTATGATTTATTGAATTGTATTATTTAGGTTTTTAGATTATTTGGCTGTTGAAGTAAATTAAACTCTTAAGAATGTATGTTTCCTACTGTCTCAGGAGTCTGCAAGATCATTATTTTTGTTAATAAAATATAAATAAAATCAAGATAAATACAATCAAGCATGACAGATCATGCCAGGAAACAAACAAATGTGACTCCATTGCCCATCCCAGGCCAACATGGTTCTCTGTTATCACAGGTGTTGGACACATGGTTTGCCAATGATCCAGCTGATGACAATGTACCAGTGAGGACGGAGTCAAAAATGGGGCAGGGGGGAAAGGGAAAAGAAAGAGAGAAAAAAAAAAAAAGGCAAAAAGTTTATGTCAAGCACCCCCAGCTACTACATAAATATCTATTTGTTGTTCAAAAGTGCAAGTACCCAATATTTACCACTGACATTTAACAAGAGATAATAACTTGATGCTGCCCCCCCATGCTCTGCAAGTGACAAGGGATGACAGTGGAGACAATGTATGTAGGGACCAAAGAAGTCTGTGCTGTAGCCCTTTTTCTGGTTGAAGATCATGGATTTTACTCCTTATCCACATAAAGCTCTCCTGTTTATGCTTTATGCTGATGGAGTGAATTTCACCCTACATAATTTCGCCTACCCTAGCTCAAGTCACTTAGGAAGCCTTTATGTAGATTTTAGACTTAATTAACATAACCTCATCAGACTTGGTATTTTCTGGAATTTACACGAACTGGATGTCTTAAGAAACCCTGACTGGAGATGAAGACGTAAGGATTGCTTTATTGAGAGAGAGGAAGAAAAATATTGTATACAGCAATAAGGCGAAGAAAAACTTGGATTAGAAGATGGATTTAGTGGGTTAAGAAGTCACAGAACTTTGACAAAGCACAACTTTACTAATACAAATAAGAACCCTGAGCTGCATTTGAATTCACATCACACCACACCTGGTAAGAATTAGTCTAGCACAGCATCATCAATCATAGTGTGGTTGTCAGTTTTGACATCCTTTAAGTCTACGTTGTGTGCTTAATGACTACATTACAGAAAATGTAAACAGACACCAAACATACAGGTATGCCCTATATTTTTTTAAAAGTTGCTGTGTATTTAAAAATAATAATAAAGAAGCACCAACAGTGTTTTGTGCAGAGTGAACAAGTGAGCTGTAAAGCAAGCTGTTATAAAATAATCTGGAAAAAAGTTTCTAAAAACAGGGAATAAAAAAAGAAAAAAGCTTGCAATATTTAGGAACTTTGATTGACCCAAATTGGGAAAAGGTCAATTAATATTCAGAGGAAATAGAGACTCCCTTATATTTTGCTATTTTATATTTTCTCTCTCAAAAACATCCTGCAGAGGTTAAATATTATCTTTACTATATATCCTGTGAATTTTTCAGTTTGATATTGTGACCATGATTTACTAATAAGGACTCTGGAGTCACTTGTGAGCCCATTACAAGCCCTGTATTAATAATTCATAAGGGAAAAACACGCTGAAGAAGTGCTTGGGATCATGACCTAAGTGAAATGCCTGAGTTCAAACTAAAAATCTCCCAAATTCCATTTTTATTATTAGCAGATTTCTAGAATTACACCACTTACAAGAAAGCCTTCAGTTCTGCAGCTCAGAAAGTTGCCCAGGTATTATGAATATAAGGCCCCTTGTCTCATTTGCTTGTGTGATTTGCGATTAAAACTTCTACAGACTTCAGCGAATGCAGGATCAGGTCCCTCAGCAATTCATTCAGGGGGAAGCTTAATTTGAGATTTTAGTGAGTGTTTATTTTCTGGCTCAACAGCAGCATATTTTGGAGGTGGGAAAAATGTATGCAAAGAAGGGTCAAAATCCAGATGTAAGAATGAATAGCAAGAATACATTCAAAGGGTGCAGGAGAAGTGAGAACTGTAAATACATGTCTGATTTGGTCTGTGAAAGGTAATGTTATCTCTTTACTGAAACTGCATGGTACGTTCTCGTGGTATGTATGTAACTGTCTCTGCAGAGGAAAGAAAAAGGTTTTAAAATAAAAGGACCTCACTTTTCCTTTGTAAATCAGTTTCGTTAAGTTTCCAAAGTAAAAAGAAGAGCCAGAAAACAATGCTTTATTTTAATTCATTTGAATAATCTTCCTCATTTCTGTGATCTATCACTCCTAGATAAGAAGCACCTTGCGAATTTTATTATTTCTACAAAATATATCTTATTCAATTAGCAACTGTCAGTGAAAAAAAATAGACAATAAACCTCCAGATCTGATTAAAATGGAAAGAAACGTTGAGTGAAATGCATGATATTGAAAGCTGTTATATTTCTTTGAAAATGAGCATTCTTACAGAAATTGCTTTCAAAGTTTTTTCCTGAACATGAATCAAAGGCCCAAAGCTGGTTTGATTTCAGTCATCAGCAGCAAAATTTGAATTGGGAACTGCCTCAGATATCTGTAGTTTTAATTTAGCTATTTGTTTTTAGGAATAATAATGTTTCAAAGCTTTGAGGGAGTTCATATGTCTTTTTGGAATTTTGATTTATTCCTTTAGGATCCCCCATTCATTTCCAGAACAAGGAAAAAATAGAAAAAGAGAAGCACTCTATTATCCCAACTTTATTAAAACATAAGAGCCAAAAGACAGAAACTTCACAATTCAATTTATCCCAATTTGTAAATGAGAATTTTATTATGACAACACATCTTTGATAAAATAATATAATTAAAATACTTTTACATGTTTGCTTATCACAGGTCTGGATTATTATTTAAAAGCTGAGATGCTTTCACAAATATATGTGGGTGGCACACCAACAAAGTATTGAATATTAATTACTATTTTTATAAAGCAATTCTCATAAGTCTTTGGTCTAAGCCAACAGTCCTTACTCAAGCAAAACAACTTGAATGCTGTGGGAGTTTTACCTAGCTCAGTATTTCAATCTCCTTAGAGATCAATAAATAATTAAAAATTTTATCATACGAGCTACTGTGTTTTAAAATTGACTTCTTTTAAATTAATCTTTGCTGTACTTGTTGGGGAAATAGTGAAGAATTTCTCCCCTGCCTTTGTGCCTGCACCCCCTCAGAAAAACCTGTGCAGCATCCCGCAATGTTACATCCAGCCCTAGTTTGGCTCTGAAATAGTCCCATTTTTGGATTGCTTTTCCTTTAACAACCTGATTGCATTGCACGATTTACTTCCACAGTTTCAGCGCTCCTCATTACTAATTCCAATAGCAAAAACTTGCCAGAACCCCTGAGAAGCAAACCTTCAAATCTAGAATTAAATAACAGAATATATTACACATTGGACATTTGCAGGGGAACTTTACTTGAGGGAAAATAAATACAAACATCTTGTTCTGTGATCTGTAAGTAAACTATTTTAACCGCTGTGCTGCTCCTAGAAAGGCTTCTGACAATTACGTCTTTCAAGCCAAAGTTTTAACAGTGTGTTTCTGAGGCCGGCGTATACACTTCATACAGTATTAATAAAGGGTTTCCCGAATTAATGAAAATGTACTGTGTTCACATATAATGAATAAGCACCTAATTAAAAGCACAGTAAAGCCAGGAGCGCAGATATTGGTTTTTTTTATATTAATATCCATTGTATTACTTCAGCCTTTAATGTGAGCCTCTTCAGCTGACTGATGCCCAAAGGGGAGCTAACAAATCGCTCAGCTGGTGGCTGACACTGGTCCTGAAGAAAGCTAGTACGGAACACTTTGCAGTCTTTCAGAGCCTCTACACCAGCTGTCACCCAGCTATGGGTGCTGAAAAGCTCCTGTCACTTCATCCAAAGGGATTTACTTGGTCAGAAGGAAAATTTAAATACAAAGCATGCAGCTAAGAAGCTAGTGAAAAGGATTATGAGTGCACAAGAGCACATGTGTATAAGACACTAATACATCTTTAGGAAATTTCAGATCCCCAAAGCCAGGATTACTGCCAGAGGCAGGGTGGTATACGTATGCTGGGACCTTTACCGTTAGAGTTATTATCTCCCAACTATTCAACTTCATAGGTCTTTCATCATGGGGGGGGGGTCGGTGGTGGTGGTGGTGGGGAGGAGGAGGAGGTTGTTTTAAAAAACGCTCCCCTTATCTTCAATAGGGGAGTAAGAAAAGGCATTCCTGTTCTATTATTCCCTAGAATTCACCTGCATTTAAAACAGTCTATCGCTTTTAGGTATCGTCTGACGTTTAATTTGTGTGTGCGTGCGTGCGCACCGTTGTCCAAATGGACCCGAATGTCCGGCTTAATTGTTTAATCATGACTAAATCAAACAAAGCACGGCGTCTCACGCTCGCCATCCGAGCTGCTGAGCGGAGGAGATGAACAAGCAGGAGAAGTGCGTGACAGGGGCAACCTGCCCAGCCAGGGGAAGGGTCCTGACTCCGATCTGGCCGTCTTTGCGAACTGGCACTCAAGAAAATGACACACTAGACCTGCTAGCTGAGCTTGGAGGGGAATGGCAGTGGGAAAAACGCTGTGCTACAGAGAGTTGGAAAAGGCTGTGCCGGAAAGAGTTGAGGGAGGGCAGTTGAATCTCGACTCTAGCCTTCTTTTCTTGTTCCTTTTTTTTTTTTTTTTTCCTTTTCTCTCATAAACGTAATTTTAAAATCACCGAAGGGGAAAAAGGAGAGGAAAAGAAAATGTGAAACCGAAGAGCAACGTCTATAAAAACTTACATTTTTAGCCAGCTTAACACTGCAGTCAAACTCGACTCGGAGCAGCACCCATGCTGGCTGGCCTCTGGTGAGGTACTGTTATTCTACGTTAATAAAAGCCCCTGGCCTGGCCTGCTGGATGCAGGAAAGTTGATGATAACGCCAAGTTGTTTAGAGGAGGAACGGAAAAAAACGAGACCACAGCCCGAGACGCCGGCTCCCACCGCCGAGCCCCAGGGGAGGGTCGTGCGAGTCGTGGCTGCCGTTAGTTTGGGCGAGCAGCCCCCGCTTGGCCCCCGGCGCAGGCGGGTGGTGTGACAAATCCGGAGGGGTGGGAGAGGAAGGCAGAGGGGCGAGGAGGAGGAGGAGGAGGAGGAGGAGGAGGAGGAGAGGGTACGGGCAGGCAGGGAGGGCTGGGATGCAGGGCTCACCTGCAGCCGCTCCGGACAATGGGGAGGAGGTGGGAACATGGAAGGTTTCGTGGGGAAAAAAAAGGGTATTTGGGGGAAAATTCCCCGCATAGAGCCTTCAGGGACATGAGCGTTCTGTGGCTTACAAAGCGGGAGGTTTAACAAAAAGTGCTCCACGGAGCGAACCAGCTGCCTTTAGAGGTCACTAGAACATCGCTGCAGTATTTACAAATTTTCCATGAAGGATTAGAAGTTAGTCTAAAGCCTTATATACACTATATACAGTTCCAGTGGATGCTGTATACTATTATCTAAATTTCTTCACATAGACTATCATGTATCTGCCCCGGCAAAGCTGATTAGTGAAGCAGCTTGACTCTGACATATCCTTTATGCCAGCCACAAGCTGCCTTGCACAGCCACCTTATTCACTGTGGAGACAGGCCTGAAGCAAGATTGTAACACAACAAATGCAAATGAGATGAGCCTTACACCACTTAAACCGAGATGGCTATAATATGTAACAGCTTAATGTGCCCACAGAAGTGATTGATGCCCCTTCCATATCTCTAAAGAGCTTCAGTTTTGATGCACTCTGGTTTTAACTAATATTTCTTTTTACTCCTCTTCCTGGCGATGTCTTTCTCTTTCTCCTCAGTGTGGGGAAAGGAGGACGAAAACAAAACGCCAAGCAACTTATCAAAGCTGGTTGTCTCTCCCAAGATCCTGACTGGATGAAAACAAAAATTTGGAGGATCTCTTAAGCAGCTCCAGGTAGTTTATTTAGATTACTCCAGCAGAAGTTTGGCCCCTTGTAAATCAGTCATTGCTGATAATAAGCAACGTTACCTCTTACGGAAAGAAGCAATGTTTGCGATCTGACAAACTGCTTGTCATAGGGCAACGCAGTCTAAGGGTCTAAAGGAACCATTGTTATTAATCCCAACAGACCACAGCCCCACTGTCACTCTGCCCGAGGAGCAGATAGCCATGAATTTGGGGAAAATTTCAGACAAATCTGACATCCTGTACTAACCTAACCATATACTGCACTAACCTAACTGGCTATACATTTCTAATCAGTATTCGTTCCCTGTCCTTAAAATAAACAGAAAACAGATTTCTCCGTTTCCCCTAAAATCAATCTTTCACTGTATCTGTCAGTTGCTTTCTCCCAATTAGTATTCTAAATTCATTTATTTTTGTCATAAATTAATTTTTTTTGCGTACCTTGGCACGAGTCTTTCATTCAATACTTGTGAGTAATGTGACAGACTTAACGTTGTGTTGCTTAGCAGTAATAAAAAAAAAGTAACTTTGTTAATGAATTGAGATGAATCAAAAATGCCTTATTAATTATTGCTTGCCTAGTAGGCTAAGCTTTGGCTCTTCACCTCACTGGCCCAGAGAACATTTCTTGCCTTTGGCCATGTCGGAGGGGCTCATTAAAACATCTCTTGGGAGCAGATAGAAATTGTTAGTGAAAAGCAATGGTCAGTGCCTCAGCTAGAACCCAGCAGGGAAGGGAATCCCTCATCACTGAGAGCTAACAAGGCTGTATGTATTACACCTGTAATCAAACTGCTCCGAAAATGCCAGGAGACCACTGGGCTCTCTTTGTGATTGGTGAAGTTATCTGAAAATGCTGAATCCAATCCATAATTGATGTGCACACATACAATTACAAGCCTCCAGATATCAGTTAAAATGTTGCAGTTGCAAGCCTTAAGGAGTGGTAAACCTTAACATGCATGGCATAAAATAAGGTGTTTGACATAATAAAAGTGAACCTGTTTTGCTTCCATGCACTGCCAGTTAAATTTTAATTGAATTTGCTACATTTGTCAACAGATGTAATTATAGAAAACCTCACTGAAAAACAATGATATATGGATGGGCTTGGGTATCTTGTAGACATTTTGTGAATTAATTTGTACGTTTAAATAAAGATCTACATCACTGTTTTGCCTAAGGTAAGTAAAATTTACTATGACATGTAATGTGACCTTTGGATATTGAAGTCTGAGAATTTTACATGTCCTAAGCTTCAGGTTAGGATAAGGTTTAAAACTAGTGCCTCTTGAAGACTTGCATTTGTATCTGGCCTCTCTACAGTCTCCTAGAAAAGTCAGAATCGCAAACTGCTTTCCAGGCTTGGCTTCCAAGTCAGTCACCCTCTAGTAGATGAGGAGCTGAAATATGAGATGAAAGATGGCCTAAACGACCCGAGCATATAAATTTAGAAGTCAGTGGCATAACAGTCTCCAAAATACTACAGCTCATTCAGTCAGCTTCAGGATTAGTGTTTTCCTTTAATTTTTATATTTGCTTCTTTCTTCGTTATTGTATGAGAAAGAAACCCTCTTCTGGTGTGATGTATAAGCCGATAAAGTTCTAGAGGTGCTGAAGATTGCAACCACTCCTTTCTCCCTCTGAGGAGAGGACAGCAGGACAGTGGGGAGGTTGTGTAATGGTAGAACAGGAAAAAGAGCAAGTGGAGAAAGAGAGGGTGCAGAACCAGCAAACTACCCACCATAAACATTTTTGGGGTGCACCTATGAGTTTAAGATGGACCAATTATTATTGCTGTTCAAGAGGGCTGCCCTATTGTGTGAAGTACTTTGATTCAAAAAAATGGCAGGTAGATCTGAGGGCAAATGTGAACCCTCTATCAATAACATTGAAAACTGATTTATGAGACTACAACGTGAAGAACGTGCTCTACTGTACTTTATCTGGTGATATTGTTTATGCTTTATCTTACTCGAGGACATTCTTCTAAACAATTACAAGAATAAGGTAAAATTTGTATCAGCCATTAAAGAGCAGGAAGCCCAGAATGCCTCCTTCCGGTGCATCTGGCAGTATTTGGACTCTTCTCTCTTAACCTTGCTGGGAGAGGGGTTCCTCCCCTTAGCCTTAACTCCATCAAAACGTGCTGCCCAGTGGCCAGGCTCCCTCTGTAGACACTGGAAAGGGACAGCCATGCCCAAAGGGCAAGTTATCCCACCTGTCCTAGAGTGACAGGTTTGTGATTTGGAGGCAGACAGAGCCCGGTGGAAGCTGAAGAAGGCAAAGGCTTAGGTAGGATGAATCCTGCCTGAAGTGGCTTGCCTTTTTTCTTTTTTTTTTTTTTTTTTAAGTTTTCATTTGTAATCTCACTGAAGCCCTCACCACTAAAGTGTACTTCTGTCTGGATTTTTGTTTCAGCAAAGCTTCAGTTCACATTATCTTTTAATTGTATCCTTTTAAGAAATACAATGAACTGGGAGGGAGGAGGAGAAAAATTGCTGATCAAATACAATCTTGAAGGGTTGGATTGAGAGGTGTAGAAAGAGTTCAAACAACTATTGACATTTTTTTAAAGGCACATTTTGTTTTCTATTTTATTTTTATACATGAAATTGACAAGGGGAAAATATATAAAACCACAGACCGTGGTAATTCTTGAAATAGAAAAAAAACCCTTTTTCTTATTATGCCTAAACTGTGAGGCAGGTAGCTGAGATCTAAATGATTTTTAAACTGTTGTCACTGTGAAATTTCATCCTGCCACCCAAGTTAGCAGCATAAAGACCTGTTTGTTGTGAGGATTGCATGTTTGACTAGAAGCACTATTCGCAGTGGTAGAAGTCCTTTCTACTGGGTGCTGTAGAAACTGAGAACAAAAAAGACAGTCACCCCGCTCTGAGAGCAAATGGTTTAAAGTACATCATCAAGTTTGTGACAAGACATCTGTGGTTTAATTTGTTGCGCTGTCCTGGTACTAAGAGGATATAGATGCCGGGCCAAATTCACCCAGAAACCACTGGCTACGTTCAGATCACATGAGATGTGAATTTGACCCATTGACTTCAGTGGTGTAAATGACAGATGCTGAGGAAGTGGACAAAAGTGGATTTCCCCCACCTTTGCCCTCTCTGAAATTCAGGGCTGACAGCGGCTCATCTGTATAATTCAGAACACCTCAAGGCTGCTTTAAGCTCCACTGGCTTGTAACAGCCTCCGAGGTGCTTTTGTGCCACCGAGGGATTCCCAGCGCGTTTGCTGTGGCCATTGGCCCCGCGGTGGGGTGTGGAGCAGAACGAGATCATCGGTTCTGCAGCACTTGGGGAGCCCCCGGCTCCAAGGTAATCCCCCAGCTTCCATTAGGGCAATTTTCTGGGATCTTTGCTCTGCCAGACTCAGAGCTGTGCTCTGCTTGTAAAGTTGCATCCTTGCCATTGAATATTGAAAAGATGAAGGGATGTTAATTTGTCACACGGGTTGTATTGCCAGCTCACGCAAAGGTTTCTGCCATGTCTGCTTTTGGCTTAGGTATTTGCAAGGGACTTGTGTCCACTTTCTGTAGGTGAAATTTTGCCTGAAGATGACCTGAGCTTTTGAGTTATTGCCAAATAAATATATGTATATAATACTTGGAGCCATTCAGAAAAATCTGCATCTACTAAGCCTTGCAATCAAATGTGGGATCAGTAATATCAGTAATCAGTGACTACTAGTATGTCAGTGCAGAAGTAATTAACAAAGTAGCAATAATTGATATGTGGTAGGAAGAAAAATGGCAGAGGTCAATTACTATATCGAACTCGGTGATTGTGTATACCTGTACATGTAACGCATCTGCATGTGCACGTGCTGGGGTATATGTAGCTTTCGTATGTTCAGGTGTAACAAGCCTTATACACATACTGACATACATGGTACAGTTTCCAATCAAAACAAATAGAGCCCCAAACTGACCATTTAAACTGCAAGCAAATGGTGCTTCCAGCCTGTGGTCCCTGCTCTGAATACAAGCAGGTGAGGAATGGTGCTAAATGCTTTTGATGTTGCCAGCTCCCATTTGCCACCCAACTTTTTTCTCCTCCAAAACCTCTTAACAAACTTCAAAGGCCTCCTTGCTTCTTGCCTTAATCCAGTGCACTGAGACCTCTAGTTCAAAGAACTTTCCTTAAACCCTCTTCTTAAACTGCAACCAAAACTTTTTCTTTCCTTTCCACAAAGTAGCAATTACAGCTCTGTTGCGTGGCAATTGGGCTTGGGCCGATCAGCTCCTGCTATTAATTAATCTCACAAAGGGGGCTCATTTCCTGGCATTCAAATTGACAAGAGAGCAGAGAACAGAAAGCCCTTTCAAAGCAATTCCAGTTAACTGAGGGAAGAGGTATCAGAAGAAAGAGCCCCACAGTATTTGAGGTAGAGGGCACATTTGATACTGCCTATGCTTGCTACTGATTGAATGATTTTGTTAAGGAGAGCTCTTTACTAATCTTTTACCTGCAAAAAGCTCAAGAGCAAGCAAATGCAGCACAATTATTGCTAAATTGTGGCACAGAGGCTTCACAGGCCAGGCTTTCGATTTCACTCTCCCAGTGCATCTTCTCGAGCATTATACTTACTTTAAACAGAAAGTGTTCACTTTACTAACACAGAAAAGCTCTTGGAAGAAGGGGGGGGAGATGAAGAGGCAAGAAAGAAGAATAGCAGACAAGAGATTAAAGCTTTTTATTCAGTATCTCTTTCGTATTCAAATTGTGCTAAGGGCTCTGTGAAAGTTAGAAGCAAGCTTGTTCAGGAGGGCTTCTAAAGTGTGTACATGGATTTCATGGGAATAGAAAAGAAGCCACGGACTGGGTAATGAAAGAAAGATAAGATGTCCTATATAAAACAACTCAAGAGTGGTTCAATTACTTCAGCAAACCATCAAGCAAGCTTTGAAGATTTGAGGAAACACTGTTAAAATGTAACAAAAAACTCATGTTGCAGGTTTTGTACCACTATATGTTTGTATACTGTGTGAATTACTTAAACTATATTCCCTCTGTGAACGTTGTTTACTTCTTTGGGGGTTTTATTATTATTTTTCTGGAAGAGCTATGTTTGTCTGGAAGAGTTATGGAAAATGAAACATTCACGTTTGATCTTTGTATCTCCGTGAAAGGGAGTGTGCTGTAAAAAAGTGGCATCATTGTTTACAAAAATAAGCCTGGGAATTAAAGGTCTGCGGCTGACAGTTTCACATATTTCTCTTTGCAGTTAAAATAGCCCTCCTGACAAAGGCTAAATGGTATAGGAAATAATCAACTCCTTTCACCCAGGGA
This sequence comes from Buteo buteo, assembly GCF_964188355.1. Classification (NCBI taxonomy): domain Eukaryota; kingdom Metazoa; phylum Chordata; class Aves; order Accipitriformes; family Accipitridae; genus Buteo; species Buteo buteo. The sequence continues at coordinate 5,994,987 of NC_134195.1, read as the reverse complement.
AAGGTCTGAACTGAGGAATATACCAGCTATAAAAATAAAACTCTGCAGTTTAGAAAATACCTATTTTTAATTGCAGCTATCTCTTTCTCTCTCTGTCTCCTTCCCCTCCCCAATTCTCTATGTCTGAGACTTGACAAGTAACATCAAACATGGCCCAAGAACAAAGCTAACCAACCATGGCCTGCAGCATCCTTCAACCAAAAGTCACCTTTAGTCAAGCTTTACCATCTAATTTGCAGTGTTTCTGTTTGTACTCTTCAAGCAGAAGTCCTAAAACTCTTGCGGTATAAAGCTTTCCTGGTTTCTGCCCCGTAAGACTATAATGGGAATGTTGGAATGATTTAACATTTTAGCAATCATCAGCCACAGCCGCCCTGGTGCTCTGGCTCCAGAAACGCAGCGCTGAGCCCGCTACTTTATTCCTCCTAAGTTTATTTTGTGTTTTTTAATGCATTCTGAATAATACATCTGCAAGGCTCCCAATTTAAAGTGCAACTCAATCCCCTTCTGTGCCAAGTGTCCTGAAACAGTGCTAAATTACCTTCATAGATTATTGTTTTTTTAATTTAGTTGGGTCAAATAGATGGCAATGCTATATCCCATCAAGTGAAAGACGGCAATGACTTGTTCGCTTGAATCAAAGTAAACAAAGACAGTTTACAGGTCCTTTTCTCACAAGAGAAAAAAGGAATGTCACCAGCAAAACTCATCAACTCATGGAGACAATGAAAAACAAGGAAAAAAATGAAACTTAAAAAACAAAGGAAATCTCCATTTTCCTGCTCCATGATCGAGGAAAGTCATATAAACTCATTAAACATAGCATTCACATTTGAGGGATTAACAATGAAGATTTTTTTCAGCGGACTGTCGAAGATCTCATGGTTCTCTAAAAACTCAGAGCATTAAATTGAGACCTCAGATGGTCATTAAAATACGGACTGTATTTAACAGTCCTCTTGGCTTCACAGATACTCAGAGAAAGGTTAGACAAATTGTAGTGATTTAAACTCTCCATGCCACATGAACAAACAACCTATGGTAAACAATTCCATTCTGTCTCTGAGTCCCTGAATGTCTGCTATGACGGGGATGTAGTGGCGTCAGGCCCTTGCTGGTTGAATCCTGGGCTTTCCTTCCAAAGACTGGCTGCTGAAAGGGACTGGATGAGAACTGACTTATTTGGTAATCCAATAAACCAACGTGGAAAACACTTTGATACCCAAAGGCAAGCACTAGTCACGGCTGGAACATCTTTTAAAAGCAGCTTTTTAAAAAAATGTGTCAATACAGAAATCAAAATCATATCAAAGCCTTTTCCAAGATTTTTGAATGAACCATGTGATTTTTAAAAACTTATTATTATTTTTTTTAAAAAATAAACTCCAAAAGCCTATATGAAAGAAACATCTTGGATTCTCTCGCTTTAAAGATGCCGGAAAGCAATACATATTTTGAATGAACCTTAGTTCATGAATTAGGACTCATGAATTTAGGATGATCTACTCTTCTCCATTCTTACAGGAAGTCATGTCAGCCACAAGAGGAGGACCATGAAGAAATTAAAGGAAATGACAGTTTTGATGTTGTAAATGAACCCTCTTTGTTCCTTAATTTTTATGAGGGACATTACCATATACTGGCAAAATACAGTTGCAATTAGGACTCTTCCTCTACCTGTACTCTCTTCATTTATTTGCCCCCATTCCCAATTAATTTTGTTTCTTTCCTTGTTTTGTATATCACTATTTTTGCCTCTGCACTGTATTCTCCTGTAATTTAGGTCCTAGTGAGATTACATCAGTTCATCCTCAATAGAAGATCTCTCTATATATTTCAAATAGTGACATTAAAATCCATCAGATTCTTGGATTTCATATACACATGTGAGTCTGCTGATCTCTTCCTGGTGTGTTTGGAGTTCTGCCCCATATATTACCTATTTCAACTAAGCAACATCTTGAGCATACTTTCAACCTTGCAGCAAATAAGATAACTACAACAAACTTCGGCAAACTAAGGCTTCACATATGGTTACATGCCATTTGTTTTGAATATCTTAGTAATACCTGTCAGTACCTCCATCACCTTCACTGAAACAGTGAGAGATAATCTTTAATTACACTTACAAAAGAATTGCATGTTCCTCTAGCTTCTATTGTCTTTCTCTGTGCTCTCTTCTTCACATCCTACTCTTTCTCTCTCTCCTCTGTTCCTTTACCTGACTAATTTAGATTGCATACTTGTTGAAGCATCACACTTGTCATTTTATGGGTTCTGCTTAGCACACGTAGATAAGCTCCCATCAACTTGGATTTCTATGTATATACATACAGGTGGCGTGTAATTCCAGAATTTACCTGTCTGCCTCTAAAGAGTGTGAGTATGCAAGTCTTCAGAAATCAAAGTTCCTTGGAAACCCTCACCAGGAATGTAGCTTTCCTTGAGTTCCATTAAAATTAATAGCAAGTTTTTCATTGCCATTGATGGGAGTTAGATTAGGTATCAAACATAAAGGATTTTTTTTTTTTTAAATAAAATGCAAAAACCTATATGGAAAGAACTCCTTGGATTCTCTCATTTTAGACATGCCAGAAAGCAAAACAGCTCTCACTGTCTGAAATTCTTTCTGATTTCTGAAGAAAAGACAATTTCACAGGAAATAAATAAAAAGCCTCTGATTAACTGACCAACAAAGCAAAGGTCCTTCTCTCTTCCTAAAATGAGCAGTTCCCTTCTCTATCAGCTTAATAAAATTGTCCTGGGCAATTTTGCTGGTTCTGAACTTGATATAAAGACAAATACCATTCTTGAGAGACTATAAAGCATACCTTTAGATCAATAGAGCATAGGAAATCCTCCAGAGATACAGTCTTGTTTATGGTCAGAGAAGCCTTTTTGGGGGTGGAAAAGGAGGGTTTCACAGTATTCAGGTTCATTAGAGTAAGTATCAGCCTAGAGGACCCCTAATTTCTTTGAGACGGCAAAAAAGATTCAATTGAAACCTAAGCCCTTTTTCAATTGTGATACTGGAATAATAGATTCTATGGCAAGTATCTTGGAGACGGTGGAAACGGCTGCTCGCTTTTTTATGCATAGTTCACTGATTATCATCTGCCTGATTGAACCCTTATAAACTTGGAATGGACTGAAATTTTATTGAGTGGGCTTGCTGAAAGGTCTCTGAAATACACGTATACGATGCCTGTGGGCATATAGATGGGCAAATAGGTGGGTCTTCATCAGGCACTACTCCTGCTACCTGAGGACTATCCATAGGATTGATAATAAAAGCTACTCAGAGTCATGGTATCAGGTAGTACCTGTCCCTCAGTTCTTTTCTATCCACTGGACTTGGGTAGCAAGACAGTCTTCAGTGGTCACAGGAGTAGTAAACATGGGATAGTTATCATTGAAGCTTTTCTGAGCTTTGGCATAGGACAAATGGAGTTTTTAACTTGGAAGGTCCATATAAGCCCTTTCTGTGATAGAAAGGAGGGGGGAAATGGATATATGAGTGAAACATTTTTAGGACAATACATTAAAAAACTGTTCTAGTAATTCAGCCATATTTAAAGGTGTGTTACTCCATTAAACAGTGTAACTATTGGCCATGCTCTGCTTTACGGCACCTTGAAAGCAGGCTCACTAGCAGCACAATATGGGCTTCCAATGTCCTTATTCAAACCGAGTGGTGTCTTACTGATTTCCAGAGGATGACCATAAATGAAGGGAGAAACCACTTTGAGTAGATAAAGAGTTAGACTCTGCTCCCCTCTCCTGCTGAGGTTTGTCATGTCAACTGCTCCAGAAAGCCATGAGCAGGCAGCACCAGGACTTCACTCAGCAGGATGCTGAGTGCTCAGTGGGATGCTCAGCAGGATAAGTGGGTGCATTTTAATTCTTGGCTGATCCAAATTCTTCAGTTTTGACTAAATAAAACACTTCAGGTTTGGATCAGATTAACCACACATGATATATTTAATGGAGATAAAACATGCCCTCAGAGGTCATCTGGCTCAGGAAGGATATCTGGAGTGTGGGAGAGAGAACAGAGATGATGCATGTGGAAAACAAGACAATGTAGGTACTAAATGGGAGGGAAAATGTGAGGTAACGAAGAGTATCTAAGAAATGAGGTTCTGAACGGGCTTGGTTTCCTGTTGTCACCCATTGTATAAACACTGCCCCATCATCACAGCCAAAGAGAAATACGGACTATGATCACTGAATACTGAGAATTTTATCAGTACATGATAATTAGAAAAACACCTGTGCAGGATATAAATGTGCTGCTATACAGAGAAAATTTTTGATGTTCGATAGCCTTTAAAATTTCTCATTTTTCATGGTAATAGAGAAATCTAGGTTATTGTTGTAGAGTGAACATACTGCGCAAGCAGAGGTACAAACTCTGTGCTTTTGTTTACTCATCTAGCAAGATTTAACACTTTAACAGCACACAGTGGCTTTTGTCTCTTTACTACTATTTGAATAGTTTGCATATCTCATTTATAAAAATTATAACAGCACATGAAGAGATGTTGAGCAGAGTAAAAAAACATGTGGGAAGGTGGTAGTGGCTTTCTTTCAAGGTATAGTCAATATACCCCTCTGAGAAATATTTGTACTGTGACTGTAGAGTTGGAGTTATAGTACTCATTGGATAATACATTTAACTGATCTTAAAAAAGGGAATTTCATGACTTAAATCTGAAACAATACTCACACCTGATATCTGGAGGGATTCTTCACAGATCTGGACTATAAATACTGATTTTCTAGGAAAAAAAAAAAAAAGATTAAACAGGTAGAGGAGAGGTACCTGTGTTACAATTATTTACCAAGCCACAGAGAAAAATGTACTGAAAACCATACAACTTTGAAGTTCCCTAGGCAAAAATGTTTTATTGTACCTAGCGTAGGCAAGTGCTGCTGGCAGCTAAGACTGCAGAGAGTAGAAATGCTCAATGTTTATAAGGGCGCATTTATTGACCAAATACTAGAAGAGTAGTAAATAAATCAAAGGAGTAACTTAAAAGACCCTTAAAACAGGGAAAGGAAAATGCTTTGACCAAAAGATTAAAGAACTTACATTACATAATTATTGTTGTGATGTTTTGTTTTGTTCGCTGTGCCTATTCCTAGGATTTGTTGCTAGGATTTTGTTGGGCTGTAAGGTGTCAGCTACAGACTGTGCTGCTGGGTCTTTCCCTTGCACACCCCTGACCTGAAACAAGGCAATAAGCTGAGTAGAAGTGATGACACCACTTACCTACCTAAATCCATTAAGGAAGGAGCATAAGGAATATGGGAGAAGTTGGTGAGAAGGTCCGTGACATTTAATTCAACAGCAACTCTGTTTAAACATGTACAGTATTAAGAGTTCATTCTAGAAAAGTAAATTGCTTGCAGAGCTGTTTATCTCTAGCCTGCTCTAGTCTGGTGAATCTTTATGAGTTCAGTGATACAGTGACAGAGTGGATTTACTTGGTTTAGACCAGTGAAGATGGCAAAGCTGCAGCACACAACAAATATGGAGGTTGTAGGTATATGTAGTTTTCTCGGCTGGGAAAAACCTGCTCTGGAAAAATCTGTAAAAGCTTCATGATTAGATTTTCCCATCTTACAGGTATTGTGTGCACACAGTGTTCAAGAGATTGAAGAGGAAAACGTGCAGTTTGTACACAACTGAGTGTGTTTCTAGTACTGCCGAGGAGCTTTCAGCAATGCTGAAAACCAGGCTTTATGGGATTTTATCAGTCTGTCAACTCCAGAACAGTGTTTTTTTTCCCTGAAACGAGTAGCTGCTGGCTTGTGGCTGTCCCAAGAATGTGACAATCTTCATTATTCTAGGAGATGGGACCATTTGTCAAACAGCATCAAAGTACATAACCTTGCAGACAGAATAATCAGTGAAGAGACATAGGCGTCTCCAAAAGGCCATTCAGAGAGCATAGCTAAGGATCCTGCTCTGAATCTTCTGCTGGAGAAGACAGTCTCACTTCTATGGATATGTATATGGAAATTAAGGCCATTTCAGGTTCCTGACCCCTGCCTTCAGCCTTTTGAAAGTTAGTTGCATCCTCAGAGTTCATCACCTGGGTCCTGTCTGCACATGAACCCAGAGGAAGGGAGACAGATGTCCTCCAAATGCAATTTATCCTGCCCATTTCAGGTTATCTTGGGATGGGATAAATTCTCCTGTGATCCTGTGTCTCCCTCTTACAGAAATCTTGACACCTAGTTAAGATTATATGCCTAAATACTAGATGTGAAGTATCAGTGAGATGAATCCTTTACTTCCATGTTTTCCAATATTAGTTAAGTGGTATTTTCAAGACGAGTGGGGGATGAATGCTAGCTCACAGCAGATGTATCTTGGCAGGCTCTTACCTCCATTTCCTTCTGAATGAGGCTTCCCTACACATAGCCTGTCTCCTACAAGGTCCTCAAGTTCTATGACTTCCATGATGTTTCACCCTAGTTCTCCCATATTGCCTTACTGAGGGTGTGATCTTCTGGAGAGCCCTGACCATAGGAAAGGATGGAAGCCTTATTCAAATCTGCTGTGAGGCAGTGGATTTTGAACTTATTTATGAAGTAAAATTATGATGCAGAATGGTTTAGATTCAGATTACAAGTAGTTTCAATTTATTTTTTTTTTTGAGAACTGATTTCTCAAAAAATGACATCTTCTATCAGGAAAGTCTTCCAAGGGAAATTTTCATAAATGCCTTATTCTAACAATTTTTATATTTTAAGAATGAAGTCAGCAAAATAAGTTATCACTAAAGGTAATGGTATGCAACAGTGCAAAAAAACATCAACCAGAAAAGTCTAGAAGAAAACAAGCCTTCCCAATGGTTTGCTGTAGAAGGCCACACAACAGACACCAGTATAAAATAATGAAAGGAGTACACATCATTTAAAACTAACTAGATATAATACTTGAAATAATCGCAAAAATATTTCTTATTCAGCAATCTATATGTGGTCTCTGAGGTCTCATGCTGTCTACACACTAGTCACAAATAATTAGTGTGCACTGTAGTAAAGAGACACTGAGAGGAAATGGTCTTAGAGAGAAATTGTTTGAGGTGCATTTCTCTTTGTATCTGTATTATGCACTAGAAAATTCTGATAGCCTGAAAATATTTGAAATATGTAGTGGTTAAGAAATTAAAAGTGAGCAACTATTCCGTTAAAAAGGTAAATACTTCTAACACTTGGTATGCCATTCTATTTCAATGCTAGTTTCTCTAAAAATTCTACATAACCATTCAACTGTTTATTATGTTTAGAATAGTGAAAAGAAATATAGTAGTCTGCAATATACACATTTCTAAGGTACAGCAAGACATCCTCCTCAGCAAGGGGTTACAACATAACATAAATCAACTTCAAACTCATAAAAGCAATAACTTACATGTATTTTATTACCATAGGCACATTTATTAGGATTAAAATTTTACAATATCATAATACCCCTACTGGCTCACCTTAAAGTATTAATGTGATAGGAACACTATTAATAAATATATATCATACAATAGGTATTTTCTGAAAAAGTGTGGCTTTGAACCCCAGCTATTGTACTTGTCATGAAGATTTTTTAGCTGCTGTTCAATATTCATTCCCAAGTCATAAAGAAAAATAAAGCAAATAGGTAATGCTTACACACATAACTTCAGTGTGCCCCAAAATGACTAACTATACTAGTTTTCTCCCAGAAACGCACCCTTCAGCACACCAGGAAATCTGTATGCCTTTGGTGCTATCCTTGCAAATGGTTATTCCAAGACATACTCTTGCATGTTCTGAAAAAATGGGTTTGGTCACGTATTTTTTTCAATATATTATTTTAAGTGTATATTTGAATTAAATTTTTTGTCAGTATTTCAGGCATTGGGTCTTCATTATTGCTAATCATTAAGTCTACTGTCACAGAAATACCAGTTGGTATTGCAACTTTAACAAAAGATAACTAAGTTTTCAGGGTTTCTCAACCACAGAATAAATAGAGAATCTGGAATTTGGCAGCTTTCTTTTACTTTCCCTTTTTTTTTCCTCTCTTTTTTATTTTGCTGTTAGCAATTCTAGCTGGTTGAATTACATTCAACTCTATCAAACCTCTGTTGAATCCTCTGTAGAACACTCCAGATGTTCTTCACCTTTATGTAATACGCACTTTTCCAGCTGTTCATTATTGGTCTTCATGACTTCATTTTGACAATAACACATAAAGTAAAGGGTACTTCAGGGGGATGTTTGATATAAAACTATAGCAGTCATCAACTTAATGTGTTTTGGGATATTTCAATAGCATTTGTTTATCTAATACATCACTGTGGGTGGGATTCATCTCACCTAACTTCAGACATCTATAATCTCATTTAGTCATGCCATGGTCTTCTGGAGACTGATAGGCACATTTAGGGCATCAATCATTTGACAGAATTCTACTTTGGGAGGAGATGAACCATGCCCAAAAAATTCCTATCCGACCCACTCACTGATTATAAAGGCTAAGGTGATTAACTTAGATACGGATGTCGGATTTGAAAACATCTACATTTCATCTTTGTGTCTTCTGGAGAAATAAGAAATTCTTAAGCTCCTGTGTAGGTATTTTGGGATTAGTGTGTCTGGAGTGTGAAGTGATGCTGACATAAGGAAGAAAACGAGCAGAACAATCTGAGCAGTGGCACTGCTCAAAATTTTGGGGGGCACATATTTGGCTAAAGCAATCTCAAGGGTTTTTTGAACAGCTGACATTTGTTCTTATGGATGTGAAGACCTTCTGATGCGTTTGCATGTGGCAGTGCAAATGGACTGCTGCTTGACTGGCATATGCCATTTGGAGTGCAAGAGAGGAGTAAGCAGGCAGAGATATGGAACCCACCTCCTCCTGACAAGGTAACAGCCCACCTCTGCGAACATGGGCACGGAGACCCGAAGAGCAGGGAAGTCCATTCTTCATCGGCCTCCTCAATGGCCATAAGTTGTAGGAGATCAGCCTTCAGGGTCTTCTTGCAAACCCGTCTGCTCTGCAAATTTGTCTTTCCAGAGGATCTGCTGGAACGCTACCGTTCCACATTGCCAGTCACATCTTAACACTGCTTAAGTCCTCTTGCCACCATCTCTCTCTTTGCTGTAGAAAAGACCTGCTATTGGAATGAAAATGACCGCGAGGCAACTTCTGAGTGAAAATAAAATGCAAATATATGATACTGTGAGCATTATCTAGTGAGTATACAAATAAGCATTGCCATCTGTGATAGTTTTTTCAAATGTGATTTTCAGGATCTGTTTTATTTTTTGTTTTCAGTGAAGCACAAAAACTGGAAAGTTGTAGGGAAATCTGGCCTGAAGTATTTGCCATCGGTATATACATTTCTTCTTTACAAACAACATTCACTTATATTTCATTTGAGCACGTTCCTCTTCCCATTCCCTTTGTGAAAGAAAATCAGTTGATTGGAAGGAAAGGATGCTAACTGTGAGAACAAACTGGCATGGTGTTTTGCAGATCAATATTGATTTTTCCTATTCAATGCATATTTTATTGTTAATTGGATGTTGGGCTATTCCTGTTTGGACATATGCAAATATTTCTGAAATTTTTACTTAGAAATAATAATAAAACATAATTTAAAAAAATGTATTTCAATATATGTAGAAAAACAAACCTAGTTTAGACTTTGGACAGATGGTCCGATTTGGTGCAGCTGAAAAATAGCACAATTAAAAACTAAATATTGTATGTTTCCACACTGCATGAGTCAGAGGTCAAATGTAGGCATTTATTTTTAATTTTGCCAGAATATCTTGTCTAGTGCACCATATAGAGCAAAACTAAGCAAGATTAATGCATATTCCTGACTAAGTATGATTGGAACTTTCTGCTGGCATTTATACATAGGTTTAAATTCATTAAAATATAACTATCTAATATTTGTTTTATATGACTGAATTAATTACATTTGTAAATGTTAACACTCAATGACAGGTCTACACAAATCACCTCATTAAAATACAAGTACGCTGTGTGCCTGAACTCTTAATTTTAACTCGTTTTTAGCTAACATCAACATAACTGTTGGTGTTAAAAACATTAACCTATTGAGGAGTTTGCTTACCATTTCCTGTATATTCCTTGTTACCAGTAAAGAAATTATTAAAGAAACTGAGACAACAAACCAGCTGGACTTTGACTGGCAGCTATCGCCAATAGAAGAATGTGAAGATATAGTTTGGTAGATGATTTCCCTTGTCCTAATTGAGAAAAGAGTGAATGCAGCATGCAGAAACATAAGTGCTTTCAAGCTTGTAAGTGTTATAATGGAAAAAATGAACATCTTTCTCCCTGTTCACTCTTTTATGATCTCCTTTAAACCAAAGAAAGATGGATTCAAGTGGGATTTAGTTACTATAACATTCTGGTGCTAGCACTTGGTATGAGAGAGAGATACCCTCTTTTTGTGCTTGCAGGTGATTCCCATTTTTCCACTTTACTGCCTTCCTAAGCTGTGCTTCTGTTGCACAGTCTGGCACGGATAAACTACTCCCGATTTGGGGTTTTGTTTGTTTGTTTCTTTTTCCCCTTTTTTTCCATCACAGTCATTCAAAAGTCCCACCTCTCCTTAAATCTCACTGATGTTTCTGTCTTTATCAGTTTCTGATTACTCTAGAAGATTTTCAGATGAGAAACTCTGTGTTTTCTCAAAGTCTGCTAGTCTTTTGTCTACAAAAAATATCCAGTCAATTCTAACAGTACCTTCTGCGTCTCCTGAGGCAGGTTTGGTAAAAGCATGAATAAGCCCTCTTCTGCATGTGAGTAATATTTACCAGTTAGGGAGATGATCACAAGCCAGTGTATAGCACATGCTCTGACTAAATACATACGCCACAGAAGAAAAGCCTGGTATTCAGCTTAGCAAAGGGATAATGGTAAGACTCAGCTTCAAAATTATTAGCCAAGCCCTCTTTCTTAAAGAAAATGCCTCAGGAATTGTAATGCCCATGAGATACATGCAAACAGATTTTCAATTGCTAATGCCTGCTCCAAAGACAACCACTTTTTGATTGCTTGACACTCAAAATATCTAGCCTGAAACTTTTAAAATGCTGAGCTTCTTTGGGGCTTCAGACTTCATGGTATTGTTATTTCTAACCTTATACTTAGCTTTTACAAGCCAGATACTTTGCATTGTGTCCTCTGCCAATACTAAACAAATACGTTGTAAATGATATGTGTGAAATGTGATATAGAGAAAGCAGTTATAGTTCATTATTACTCTCTTACAGCTCTGCTTTAAAGCTAAATAGGTCAATGTAGACTACCCTAGACAATGTGCTAATTTAGATTCTACCTACATATCTACCAAACTACTTAAAATTTGCAGTATGCTTGCTTGTTTTATTTATAAAATTTTCCTGTCTAAGGAAATCTTTTTGATCAGCTGAAAAATGGAATAAAAGATTCAAAAAAAAAAAGATTTGTGGACACAAAATTTTCAAAGAATCACTGTGTCATTAATTTACATAAAATTTCAGATTCATTTAGGAAAAAATGACAAATCATTGCTGAAAGCACGTTCGGTTAAACTACACAGAAACCTACTGAGATAGATGCAAAGATCAAAACTGCTGTGCTGCAATTTAAAAAATTCCAGACATACTCTTAATAGGGTAAAGATGCAAACTTGTGTTGCTATACCATTTATTTGAAACTGTGATGCTTGGCATTATTATTTATATAATTCTTACACACTCAAAGAAATATCTGTTTAGATACACTTCTCTTTTGTTTCTGAAGACAAAAAGGAGAACTGGTGTTTTGCAATGGTCCATGGAAAGCAGACAAACATCTTTGATACATATGATTCTACAAAATTTCAAACTGATTGTTATACATGATTTTCATGAAAGAGTATGAATGATCAGTTTTGAAGGTCTGCTGTTCCACACTAATATCGCAAACTCCAGAAATACTCAATAGGTTGGTATTGTTTAGGATCTCCTCTGAATGTTTTCAAGTGTTATGTAGAATCCTGAATGCTAAGTCTGTGCAGAAATGTTTGGAGAGACAAATAAAAAACCCCTAACAAGGAAGGCCAGTGACAAAACTTGTCAAATGTATATTTGCAAGACCCCCCACACCCTTTGCCTATTGTATTGTAGGCAGCATGTCCCTACTTCCTAATGACCTGATGACGTCAAAAGAAAAAGAATTCATTTAGCTTTCCTGTACTGGCATGTGTTAGTTAATGTACACTGTTGCTTTCAGACCAGACTCTTTATATTAAATTATTGGTTTTCCCAGATTACAGCCAAGGGGATATATATAAAAGAAGAATAACCTTTTGTGCAGTATTGTGGCATTTTCAGTGAATATTAAGTCAAGAAGTTAAAAATATGTACACAATTTTAAAGATATTTTTCTCTTTATGAAGAATTATTTTGATCCATTTTGAAGCAGACATACTTTCTACTTTGTCTCAGTCAGTTAATTCATGCCTATTATCTTAATTTCCCCTTCTGAGTACTTATTTACATTTGGACCATTAGGACACATAAATCAGATTTGTGTTTGTTTTTCTTTAAGAGATAGTTTCTTACAGCTTTACTGCACATGGTTTCATACCGAATTGACGGGAAGAAATCAAAGAAATCTGAAGAGTTTGGCTTGTTCTTAAGAAGTTAAGAGTTGTTGACTGTTATCCTAAAAAAATCTGCATTTTGGGGGGCTTTTTTGCAATCAACTCTGTGGTGTAGAGCAATGGCTTCAGGTGATAACATGTAAGATACTTCTCATTAGGTTCATAAGATTACCTAATATCAAAGATAGCTCTGTTTTCTTCCTAAAGCACTGTAGAAACATTAAAGAATTAATTAATTTCCTCAGCGCCTTGTAGGACTACTCCGTACTTCATTCCCCATTTTCCTGAAACAAAAACTGAGGCATGACTGTTGAAAAGATTGATTTTCAAAGTGACAGAGTAAAAACTGTTCACCCATTCTCAGCCATTTCTAAAAAAAAATAATGAAAACTTCATACATTGTCTGGTAAACAGTAAAAGAATGTGGTCACTGAGTGACATGGGCATGTAGACAGCTGGTTCCTGAGATCCAGTGTTAAAACCTGAATATACAATTCAAGACAAGTTTCTTACTTGTTCTCTCTACTCTTTAAATGGGTACCTGCATGCTGATCATAATGTAGATGGTCTTCTGGGCAACCTTTTGACTGATGGCAGACCTAACACATCTCAAGATTCTCAGTATGGCTGTACTGGGTGATATATAAGTTCAGAGAAAACATATATTGTGCCTTCCCAAGAATGTTCTCCCAACCTCCAAAAATTTGCAGCTCAAGGACTCCCAGAATCACAAGTTGGTCTTTGCAATTACTAATAATGTCTTATCTTTAAAATATGTTTTATCTTTCACCTGAAAGGATCCCACTGCACCATTCTAAATTAAAAATCTGATTCAGATTCTCTACTTTGTGTTTAAGGCACTTTTTAGGTGGAATGTAGATCTAAAAGCCAAGAAAGTGTTTAAAAACCCTCCTATTTTCCAGCGTTGTGCAGTATTTGGGGCACTTATACACAAGCTGCACATTTTGGACTTCAGCATTCCCTGGGTATTTAAACTTAAATGCCAGAATACGTGCAGGAGTGTCCCTGTTTGAAAGCAAGGTACACCTGATTGTGTCTGCTCCACTGTGTTTCAAAGCTGAGCTGAAACATTTCCTGACCTGAACGTACTGTGGACGGAGAACCCCTTCCAAAGGGATGGTGGTGTCACTCAGAAGCTCCACTGCTCACATTTGGGCATTTACTAGTTAAACATAAGACCTCATCTGGAAGGGTTGTGAGCTTTCAGTTGTGCCTACGTGCTTACGGCTTTTAAGCTCAAGGTACAAAGATCCTTGGCTCTGGAGCGGGATGACAGAAACTACTATTTGCAGTTCAATTTATCATATATGAGTGTCATGGTTTAACCCCAGCTGGCAGCTAAGCACCACACAGCCGCTTGCTCGCTCCCCACCCTTCAGTGGGATGGGGGAGAGAATCAGAAAAAAAAAAGTAAAATTTGTGGGTTGAGATAAAGACAGTTTGATAGGACAAAAAAGGAAGGAGGAAAAAAAAAGGAAAGAATTCGAATATACAAAACAAGTGATGAACAACGCAGTTGCTCACCACCTGCTGACCAATGCCCAGCCAGTTCCCAAGCAGCGTCCTCTGGCCAGCTTTCCTCCTAGTTTTTATACTGAGCATGACATCACCTGGTCTGGAATATCCCTTCGGTCAGTTGGGATCAGCTGTCCCAGCTGTGTCTCCTCCCAATTTCTTGTGCCCCCCCAGCCTGCTTGCTGGCAGGGCACTACAAGAAGCTGAAGAGTCCTTGAACACTGCTTAGCAACAACTAAAACATCAGTGTGTTATCAATGTTATTCTCATCCTAAATCCAAAACATAGCACTATACCAGCTGCTGGGAAGAAAATGATCTCTATTGCAGTGGAAACCAGGACAATGAGGAACAAAATGTCAGTGGAAATTGTCTCCTTGATGCTCACTTGAAAAAAAGAATGACAGGATGGAGTTTCTGCCTGGAGCTTGACTCCTGACTGCTTATTATGTCTATCTGGAATAATATGTAGTGCAAGAGCTCTTATGTGACTGTTGGCCTCCTGCATCTAGACAACCATAGATCAAACATTGGATTCACATTTTAAAGGAGTTAGAGATGAAAAGCCCTGCATGAGGCTTGTGGTGGGATCTGGGAGAAGATTAAGCTGTTGTCCAGTCCTAGCTCTTGCTCCCTGGGAGAAAGCCCAACTAACCAAGACATGGAAGAGTTGTAATCGATGTGTCTCTGCATTACCCTAAATGTAAAATATCATAGGGCCAGAGAACGAGCAAATAAGACAAAACCTTTTTTTTTTTCTAGCCTAAGAGTGAGTGTTCACAGCTGGGACACTGTTCTTTGAGGTTCTGGTCTTTGTCTTAGAAGTGTTAATGTATTCCACGGACTAATATAGACACTCATTGGATGAAAGTAGAAGCAGTCCAGTAACCAGCATCATCTCCCTGTTTGAGCTGAAGGACAACCAAGGGAGGCTCCTTTTTACTTGTGCTCCAGCTAAGGCCAGCAGCCTGTGCTTCAGGGTTTGCAACATTTGCTCTGGGCACCCCAATATATTTCCTGTATCCAGCTTTGGTTTGCAGACTGTCATAAATGGGAGCTCACTAATAGAGTGAATCCACCTAAGTCCTATAAGTATCCATGACATCACTGGAGGCTCTATGCAAGAGGTGGAGGTAGAGAATGAGATATATCCTACGCAAACTATTTAAAGATGCTGTATGGAACATTAACATACTGCAGAAGTGATCCAGCACTGACAGGAGAAATTATTACATATCTTAATTGTTCTACTCCTTTGTTGCCAATTCTTTTGGGGAGATATTAGGAAGATGTTCTCACCTAGAATAGGTACAGCCTGAAATCTTATTGCAACCATAAATTAATTTCCTACATGGCTGCAATCTTTACTGAGGAAAGTAACTTAAATCAGTATCTCTTCTTGTAAGTCATGATCAAGCCATACACTTACTCTGCGAAGAGGCAATCTGTCAGAAAAAAATATGTGAATAACATATACGAACTTTATTTTCCCAACATTCCTCATATTCTTTAAATGTTCATACCTAAAATAAACACTGTGGCACCACTTTTCAGTGTGCTACTTCAAGGAACAGCCCTAATTGCAATGACAAAACACCAGATCAGAAAGCATAAGATTTGTTAAGGAAAAAACATAAATTCCCATTTTATTGCCTCTTCTGATAGCAAATCTAACAGAAGTCCTGGAGAAATTCTTAAAGCACCTAAATTTTATGTGTGCTCCAATAGCTTTTCTCTTCCCCCAGGGAGAAAAAAATACCTCAGTAAGAGATAGTTGTGGGTCTTGAGACTTATTGTTTCCTCAAATATAAATCACCTTTTTTTTATATGAGACCAGAAATCAAGTTCTAGTCATTTTTATATGTGAAGTTTTGAATTCAATAAATGAACAAAACAGAGTCCAAGAGTATTTTATAAACTCTTACTTTAATAAGTTAAATAAATTGCTTTACACTTTTAAACCAGTATAGAATGGCTATGTATCAAAGTATGTGCTCTATCCTTCTTTTTCATTTCATCATTACTTTTTCTCCTGAGTAATATGATGGCTATTGTCTTCAGAACCACAGATGTTATTCACTGGTGTACTCAGAATTAATACTGTATTGATAGGTACATATTTATCAATAAGCAAGCTTAATCACCTCACGTGTTGTTTATTTTTACCTGCAGCTCACAAATGTCTGTGGTAGGTTTATCTGTACCTAATCGTTTTTTCTGTGAACTTATACTCAGTTAAAGGTTAGGATACATGTCCTCACTTAGCAATACAGATTATGCTAAAACAAACTGGAATCCACATCTTCTGTTTTTTATATTTTCACCCCATTTCAGGAACAGAGGAAAATACTTTGCACTTTCCAGATCCCTTTTCCGGATCCTGAATCTGGATATATTTGATTTCAGTCATGATCATGGCTGACTCGAGGTACTGGATATTATTATGGTGATGGTCCCATGGCTATTGCCAGATAGTAGGAGAATCAGGTCGCTGCTGCTATGGAGAGAAGTCTGGGTCTGACCACAGGCTGTAGAAGCACCAGACTCAAATTTCCAGGGCTCGCCAGTCCTTCCCTTCCCTTTTTCTGCATCTCACTCTTTTTCCTCTTCCTTGCTCCTCCTTGTGGCAGAGGCAATTTCACTCTGTGCCCAGACCACCTCCTTATCCATGGGTTATTGCCATTTACCAACACTACCAAGAAGCTCAGAAGCAACTCTGGCAAACACAGCAACAGGTACTACTTATCCTGAAACGGTCGGGGAGTGGAGATGAAGGGGGTACCTCCTCAATGCCGTAGACACAGTGCTGTGCCCCCAGCGTAATGCACCCGTGCAGCACAGCTCTGTGCCCAGTTTGGGTACAGTCCTACAAGGTCTGACTGCAGTAGGGCTGTACTTGCATCTCCCAAAGTAATGAGCATGGTGCAGGTGTGGCTTGTCAAGAGTATTTGTAGATGGCCCAGGCCAGGACATGGATTAGACCCTGAGGCCCTCAGGCTCCCACAAGTTTACCCAACCCACAACCAGGATCTTCTCCCTCTGCAACGTGCATGGCTTTTTGCTGATGCTTCCTGGCACATGAGCTCCCAGAAGGAGAGGGATGAAGGAAAGGCAATCAGCAGACAGCGGGGTGGCCAAAGAGAAAAAGCTCTGGGAAGTTCTCCTTCTCAGGGTCCTGTGTATTTTATTTCTTGAAGAGGGTTGATTGGCTTGACAGTCAGCCACAGACATGGTCAGTGCTTGAATACAGCCCTCTGTGTTCAGGTGTGTTTCCAAGGTGTAATCTGACATTTCTGTGCGGGGATGTACTGGTGTAAGTGGGATAAAGAAAGACATCCAGAAATGTGCAGCTCTAGATCTCTCTTCCACCCATCTTCCTCTATTTCTCTTGAAGGATGAAAACCAAGTAAAAAGGAAATAAATTATTTTTGTCCCAGATGACTAAACTTTCTGACATTCCCAAGTCATGATAAGGTGACTGCTTAAGTGTGAACAACTTCCCCCATTCAGCCAAGGACCTCAGCCCTGACCTGCAAAGACCACCCTGCACAACAGCAAAGGTATAATTATACTTTCATGCTATACTTTCATGGACTCTTCCCGAGGCTGTCACCTGCGTAGACAAGTGTTTATTTTGACATGATATTTTTGTGATCTTGGCTGCTGTGTAGCTGGAAAGAAAAAAAGAAAGAGAGAAAAAGTTTCAATTTAGTTTACTCAACTGCCACAACAAAGTGGCTTGAAGAGCATATCATGGCTCTAAAGTTCCCTATGAATCCTGTGTTGTCAGTAATCTTGCTTCTACACTTTGAGATACACAATAATATACATGAATTGTGAACTTAAGGTGTCGTAAGCAAGAGATAAACACTTTAAATGAAGGGAGTAAAGATGGTACACAGATTCTGCTCTTTTCAGATGTGGAAAATATTGCTGCCCAAGCTAAAACTGCCAGCCACTGGCTCTAAGTCACTTGGTAAATCTGCAGCCTAAACATGCCTGCAGCTGGGCCACCTTTGCTGTGACCCTGTCAAATCTTATTATTTATTAATTTGAATGTCTAAAATGTAGCTACAGGTGCACATCTTGGGCCTTGGGTCTCTCTTCTGTAATTAAGGGCACAAAAAAAGTAAAGGACTTACAAAAATTCTTTATAGATGAATAAATGAAGCTACTACATTTTTAGGTATTTTTCATTTTCAAATCATTGCAAGACGTAATGAACACCAAATAACTTTAGCAGTGCTGGAGCAGACAGGAGGAAGGGTAGTCTGACATCAGCTGCAGTAATATACAATTGGAGATAGATGACAACAATCTCTTTCCAAATAATGAAACCAACTAATAGCAAGACAAATTTTAGATTTCACTGACTTTTATTTTATTTAGAAAGAGGACTGTTACAGGGAAGTTTTTTGAAATCTTTTTTTTAACCCTTGTTACAGAAGATTCCATGCAGTTCTTCATTAAAGGCCAGATATTCACCTAATCACAAACTAAACGATACTGAACAGATTCACTGGTGGGCTAAGTTTGCTTTTTTGCCACTTTGGTAGAAAATCTCTTTGGTGGAAGCACATCTCTTCCAAAAGGTTTTTTATTAAGATCTTCTAGAACTGGAGACACAGGTCACTGTAAAAACTGAAGTATGATCTGTAAACTCTATCTACTCCAAACTGAACAGGAGATGTGTGTCTGGTAGGAGTCCATGGTGGGTGGGAATTTTTTCCCAGGTGAGGAAACAGCTGCTAAGCAGATGAGTACAACCTAACTGACAGAACATTTTAGAAGGTGACTGGATTGAAAGACTTTAATCTGCACACAAACAGCTCAAATCCAACACAGGTGAGTTGATTGGCTGAAAGCCACTATTATTACTTGGCCGAACTACAGCTGTTATGGTATGTAAAACAACGCCGGCAGCTTCAGGTTAGTTCCTAATGGAAAATGTTACATTACAGGAACGAGTAGTAATGTTGCTCTGTTGACACCACGCTACTTGTTGGCAGTCACTTCAGAGAGGTGAAAGATGGAACAGGGAAGGCAAATTCAATATGTTGGGTTTATTTTTATTTATTTATTTTTGATCAAAAGGTACTTTATCCTCCTGGTCAATGCTGAGGAAAGCTGAAATGGGCATCTGGGAAATTCTGATGACCTGACATCATTCATAAGCTCACCTCTGATCTGACCATTGACTGCAGTTTTTATACTGTCCTCATAGCCATCCTTTGATATATATTCCATGTCTGCCAAATTAATGACTATTCTTATTTTTATTCCCATCTAATCGCTGCTGCAAGCCTTTCTTGTTAACACGCAAAATGATTAGTTTTCAGTGTTACCTCAGTATGCAAAGATTGTAATGACATATATTTTAACTCATAACTTTATGCTGTGATTTCAAAATCATTGCTTTGCTTGGTATTCTTTCATAGCTCTTGTATTATTTGTCCTATTATTGTGAAAGACTGACAAGTTTCTGCTGAACATAATTATAAGTTAATGTTCATACACTATATAAGTGCAAACATTTAGTCCTACAGCTTCTTATACAAATAATGTGTTTTCATTGCTGCAGTGAGTACCAAATTTTTAAGCGTTAAAGTGGGATCTTTATTATATATGTGGGATTCAATTAGAGCCTCCTTCTGATAAGAACGAGGCTGATGATGGCAAAGGGTAAATAGATAAAGTAGTGTCAGAAAGCAGAGAAAGAAAATCCCAAACTTTTCCACTTTGAAGCAAATTGGAAAACATAACACACAGTACCTCACGATGCTCAAGCAGATTGGATACACCTGAAAGTGATAGTAAGAAAAATGTGTTTCCCTATTGACTAATGTTCTGCACCATCCCTCTTCAGAGCTATACCTTGAGAACCACACTATTCCCCTTAATCCTGGGACTTCAAACTGTAGAGAGAGATTAATCCCATTTTTATATCAGCTACATGGGCTTCGCAACAAATGCGGAGTTACAAACATCTTCATTTATATGCTAGGAGGCCTGCTGATATGAGCGGGAGATTTGTGTTGATGTTAAAGTTAGGGTAAAATATTTTATTCTTGACTACATTTAAGTTATTGTCAATACGTATTTGCTTAGTACATTGTTACTCTTAGGAAAAGGCAATGAGGAAAAAAGTTCCTCCTTAGGACAACCATATTTCTGGCCTTATTCTTGTCTTCCCTCGTTTTTGTTTTTCCAGCTTCTTCCTAACCACTTATCTCATCGTGAAAGCCTTGCTTATATTGTCAACGCAAACATAGTAGGCAGGATTTGTCTTTGTCCTGGTTTCAGCTGGGATAGAGTTAATTGTCTTCCTAGTAGCTGGTACAGTGCTGTGGTTTTGAGTTCAGTACGAGAAGAATGTTGATAACACTGATGTTTTCACTTGTTGCTAATTGATGTTTAGTCTAAAGTCAAGGATTCTTCAGCTTCTCATGCCCAGCCAGCGAGAAGGCTGGAGGGGCACAAGAAGTTGGGAGGAGACACAGCCAGGACAGCCGACCCAAAGTGGCCAAAGGGGTATTCCATACCATGTGACGTCATGCCCAGTATATAAACTGGGGGGAGTGGGGGTGGGGGGATCACCACTCCAGAACTAACTGGGTGTCGATCAGCAGGTGGTGAGCAATTGCACTGTGCATCATTTGTATATTCCAATCCTTTTATTATTACTGCTGCCATTTTATTAGTGTTATCATTATCATTATTAGTTTCTTCTTTTCTGTTCTATTAAATATTCTTATCTCAACCCATGAGTTTTACTTCTTTTCCTGATTTTGTCCCCCATCCCACTGGGTGGGGGGAAGTAAGCGAGCGGCTGCGTGGTGCTTAGTTGCCGGCTGGGGTTAAACCATGACATTCTCGTCTAACTTGGTATAACTTGGTGTAAACAAGACCATAAGAGTAAGATTTCCCCTTTCCACTCTCCAGACTCCCATTATAGTCAATGGACAGAATCAGGCACTGTTAAGAAATGACAGGATCAGTTCAGTTGCCTGAACATAGGTGCCTGGTGCCAGACTGATAGAAATGCTGAGAGCTGCACCCTTCTGGAGGCATAACATAGAGCATGACAAACTCTGCTTAGGCAGCTGAATTAAACCGATTCGATTCACCCTACAGTAAACATCCAAAATAAGGCAGGTACGTTGTGGCCCAGGTATCCCACAGAAGACATCTGCGCATGAGCTAGTTGTCTAAACTACTTTTACAATCCACAGAAATCTAAGTCAACCCATTCACAACAATGTGGGGAGCCAGCCAGCTCACTTTCAGGTAGGGATGTATGTTCCATCAGCCAGATCACTCCAAAAACTCTTTTGGATGAATTAACTAGACTGCAGCTAGCTATAAGAGGACTGCAGACAGCTATATTTAGGTATCTAAAATTGCTCATCTGCAATAGAGAGGAACTGTCCAGCATCACACGTCATTGGATCCCACCCTTGGCTTCAGGTAATTTCAGCAAGGTGAGATAAATCACACCCTACTCCCTCAGCAACTCCACCAATGGAGTTCAGGGAGATGCATAAAAGGTGGGGGAATTCTCATCCTTCAGAGCAATTGGTTCAGTCTTGTCCAGAGCAGGAAGACAAGACTGTATCAATAACATTGGATTCAATACAGGAATTTGTCTTTGCAGCCATCAGGGTTCAAAATGTGCTGCTTCTTTTGAAATGACAACAGATTTGACAGTATTGTAAACCAGCCTGTACATTATACAGCAGGACCTCAGAGGTCTAGGTGTGACTTATAGGAGGGAGCCTTGTCTACAGCTAACACAGTCCTCCCATTTTACGAATGTTTAGGTAAGACTGAAGAAGTCATTGAATCACTGAAATTTAGAGATAGATGGAAGTTCAAGACATTATCTGGTTCACCTTAAAGCAGGATCAAGTTTTCTTTGGACATTTCTAACTTGTATTTGTCTACCTTGTCTTAAAAACCTCTGAAGGGATGGATTACTGAAACTTCATGGGCAGCCTTCCCTGGGATTTTGTCACAACTATAGGCTTTTTCCTAATATCTAGACTGATTTTTTAAAAAATTAAGCCTTTTTTCTCTACTGTTTCCACTGCTGGCAATGAAGAAGAACTGAGTACCATCTTTATAATCACCTTTTACATGGTAGATGGTGGGGGTCATGTTCTGCCTCAGTCTCCCCCCTTTTTTTTTCTTTTCCTAGACTAAATTAATTCTTTCAACCTTTACTCACAGGTCATGTCTTCTAAACCTTATTTCATTTTTCACGCTCTCCTCTGGCCTTCTCCCAATTATCTTTCTTAAAGTGTGATGTTCAAAAGCAGACACAGAACTCCAGCCTCACCAGGGTAGGCTGGACAGAATTGTGTTCTGTGTCATATGTGTGACAAACCTGCTAATGCCCCACAAAATGAGAATATTTTGGGTAAGAAAATCATGTTATCAATTTACATTTAGTTTCCAGCTTACTATGAGCCCCACATTTCTGTTCTACTTCTGCCTGGACAGCCATTCCTCACTTTATAAATGCACATAAAATTTTGGATTAAAAAAAAAAAAAGTGCTTCCAAATCTTAAGACTTCAACTGATTTCAGAAATGAGTGGGTAGACAATCCCAAGGGGTGCAAGATTTGCAAGTTTTCATTAGAAAAAATGTTTTTCACTTTTCAGTAAGAAGAAGAAGGGACCAAAGATCAAAAGACAAATTCCACTTACTACAACGTATTTTTCACGATGGAAAATTTTTCCAGCATGCTAAACAACTTTCAGACTTATAATTAGCTCTGGAAAGCAGGGATGGGACAGAATGAGATCATTTGTCCACCTTGGGGACAACATGTTTAAAGAATTACTGTACAGCATCCACTTAGAGACTAAAAAAATGTGTCTTTCACTTCATACGCTTTCTCATTTTTTGGATATGGATCAAAATAGCGGCATACTATTCCAGAGCTTGTCTGGGCAGGCAACTGGAGGATAAGAGGATTGGCTGATAAGAGAAACAATAAGCCTAACAACAAAAAGTAGGGAAAAATCACAACAATCGGAGGTAGCAATGGGTAAGACAATACTCTAGATCATCCCATTTCATTAAAAAAATTCAGTGAGGTCTGAATATGGAGTGAAACTTCAAGACTTTCCCTTATTTTTTAGAATTCTGCATCTCTAACTATTAAAGAAGCTGCTTAAGGTTCAGTAGATATCCTGTCTTCACCAGTCAATGCTGTTTTTTTCAATTGACTTGAGTAGAGGTAAGATTTTACTTTCTGATCCACAGCCTTGAGCCAGCATGAGGGTTTTTTTCCATTACAGGATACAGACTTTATTAGAATTATAATGGTCAGTGCCTTTCAGTCATGCTGACAGTTTCCTAAACCCTGTGATACCCTCTCCCTTCCTTGCTCTCCCTCTCTTCTCCCTCCCAGCATCCTTCCTCCTTCCAATAGTCAGCTTCTCAGAATGAAAGGACAAGGTCAGATAGCTTTTGAAAACAAAAGAAAAACTGGGGAAAGAGAGTGGGGGCTGAGGTAAGCCTTTTCCTGCATTAATACCACACCCTTAAAGTGCAGCGTGTAGTCAATAAGTGGATGTTTGGGGCTTTGATTTTGAAGCCTCTGCCCTCTGAGACATCTAGATCAACTTAAATCAACAAAAGATTGCTTTGAAACAGCAGAATTCTCCTGTCCCAGGATGAAGGAATGGAAACTCAGGCAGGGACTTCTAAGAAGGAGTGATTTTGTACTGGCATTTCACAACTGTGTTGTGGCCCATTTTTCCAATAGTTGAGCACTATGAACTTCTCTCAGCTTGTGGATTTAGCTTGCTTATGTGAAATGCAGAGGACAAAGCTGCAGTGCAGGAGCAAGGACATTTCCAGGCTTGGCTGGGGCAGAATTGGTATGGGAAGAGCAGTGGGAAGAGCAACACAGATCTGTTGTCTCTCAGAGTTACTCCTCTGTGTTTTTAACTAGAAGGACCATTCTCATGCCACTACTCCAAAGCTACTACCACTGCCAGAATTAGCAGGTAGGCTGCCTCTTTTCCTGAATAGTTTGCAACACTAGCATCTAGTAAAAGAAATATGGAAATTAGCCATTAAAGTCAATGAAGTTGATAACTCCTACTTACCAAGTTGGTGCCTCAGTGATCAGCTCTAATGAGGAAAAGCTACACTCCTTATCAACAGCCTCAGACTTGGCAGGATTGGATTTTGAAGTGAAACCAAAAATCATGAGAAAAGTGACACATAGTTTAGTATGGCTTTAACCTCAATGGGGCTGAGGAGAAGTTGATGATTCAGTCATATTGTGGTCCTGTTGCTTCTTTGCCAACACTTGCAGGCTAGAGCCTAATAGCAATCTGCATTAAAACATTGTTTCCTTGTACGTGTGTTCGTGCATGAGAGTTCACATGAATTTATTGTCATTCCGTCATTCACAGTGACAGGCATTGTAGCTTGCTGTCATGCCATGGCGCCTTACAATGATGTGAACTTTAATTTTTTATTAAGATAGTAAGTTACAATCAGTTAAAGATAAATGCCTTAGCTTAGTCTGAAATGGAATAAAGGCTGGGATACCTCCAGTGCTAACAGGTTAGCATGGTTGACAACAACCTTTTGGGATAATTCTCCACTGTCACTGATATAGTTCCACTGGTAGAAGTGCTCCTGTCCCTCTTGTCAATTATTCTAAAGCTAAGTGATATCAAGAATTAAGAAAAAAATGTTCCTTACAAGAAGGAATTCATCCCAGGTTAATGAAGATGTTTCAAATTTAGATATCTAAGTCTGCTCTGGTCATACTTGTCTGTCTTTTATAGTGTATTTCTGGATTATTGTTGAAGAATAATGCATTAAAATTACAATAATGCATAATAATTCCAGTGCACGATGCATTCAGTGCATTGTACGCTGGAAGTGCTTATTTTTCTCTGTTCACTGCAGAAGGGAACCTATGTTGAACCAGTTCAGTCTTAAATGTCTAACTTTTGGAAAGCTAAATAGATGAGTGCATTTTCATGTGTCTTAATGGAAAATTGCTTATTTTTTTTCAAAGTTTTTCTCCATACCTCAAGCCCATGGACCAGATTCATAGTCCTTTACATTTAAGGACTACTAAACAGATGATCAAGGGTGGAAAATAGATCCTTGGACCCCAGAGACACTCTACAGAAAACCATTTTTTGTAAACAAGAAATTTATTCAATCATTTTTTGTTATGGCTTAAGTTCTTTTTTGTCTGTTTAAAAACATTTGGGCTTCTCTATGTCTATTGTTCTTAAACTTACATCAGAAATCTTAAGGCCTTTAGCTATTTCTTTACAAATGGTCCTTATACAAAAAGCTAAAAAGTGGGTTCCTAACAGGAATGCAAACTCAGCATTACTTAGGGCAACAGCACCAGTAGTAAATGCAAGCATGTGGAGCAGGGGAGAAAAAAAAAAAGAAAAAAAACCCCAAACTAAAAAAACCAACTCTCTTTGCTGATAAATCAACCTCAGATTCAATATGAATCATCAAATTTAATATTGCCATGATCAGTATTCATGGAAAATAAATGATGCCAAATATGCTTTAAGAAGAATGAAATCTGTTTAAATGGTATTAATGGTAAGGCATACTACAGCAAGGTGAACAACACTGATAATATTAAATTAACCCAAGAGGCTCCCTAATCAGGATCCCTATGCAGAAATCTGCTTGCCAACTGTCGTTCTTTTTCCCATTGGTTTAGTTAAGGGTTGAAGTTCTTCTTGAAGTTTCTTTTTTAATCATTAGATCCCGACCTTACAGTTTTCTCTGACTACTTTCCTTCAGGCTGTCTTTGCTCCTGTCAATTTAGGATTTCCAGGGAATTATTCTTCTTTGAAATGCATATTCCAGGCTTGAAATACTGGCATATGTACACTGTAGAGTAATTGTGGAGGCCAAATGTTTAATTACACATGACAGCTGGAGCTGTAGGAGTCCGAGGCATGCTTGAAAACAACTTATGCCCTATGCAGTCTTAACGAAAAGGAACAAAATAATATATATTTAGGTTTTGTGCCACATGGTAGCCGCTGTTCTCTCTCTTTTCACAACTGAGGGTGGTTTGCAAGAAGTTCAGCTGCTTTCACTTCTGTGTACTGTCTCTCTGAATATATACTTTTTTTCCTCCTTCATACAGTCTAGGCACAAACTTTTAGACCATGCAATCCTGCAAGAAATGCTCAGAATTTTTTTTTCTTTTTTTCCAGAGTGACAGAGAAAAGGTTTCCAGTAGTTTCTCTAGTACAGTGTTATTGATACGATTTTACAAACCCGCATTATTAGATATGCCAGAATCAAGTGATTTTAATTATGAAAGATATAAGAAACATTCATATTTTACCCTAATACATGTGATTTGCTCAGAAATTAAGCAAATGGAATAACCTGACTTCTAAGGCTTCAGAAAATATTTATTTCAATCAGCACAAATATTTGTCCACATTTATAGACAGATAGATTTGCAGACACATGAAAACACATATTTGATTCTGCTGACAGAAATATTTTGTTCTTAGTAAAACAGAGGTAGAAAGTTATTTCCCATTATCAATATATCTGTTGTCAACGTTCAGCTCTTCATTTGACATAAATTCATATAGTTTGACTGACAAAATCCCTGTGTTGGTTTAAAACACTTGGGGGGTCTGATTCATTTGACACAGCTTTTCTATATATACAAATATATATACATACACACACACATTTTAAATTATTATTACATTGAATTATTACTATACTTACTGTGCACAAGAGGCTAAAATTTGATATTGAAATTTTGGCAAACCAGATTTTCTTTGTGCATTGTGTTACCTAAGCACATCTTCATTCAATTAAACCGTAATCTGAAAGGGGTTTTCTTTTTTTTTCTTTTCTTACCATTTCCCTACTTTATACAGGATTGAAGTAAGATTAATTTAGCGCCGGTGCCATTAGTATTTGACAGGAAAATAGCAAGCATTGTTTTAGCCCCTGAATGTTCCATTCCATGGTGAGAAAAATACATCAGTGGTGCCCAAGAGAAAAAGATATTTCACTCCTTGCTAGGAGGAGTTAATGAATATCTATAGCACTTAGATGTACAAACCAGCAAACAAAGAACATTATTATATTTTCCTGATGTCTTTTCTTTTATGTAAAGAGAGCAAAGATGAGATCGATTTCACAAATTAACTTTAAAGGAATACTGTTCAGTGGTGTTGGGAATGAACTGCTTTGTATAGTAGGTTAAGACTGAACAATGTTGTGACTGAGGAAGTTAAAATGAAACTCCCACCAGCAAACAATTTGAGCACTTGACATCATTGCCATGAATCAGCAAGGTAACCAAACCCCTCTTAAAAATGTGAAACAAAATTTCAGTTTTAAACTACTTTGTATTTCTTGAACAAAGAAGGCTTTCTTTGAGATGAACCTGCTTGCTAAAGTTGTGGACTATTAAGCATCACATTCATCTTTCTTTTTTTAATTTATTTTTTTTTTCCCTTGCAGTTCCTGTGCCCTTATTCAGAGAATTTGAAAGTAAGCAATTCTGTCAAATTGTGTCAAAATGATTTCAGGTTTTCCTGGGCTCTGATTACCTCTAAGTTTAGAAAATAAGATGGGAGAGACGACTCTGAAACCCCCAACTTGTTAAGCAGAAATTTAGAAATACAGCCAACAAACACTGTCATCTACCACTTCAAAGCCCCCAAATGAGATACATAAAAGTTGGACAGTAAAGTCTAAAATTGTAGAAGGGAGACAGGGAAATGCACCATGATGAGACAGAAAAATCATATTGTAGAAATGGCTGCTTCCAAGACTCTTCTAATGGAGGCACAGGGACTTCCATCAGTCAGGAGTTTGCATTTGCAGGTAAAGCCTTGCTCAGGCTCACTTCCACCTGCATAGGTGAACATACAGACATACTTGCATCATAAATACCACGGCTTGCACGGTTTCCTGAATCACCAAAGTACACCTCAGAAAGTAACTGGGATGACTCAACCCTTAAAACTCTAGACCAGAAACCCTGAAGGCAAGCCACGTTATTCCTTGCCCCCCTCTAAAACATTTCTGTATGCAAACCCTCCACTTCTTGTGGTGCAAAAACACCCATTCTGCTGACACTGCCCTCGTCCTACTCACTACAGTATGGCTATTTTATTTTCCTCATCTAGTAGGTTGAGCTACTTGTTGGAGCTGTGGCTCGTATAGCTGAAGGTGCTTCATTTCAACCAAGATCAAACAAATGTTTTTGGCACTTTCAGCCTGACGTATTAATACAGTAAGCTCACATAATACAGAATGTATGGTGTCAGACCAGACTCTTTTCTCTCTTAAGGAAACTTGAGTTTTGAAGTTAAATTGTTATAATAAAAAGTAATAGCTTTTAGCAAGCTTTTTGTGCTTTTTGAGTTTTCTGTTAATATAGAGTAACATTAAGACGGAAGGTTGTACAATACAGAGAAAAATATCCAAGGCTGAAAACAAGAGAGATGGGAAATATTACTTTAAAAAGTTTGACAGAGGGAAAAATGCTTCTGCTGTTAGTGTTGGGGGGGGGTTGCATGTGATAGATGAACACATTTGTATCAGTTCGGCTGATTTTCAATAGATATTTTATTTCACCACAATCTTCCCTTTATCTAGCTTTCATGAATAGCACTTATCCCTTTGTAACATTGTTTTTCCACTTTTTTAGATGATTTGAATGTTATTTTCAGTCTCCTATTTTAGGATTCAAGAGCCGCTCGCTGATGTAAACAAAACTCCTTGGGAAATACACGACAACACAAAGACATTGTGAAATGTTTTACTTTCAATAGGTAACATTATCTGGAGTTTGGGACTGAGCAGCTCTAGACTGGCTTTTAATTCAAACCAGGCGTAAGAGTGCACATGTTGACCTATGGGCTTTGCAAGAGCCAAATAGGACCAGAGGAAGTGATGCCCCAAAACTGAGCCTGAACACCTGTACAGGTCACTGTCGGTCCATCATGCTTAACTAATTTTCCCCTGCCCTCTGACCTAGTTTTCCACAGTACCATCGAGATTTCTATCTTTCATCCTACAAACCCTACAGCTGCCTTCAATTAATGAAACCAGCCTTAACTTGGTTATCTGATAAACTGAACTCGCAGTGCTACGGGAACAATTGTTTTATTATTGTATTGACAAATTATCCTATTAAAGAGTGGCTACTATGAAAATCAATTAAAATCTTGGCTGAAATACTTGAATATCACTGGAGAAGATACAAGGGGGAATTAACTACTGAGTCAATTAACTATTATGCTATACAGTTCATAAATTAGGTGTGACCAGCACAAAATCTGTGATTTGTATTGATAATTAGAACACAAAATTATTAGGTGAAATACAGAGTGGCGTGATATGGGATTTCATTTTTTACTTTATAGGGACTGTGCTTATGTAAGTTACTTGCAACGTGTTTGAGATACATTTCACAAGTTTCTCCTTCTCTCTATTTCTTGCAGATATTTTCATGCACGTTAGATGGAAATGTCAACCTCCCACCTTTCAGACTCCACAAGAAGGCAGGAGTTGTATCTCGCGTGGCCAGGATGCCCTACCTGAGTGTATAATAAACTGAGATCAGCTCCTTACAGACTTCTTGCATGAACTGGGTTTAAACCAACCTGTCTTTAGGCAGAGATGCGAATTTTGTTTTAAAAGGAGGGCTGGAAGATCAAATCGATTTCTGAAATAAGGTGATGTGGCCACAGACAAAGATAGTGTTACTTGTCTTAAAGAGTAGAAAAATCAGAGCTGCAGGCTGGCTGGCTTGTTAATAGTAGATGTTACCATTACGCTAGAAAGTGTTAGTTAATATATTTTGCAAATTGCAAGACAGGCTTCTTTTGATGCAAGCAAGGACTTGCTCTGATACCCAGGGAAAAAGATCCAACACCTTTTATTATGAAATGAAATAATATGCTACTGAACCACTTTCAGTTAATAATCACTTGTACAATGTCTTGGGATTTAGTTCTGCCCTCTTGACACCCCTCATAAAGTATGGTTTAAGAAAAAGTAAGTAAAATTATTTGTACTGTTTAAAGTATACATTATACTTCAAATGATCTTAAACTATACCTTAAACTGTGCTTTGGGGAAACATAATCAGAAAAAGCAGCACCATAGAATGAGGGACAATGAAACTTCTAAGGTAAAAGTATACTTTCCCTCAAGTAGATTATACTTAATGGAGTTAAAGACTTCTAAAACCTTTAAGTGAAATCTTTGGAAAAAAAAGTTTTACCTTGCCATTGAGCCACTGCACTTGGAGGTAGTGTAAGAAACCATATATTTGGTTTATTTGGGGGGAGGGGAGAATGGGAGAGAGGGAAGAAAATCTCCTCAGGCAAATTTGGATAGCTGAATTGTTTTTAGAGCTCATCTTTTTTGGAGGGTCGTGGGGTTGGTAGAAGCCATGATTTGCTACTCTGTCACTATACGTGTACATATATGGAGTGAAAGAGAGAGTTAGATACACACATATATTTATATACATGTGTATGTACACACACAAGTATATATATTTTTATATACATATAAATACACAAACAGTGGTCTAAGGAAATATACACAGAATAAATTTTGTCCTGTTCTCATATCTCAATTAAACAACAAAGACTGTTTCCTTAGGAAAAAAGGAACAAAGCAGTCCTGGCACTGGAATATCAGAAAATGAAAATGTTGAGAGACTGAAAACAGAAAGAGGAAATTAGAGCTATCGTGCACCAGTGAATCATTATAAGTCTCTCAGCTGCTCTTTGGCAATGGTTGCTGCAGGGAACTCTACATGAACGTGTCTCATTCACCACCAACAGCTTATGGGGACTAACACTACAAAGCCAGTGCATCAAAGCACGGGAGATGTGTGGCTGGAAAAATCTGCTTACTGGCAATGCTCAACATACAAATGACAAACTTCTCCACCTGGAAATGACAGTAGTCCTTAATGTTGCAGGGCCATGGAGTCTGGATAATTGCAAAGTATTTTATACTCAGATGTCTACTAGAATATTATTCACAAGATGTTATACTGTGAACTGGTTTCAGACCTTTTGTTTACTACAGCTGTTATTATCATCACTTTATAAGTGTGGTAACATCCAGAAGCTCCAATTAGAGCCAAGCACCACTGTGCTAGGTGGTTTCAAAATGAACAGAAGTCCTTTTCTGAAGGCCTTGGAAAATCCTGTAGAGCGGATAGCATTTCTTTGAAGTTAAAGAGTATATGTGTAATTCATACAAAAGCCAAAGTCTTTCCTTTTTTGTCACATGCTTTTCCTAAGAAAACTATTATTTGACAACTGATATATAAAATCTGTACTAGATTGTAGTGATCTTTTCAGGCAAATGTAATCTGCAATGGCATGGAAAATTGGCATACTAATGTGTCCTGAAAATGAGGGAATGAAAGAAACTTCCTGAGCTAATACAGGGTAAGAAACATTTGAGCCTAGAGAACAACATGGACAGAAAGTCAGCTGCCATAAATCATGGTAGCTGCAGTCAAATCTCTACAGTTGCAATAATCCTCTGCATAAGGTCCTTTAGTTTGATCTCAGGAGCTTAGTAAAATCTCCTGACCAAACCAGTGCAGTGCAGCTACTACTAAATATACATATTTCACTGGGGTGGTGAGCCATACAGATTTATAAAGAGCTGGTGTTCTTTATGTTCAAAATATAAAGAATAGAGCAATATTGTCTCGTTGCAGAGGATTTTGTATGTTTGCAGAAAGCTGGTATGAACTTCTGGGCATTGTTTCTCGAGTTGATTAAGTACATGGCTGCCTGCCTGCACTTTTTCTTTTTTCTTTTTTTTTTTTTTTGGTATGTACTTTTTAAGAATCCATGAGAAGGCAGGGGTTATTTGTCACAGGATGGAGTGGAAGCTGTATATGTTTTTTCCTGCAAGGTTATTGTTACCATTAACTGTCAATAGTCATAATGAACAGTTTAAATTGTAGAGAGCAGCATTGTTTCCTATCAACCCATCTGAAGTCATCTGGAATACACGAAAGCCTCCCAATAAGGAATTGGCTGGATAGTCACACTCAAAGAGTTGTGGCCAAGGGCTCCATGTCCAAGTGGAGACCAGTGACGAGTGGTCTTCTTCAGGGGTTGGTATTGGGACCAGCACTGTTTAACATCTTTGTCGGCAACATGGACAGTGGGATTGAGTGCACCCTCAGTAAGTTTGCCAACGACACCAAGGTGTGTGGTGGTTGACACACTGGAGGGAATGGATGCCATCCAGAGCGACCTTGACAGGCTTGAGAGGTGGGTCCGTGTGAACCTTATGAATTTTAACAAGGCCAAGGGCAAGGTCCTGCCCATGGGTCAGGGCAATCCCAAGCTCGATTACAGACTGGGCAGAGAATGGATTGAGAGCAGCACTGAGAAAAAGGACCTGGGGGTGTTGGTTGACAAGAAGCTCAGCATGACCTGGCAATGTGTGTTTGTAGCCCAGAAGGCCAACTGTATCCTGGGCTGCATCAAAAGCAGCGTGACCAGCAGGAAGAGGGAGGTGATTCTCTCCCTCTGCTCTCATCAGACCCCACCTGGAGCACTGTGTTCAGCTCTGGGGACCCCAACATAAGAAGGACATGGACCTGTTGGATAGAGTCCAGAGGAGGGCCATGAAGATGACCAGAGGGTTGGAGCACCTCTCCTATGAAGACTGGCTGAGGGCATTGGGATTGTTCAGTCTGGAGAAGAGGCTGAAAGCTCCAGAGACCCTTTATAGCGGCCTGCCAGTACCTAAAGAGGCCCTACAGGAAAGACGGAAAGGGACTTTTTACAAGGGCATGTAGTGATAGGAAAAGGGGTAATGGCTTTAAACTGAAAGAGGGTAGATTTAGATTAGATATTAGGAAGAAGTTCTTCATTATAAGTGTGGTGAGACACTGGACCAGGTTGCCCGGAGAAGTTGTGGATGCCCCATCCCTGGCAGTGCTCAAGGCCAGGTTGGATGGGGCTTTGACCAACCTCGTCTAGTGGAAGGTGTCCCTGCCCATGGCAGGGGGGTTGGAACTAGAAGATCTATAAGGTCCCTTCCAAACCATTCTGTGATTCTATGATTTGATGATTCTATGTTTAGCTCTCTGGTTGGAATTGACTGGCTAAGAATCTTTTGATAACATCTTTGGAGGAAG
This sequence comes from Buteo buteo, assembly GCF_964188355.1. Classification (NCBI taxonomy): domain Eukaryota; kingdom Metazoa; phylum Chordata; class Aves; order Accipitriformes; family Accipitridae; genus Buteo; species Buteo buteo. The sequence goes on along the minus strand of NC_134195.1, from coordinate 5,961,587 downwards.
CTGAATAGTTTATTGTAGCTGTCCTATGCTTATTGTAAATGAGTTCCTCCACAGCTCTCCTTGTACAGTCAGGGTATACTTTATCATGTGGATGCTAGAGGATGCTATATCCTTCATTACAATGCATTTGGGTTTTTACTGTTGGAGACTGATCTAACCTTTAGCTTTTGAGCTTTAATGAAAAAATCTGCTTTCATCTCTTTAATCTAGCAGTAGTGTGTTGCTGTCATTGTTTAATACACAGGAAATAGCAAGGGATCTGCAACAGAGCAGAACAGGCAATAATAATTAAAAATAACTTACAAACACACTTGCAAATGCATGAAATGATTCCGCTTTATTTACTGTTTCTTACTAGACATTTTACATTAGTATCCAGGCAACAGAAAGTTAATTCAAGAAAAACTTTATAAATCTCAAGATTCCTTCACGATGCTCATAAGCAGATGGACCAGAAGTGCGTCATTCATTGCTTGCCACAGGCTATTCAATGTTTATGATTCACATTCACCTTTCTCCATTTCCAAAAGGTGTCTCCCACAATCAGAGATCAGAAACACTATTTGGTAACCTACTGCATTTCCCAGACATACAGTTGAGTGAAGGGGAATGACTTGTGAGCCCCTCCTGGATGGTGGTGGAGGATGCAATCCACTCTGTGATGGTAGGTACAGAAAGGCTTGTTTGCTAGCTTTAAACTGTAAAATACATGTACAGCGCTGCATTTGTGGATGTAACTAGGGAATAATTGGGGCAAGTTTTGTCCTGACACCTTGTGTAAGCCTATGCAAATACATCAAGAGAAATCCAAACTAGTTGTCGAAAAACTCAAGACCAAGAAAAAGGCTAAAAGTACTGGAAAATTAATTTATAGCTTTAATTAAACATCTCCCAGGCTTCCTCAATTTAGGCACATTATTTATTGGTTTTTCTTTCTGCCCAGTGTATGCATGAGGAATCACCCTATGCTTACGACTGTACTGGTCTCTAGCTGTACTGCATGTCAGATGACTGTCCAGCTCACAGATCCAATTGCAATTTGTTGTTCAGGTCGCTGGGGAGAAACCTCAGTCTTGTGGTGGCATACGCAGATATAATTTCATTTTTGCAATGAGACAGTAAGAAGGAGCAATGCAAATGCTTGTCTCCTTCCATTGTGTCCCTTTACCATGTGGAAATGATCAGGCTGTTGGCTAAGGTTATTTGGGTATTGTTGTCTCCAGGGATATGCATACATGCTACAAAACCTTTAGGCCTTGTCTTTTAATTCCATCTTCATATATAGCCTAGTTTTTCCGGGTATTTTTTTCTTTTTTTTTTTTTTTTCCACTGAATCTCTTTTTAATCTCTTTAATAGTCTTTTTTGTATCGTGATGTTTCTGTGTTCACTGACCTTTTACTGCATCAATCATTTTATATACACAATTGTGAATTATATATGGCATTATACAATGCATATTTAATTATCCTATAGGCACAATCAGCACCGTAAGTGAAATTTACATTTCACAGCTGAAATCACCATTCCCTTCACACACCCAATATGATAAAACATCAAAAGAACAATGATATACTCTGTCCACAGAATAAGAAATACTGTACATTTTCTAAAACTGCATAATGATGAGTTCAGGGATGCACAAGCAGTAAAACTCACCAATTTTTCATAATATTTCCCTCTGTAACTCCAGCAGATTAAGTGTGATAACAAAAATGGGCAAACTTTTGAATTCCTCTGAGTTTGGATGATGGTATAACTAAACCTGCTATCCCTTTGATGGGAGCATCTTATGTGGCTCAACTCAGCCCAGACCTCATTGACTTCTGTATTCTGAATTTTTCACGTAATATCATCTGGCATCCATACTACTTTGGCATGCCAAATGATATCTAGCTTATCTAACTCAATCAATCAGTCTGTCTGTCATACTTTGCATTTATACAACGCCTTTATCCAACAAATGCAACCTGCTTTACAAACTTTAATTAACTTAGGCATCTAGCATCCCAGGGAAACAGGGAAATACGATCTCTTTTTGTACAGAAGAGGAAACTGAGACATAGAGAAATTATGAGTGGGAGTCATCTTGCCTAACTTTAGCTGACTAAAAGATAGACATTTAAGCTTTGGAAAATCACCCGAGGCTCTCTTTAATGTTATAGGAAATAATTCATCCAGTATCTTTTAGGCACTGATTTTAGGAAGAGACTAATTATCCTCTGGAGGCTTTTATTTGTGGCCATGAAAGAAGCCTAGATGCCTACCTTATACTTAAAAATCTAAGTTAGGGAAGATGATCCCTATCCAAAATGACTTGTCCAAAGTCAGTGAGGAGTATAAGATGTGCACTGTTCAAATCAAACCATGTTCTGAGAATATAATGCTTGAGCTCTGCTTTTGGCAAACTAAGAAGACAGAAGGAATTAGAAGGAATGTTTTTATGGTTAAGGCCATGGCCTTTCTACTCCAACATGGAAAATCTAAAAGACTATATGTTTTATCTTTTAATAAAAATACAAATGCCCATTTAGGCCTTTTCCTTTTCTCCTGGCAAAAAAATTCTTTACAGTTGGTGAAAATCAAAAAGGTTGCTACAATTTTACTTGACAATGTTACAGTAAATGTTATTTTGGAATTTTTCTGCTTTTCTGAACAACAAAATAATGTTCCAATCCCCCTCCCTGTTTTCTTCATTCTTATGTATTTTTGTCTCTTTCAATTTCCTACCCTTACCTTTCTTTCATTGACACACAGTCCAAAAATGAAAATATGAATAGAAAAAAGAGTAGGAAGATCCCAAGACAAAAAAAAAAAAAGTCATAAAAGCGAGACAAATCTTTTTAAAAGTGACTTTGTAATTAAAATACATATGTTCTTCATTGTTTTGTTTTCTCCCCTTGCTTTAACTCTCTTTTTCCTGCTTTGCTTGGAGATATTTACCCTAACTAGATCTTGCCTTGAAAATTGCTTCCAAATTTTCCATTCATTGACGGCTTGTCAGGATGTCTCTGAAAGAAGCCCACAGCATTTTTGCCTCCCTTTTCTATACACTAACATGGGACTAAAAGAAAAGTTCATTCAACCTCCTCCCATTTCTGGCAGTCTGATCGTCCTCAGAGTTGAGCTTCCTTTAGGGTCATCCAAGGAGGAAAATGCCCCCTCTTCTGTGAAAAGCTGTGGAAGATTTTAACTATTAGTTAAATTTCATAATACTGTAGGGTTTTTCCATTGGGTTTGCCTAAGCACTCACCAGAGCTACCAAGGTAGAACTGCCTTCAATGCTCCCAAGCAATTTTCAATATAAATCAAGAGAATAAACTTTAGACAGATGCCAAATGTGAAACTGGAGAGGCTGGTACACCTCCTGCACCATGTGGGGAAGGGAGGAGAAACTGTAAAAGAGTTTGATGAAGGGCAGAAAGAATTTTTATGCACAGCAGCTTTTACCTGAAGAAAGTGGTAGGGTTTGATTTAGGCAATAAGTGTATTACTGCTTTTAATCATACAAGAATCAATTGATTTTATATAATATAAATATTGCAATATAAAATTTATTTAAAAAAAAAACCAACAAAAACAAAACCAGAAAAATTAGGGACAAAACATACCTCACTGTGCATTTTTAAATCCTTACCTGCAGTTCAGTGGGAAGGGAGAACACAGGCAAGCCACCTCCTGCACCCTGGTCCCTGGTTTACGCTAATTTATGTTACTGGCTGAGAGTCCAATACTAGGAAATAAGGCAGAAAACTGCCTTATTTCAGACATGCCTTCTTTTCAGCCTAACTAAATTGCTCCCAGCCATCTCCTTATGGATTCCAGGATGCAAGTGGCATTGATACTGTACACACAACTCTGCAAGCCTTCAACAGCAAAGACTCATCTGGGCATCAAGGACCCTCTTAATCACTATGTTCCTTGTGTAGAACATTATTTTCTCAAGTAACTTTTTCTAAGTGCCCTTGGAGCAGTTTTTCAAAGTATGTTCAATACCAAAGAAGTCAAAAGATCCCAAGGAAAAATAGAATATTTTTTTAAAATATGAACTCGAATAAATTTGTTTCTTTTTCTTTTTCATTTTAAGACAACTCAGTGAAATTATTTAGCTTTTTAGAAATGGAAAGCCTATATCTGTGTTTCTCAAGTAAAGAAAATGCAGGGGAAATAGTGGCAGAATGTGGATTGTAACTGCATACAATGTAATATTCCCATACACTGCAGTCATTATAATTAAAGGAAAAGGCTTTTTTTTATTATTATTTTAAATAGTTGTTATTCATGAAATGTTTGTAATGTATGAAACAAATAATTATGACTAACACATTGTCTAATAAAGATGAAAAGGATGAAAATCCCTATGAATTTTTAATCTGAAAATAAAGAACATTAACAATCCTTAATTATATCATCAAATATTTAAAATTACCTTCCATACTAAATTCTCTTTGTATTTAATATATTTATTTTTTAGATATCTGTAACATTTTTATGAGTGGGTACATAAAATATCATCAGCTGTTACAATAAGAGACATCTTGACTTAATGTATTCAACATCTTGATCAAAATTTCCATTTTGTTTATTTTTAAGATAAATCAACAACCTTTGTACACTATATTAAAATTTATATTTTTCTCAATGTAGTCGGATACATAATTAATACTATTACAAGTACAAAAATTAAACCATGCTTGTGAGGCAAAAACCTCATGTAGGTCCAGATTTTCAGATCCCTTTTATGCAAAATGCTTGCATAGTTTGCATGTTCCTAATTGATGGAATATGCTTCTGATTTTGGTGTTTATATTCTATACAATAATTCTCCTGCCATTTACCACTGCTGAGTCTTCTGTTAATACAGGCAGAAACCAGAGCTCTCCTATTGCCCTTCAAACCTATTCCATCATCTCATTCCAAGATCAACTACAAATTTAGTTTCAGGTCTGCTGTAGACTCCTAGGTGCCTATATGTACTTAGTGACATTCAAGTGATTGGTAAGAGTCAAAGTCTCTCAGGAATTGAAAAGTAGCTCTATGGTAAGATATATCTCAAGAAGAAATAGGAACAAATGCAGCATCTTGTTGAGAATTAGAGCATCAGGTTCCTGAAGAGCATCAATCAGGCATTGCAGATCATGTCCCAGAATTTTTCTGTCAGATTCTTTAATGAAAGCAAAAAACTTTTTGAAACTGTGCAAGAAAACACAAAATGCATGAGTCATGTTAAGGAGATGAGAAGTTTCAATGCAATCAATCTTATCTATCACAAACTTGATATCCAGCATGTTCTTATAGGCAAAGCATTCAGAAAAATGATTAGTCATTTGGATGCTTCGGTTTAGGGTCATCTTAAATAGATGAGATATTCCAAAAGGGATTGTTCAATCTTTTCTGAAAATCAGGTTCCCTTCAAGACATAAAAAAAATTTAGGTGTACAAATCTCTGTCTTTTTTGTCACTTTGTAATTTAAAGATGGTTTTACTAGATTGGATTAGAGAGCTGAGTACCACACAGGATTAATTTCTCTAATCTCTGTAGCGTGATTTCCTGGGAACATGAAAAATTGCACCGCTACCTTATTCCTTCTCTAGGTATAATATTGAGTCTTCTTCATGATCTTTTGTGTCAAGGAAAAATCTAGCATTGGACAGATGACTGTGACTTGACTTGCCTGACTACTGCACCTGAAAACATCTCATAATCTTCTACAATGGCCTCTCCTGTTTGTTGAAGATGTCAGAATAGACACCCCACTAGACAGCCAAGGAGGCAATCTCCTTTTGCTGCTACTGAATAATACGATGTTGTGGTTATATTGTTCTCATCTCCCAACAGGCAAATGTTACCATCTAAATAATGTTATTTTTTCATTAAAATGAAAATGTAACTTTGCAAGTATGGTAAAGCTATTCTGGGTGCAGAGCCTTTTTTTGCTCTATTTATATATTTCAAATGTATTTAATTTAAAATAACTTCATCTTTCTAACGACATATAAGCTAAAAATAGAGAAGATGGAAATTTTCTGAAATTGGGCTGGCACCAGGGTTTAGTGTGATAACAGCTTATCTTCGAGAACTGGGTCGGAACATAGCTTAAATTATACAAGTTTGATTGCTTTTTAGGCAGCTGCTTTGTTGATCTTGCTCATGTCACATAAGAGTCCCAGGCACAAATCGGGATGCTGATGGAGAGGGACTGAACCGGCAAAGAAAAGACAGTTTCTGCCCCATACCAGCTGTTTAAAATACACCGAAGGATTGCATAACCTGTTGCAGTTTGGCTCAGCTGTATATCTGCCCCAGCACAACTTCCAAGTGGGTTAACGGGGGCAGGTTCCCTTCAGTATCAGGTACATTGTCTGACAGACTTGCATGAGAAATAGGAGCTATGTCTAATCAACACTGTGTCTAGTTTTAGGCAATGCTATTACTCTCTGACTTTCATGAGCATCCCTGATAATTTATTAATTAAAAAATGGAAAACATACGATTTGTGAAATTCAGAAAAAAGGAGTATATTAAAACATTGCTCTAGGCATGTTTTGCTGCATGTAAATCTGATTTGTTGACATCCTGTATAACATACCAAACCAATGTACTTCAGCCCAATGTTTTGCTATCTTCCAGCATAATTAATTTCCAGGGATGTGTGTGCATCCAAACAAGAAGCAGAAAAGGATCAGAAGGAATGAACTTGTCTGAGCATATTTAGACAGTGTGCATGAAAAAAAGTAACAAGTAACCTTATGCTTCTCTACTACCAAAAGTTCATCAAGATTAGTAGCTTTGGCATATCTTAATTAACAGCTAGGGAAAATGTAGCCTGGGATGAGGGGGAGGCAAACTGATTAACAGAAACTTTTTGTTTCTTAATTATGCTTTGAATTATTCTCTTTTAGATCCTTCTTACCTACTGATGGGCAAACGGCATGTAGTTTAGCATTCACATTGTGTTCAAATAAGTCTCAGGCATTCAGAAGCTTGTTCAAAACCTGCCCTAACATTCCTACTTAGGCAAGACTGAAAACTTTGTATAAAAAAATATCTGTTTGCTGACATTTTTTGTCTGGTTGGACAACTTAAGAACAGCTTTTTTCATGCCTTTTCATGAGTCTTCTTCTATCTGGGTTAGAGTCCGAGATGAAAAAATGATAAAAACAACAAAAAAAAACCCAACTGAGAAGTTCAAACAAGGGTGTTTGGATTGAAACTGGGGTAAATACCCACTGAAGAATTGAAGTGACTTTTAGCTTATTTAAACTATTTGAGGCCATTATTCAGAGCTGACCTTCCAGCCTCCCGCACGGCCGAAAGCAGCCGCACACGTGGAGCCAGCGGGCATTCAGCTTTGCTTCTACCAGCCAAGGTCAAAAGAAGAAGCCAGGCAGGGTGACTCCCTTGTGGCCAATAAATGGAGAGGGTGATAACGTTCTCCCACAACAGGGCCAGGATCGGAACCGGCACTAGATCCTTGCGGCTGTGCTTCGGTAACCATTCATTTGCTGGAGCATCCCCAAGTGATGCTGGACGCTGTAGGGACAACGCCAACAGCAAGAGTGGTCGCTGCTGCTCCTCTCCCCGGCATCTCACCTGTCTAGTGAGATACTTGGAGAAGGATCTGTAAGGAAGCTGCTGGCTCCCTATTCCATTCTGCTTAGTCGTGCATTTTGTAGCTTTTTTTCAGTGTAACTTTGCAACGCGTCCTGGTTATGCTTGCGGGCACTTCAGCAAAGCAGTATCTCCAATTATGTATGAAAAAAGGGATACATTTGTGACTCTCTCCCTCTCTCACCATGTAAATCTCACAAAACAGGATATCTGTCAAAAAACTAAGGTTCCTGTCCCAGTCTTTCCAGGTATGGTGGGCTATGTCCTTGCTCCTGCAAAATACAAACTTTGCCGTGATGGAGTGGCATGACGCATGTTTTATCGTCTTTCCTAAAGTCAGTCCCAGCTGCGTCTTCTAAGTACTCAAGAAGATCCAAGAGACAACAGAGAACAAAAAGAGCTCAAGGCTGAAGCTGATTCAGAGTCAGCAAGTTTGAATAACTAATAGCCACATGGAAAAAAAAACAAAACAAAACAAAACAGGCTGTTCCCAGTCTGGTTTTGGAAAGGAGAAACCCTACATTCACTGTATAAATGTGGGGTTTTGACATTTGCCCACTCCACAACGAAACAAGGTGTGGTGGTGATTCTGTGACAGCAGTGCTTCTGGTTACTTCTGGTTAATGTAGGCTACCTACATGTATTTACCTCTTATACCCTTACTGATTAGAAAATAGTCTGATACTATAGCTATGGTTTTATTTTCATTAGATGTTTATTTTTAAAGGGAAATAGCTCAGATTTTTTAAAAAGTTGTTTGTTTGGGTTTTTTTTGAATCAGGATTATATTTTGTTAGAGAAAAAAAATTATCTTTAAATATATTTAATAGCTTATCTAACTAAGGTAGCCAAATAGGTTTTCCATCCAGGTAACCAAACTACTGTCTGAGGGCAGTAGCTTCCTAGGAGAGCAATGGAAGCTGTCTTCACTGTATAAACTTAATTAAATGTCGGCAATGCTTTCACAAGAGCAGGACCAGGATGGCAGCAGAGGCAGGCAGAGAACTCTGGATTAAAAACAGTCCCCACAGTTAATTAATGGGATCTACCACAAGCACTGAGCCCTTAGCCTCTTGTTGCAATGGAGCAGTAGCTTCTGTGATTCAGGGACTAAGCAAAATAAGGGACTAGCTAAACCAATATTTAAGATGTGTGAAAAGTGTATTAATTATATTTTTTAAAAAACCCACCAGAGTTCAGAACAGTGCCTGATGCTGTTGTAGGTCTCTAAATAGAATGATCAAGGTCTCGATGATTAACCCTCCTGTGCTAGGGTGCTTTTAACCCAGGAAGACACATTTTTAGGATCACTTGCAAATTCCCTGGTGAGCCTGCAGGTGGGGATGGAAGGGAGAGACTCCCTATTAGAAATGCTGGAACTTTCCTTCTTATGCATTTATCTCTCAGCCTAAAGGAAGAAGGAGCAGTTCAAACAAACTCTTCTCTGGCTACTTTATTTCAGCACATTTGTGACCTAGATAAGATCATTAGCTAACAGCTTGGAGTGAAGTTATATAGTTGTTATTAATAGGAAAATATAGTTATAATTTAATGTAATCTATGTTTGTGAAATAGCTGTGATATATTTCGCAGACTCTGAGCCGTAAGGCAGAAAGGACACTTTCAAGCAAATTATTCAACAGGTCAGATAAAATGGCTATTTTAAATTACACTGCTTGGGGAGTGGCACAGTTTTAGAAGGAACTTTATAGTCCTGGGAAGTGCTTATTTCTAAAGGAGAGTAATTAAACAGCTTGCTTAGGGAAGCCATGCATTCTCTGCCACGTTAATTTTTTAAATTAAGTTTGGATATTTTTTCTTGAAGGCAGGTTCTAGGTCAAACAAAAGTTATGGCCTTGGTGAAGGACTTTCTGGTAAGAATGGTGAAAAAATATGTGGGTTAGTCTCTTTGGTTTTTGCTTTAAAATTCACAAGTAGATCAGGCGACAATGACAACTAAAGCTGCAACCTTCAGGTAAGTGTGTCACAGGTACAATTCAGGTCCTATTATAGTCCAAAATCAGAAAATATCATTCCATCTGCATACTGAAAGTAACCTTGGAGCTGCAGATCTCACCGTTTTGTCAATAAGGCAATGCTATTTTCCAAGGTCATACCACATATTTTTTTTTGCATCCTGCAAATCATCCTCTTCTTGTCAGGAAGGGGAGAGCAGCAGAAAATGGATAGGCCAGCAGACCAGACTTCATTCCAAAAGGTTGCCCAAATCTGCTTTAACTTTCTCACAGTTCTCTGTATAAATTTCGGAATCTCTCTACATGGGCAGCCGTAACTGTGCCTCAGGAAAATCCTAGCAGTATGATCTCTAGGACACAGAACAAAAAGGGAAAAAAAAAAAAAAAAGAGGGGAATGAGAAATTTGGGCAGAAATACGAGCTTCTGTGTTCATGTCCTCCAACTGCAGGGAGTCTCAGTCTGACCCCATGGTGCATGTGTATGAACATGGAAGTGATGGGAGATCATCCCAAACCCTAAACACACTGAACTTGGGGTGATGAGTTAAAGATGGTTGCTTTTCTTCTCTTTTGTCCTTTTCTGCAGGTTTTTTTTTCCCCTCAGAAGAGGAAAACATGAAAACTGATGTATTCTTAGTTTTAGTGGACATTTTTTTTTTTGTTTGGGTTAGTACCCTGCTCCATATGTACCACAATTGCAAGCTCTCCTGCTCAGACCTGGCGCTGAAGTACTAAAGCTCCATATTTTGGAGTCCTTTATTTGGGATTTCCCTTCCAAGGATGAAAGGCTGCAAGTACTTGGTGCCCCCCGCCGCCTTTTGGTCTCTTATATTGATTTTCTTCACTTCGTGACCGTAGAGTCTGCTTTGGTCTTTTGCCCTTTCATATGAGAACTTCTCTGCAGAAGGGGTTGTGCTGGGGATGCTATGGGGAGGCAAGGCCAGTCACCTATTTTCTGGGTAAAGCTGCTTTTTTTGGTGGCTGGCAGCTGCAGCCTGACTCTATTGCCTTGGATATTTGCGCATTAGAAGTGATGGTGAAGGTGCAGGGGCAGATACCCGGATTACTACCGGTTATTAATCGCTCCTCTGAAACGATCAGGAATCAGAGATACCACTTTTGACTTACATGGTGATGAAAGAGAACATAATCTGCCCCCCTCATTTCAGTTACAGTTAATGAAGTGGCAGTGATCTAAAATACTGGAAGTGAGGTCCAGATGATGCCTGGTATAGGTTTTTCACTCTCCTGTACTGATTAGAGAGCAGCTCCGTGGAACATCTATTTAAAAGAGAAGCTCGCATGAATATATAAGCAAATGCAGCGCTGTGCCAAGCCACACCCACCTCTCAGACACTGTCAAATATTTTGGAGGGGACTGGGGTCTTTTTTTCAGAGAAACAATGCACTTGTCTTTCCATATAAATCACCTGCAGAGAAATTAAGAAAAAGGAAGAAAAGAAAAAAATGCGCCTCTAAAACAAAGCGGCGTAAGCCCTATATTAGGCATCAGACTGGCTAATTGCTGCCGAAGTATTTCCCAGTGATATATATATATATATTGAGCAACCACCAGAAATATGAGGACTTAATAAGTAGCGAGAAGAGAATTTATACAAAAAACAGACATAACAAGGCAAAGTTAATTCATCACAACTTTCACATAAGCCTTTGTTGGGCAGTTGGCCAGGCCCATCACATTATCTGTTTGACTCAGTGAGTCACTCCAGCTAATAGAATTTTGCCCCGTGTTTGTTGTTGCCATGGCAATGCAATATTATCAGGCATGTCATGTTCACAGATCAGTAGCAGCGGCGCTGCTGCAGACACACAACAGCTTTCAGCCTTTGACCATAAACAGGAATTCACTCCACAGTCAGTCTGTCAAAAAGGAAGTCGGCTGTGGTGAAGAAGCACTAGTGCCAGTACTACTAGCCTTTTCCTTTTTCCTTTGTGAGCGCGTTGCCATTATCATTAAAATAACCTTGAGTCGTCATGAATTCATTCATTCACAAACATTGTCAAAGAAGGTGCAATAGTTCAAGAGAATCCAGAGGGTCAAAGAGAGGACTAGTTTTAAATCTGTGCCTATTGAACCTGGAAATGACATAGTCTGTTAGATATAATCTTATTCTTACCATAGCAAATCAAGCTGTGTTGACTGGCACCAATGTCCAAGTCAATTCAGCACCATGAAAGGTTACTAGGAGTAAAGAGGTCATATCCTTTGTGGTATTGCTTTGAGAAATAAACTTAGGCATGTGTGGGAATATTTTACAAAGAATAGCTTTTTCACCAAAAGTGAAAAACAAATCCTGTCAGGAATCTATAGAGACTGCAGGTATTTTCTGACATAGCCATATTTAGTGTTTAAACCAAAGATATAATTACTAAGCTTTTTCAATATTTTAAATGTTTAATTGAGTCATAAATATTCCACCAGATATTTTAATTGCTTTCCAAGGAAAATGGTTAAATATCATTTTGAAACCGAGAATGCACTCCGTCTTGGGGTTTATAAGGATTTTTCATTTTCTTTCCAACTTAGACATATCAAATAATAATACGGAATACAGGGGAAGATCATAGGACCTCTGAATGTGATTTGTTTGATAGATTACACAAGATTTACCCCAGTGTAACCTCTTTGACATCAGCTGAGTTGTTCTGATTTACCCTGCTTTGAAAGGAGGATTAAGATTCTTGGATTTAAAATACAGGAGACAAGTTTTGCAAGGACGTACTGTTTTTTAATACCTCTGTTTTATGGAAAGACCCATTTAAACATTTGTTGTCACATATGTCCCAAAATGTTGTTGACAAGCTATACTGGCATTGAGAGACCCTACACAAAGTTTAGGAATGCATTTGAAAATTATTATGAGCAATAAGGAGTTGATTATGCTTTTCCTTCTGTGGGCTTTAGACTGGTATAACTCCACAGATTTTAAAGCACTTGCTGCTGGAATGCTGGGAGAAGCGGCTCCGTTCTGATAAGTGTCTATCCCCTTTTTTTACAGCACTGATTCTTAAGTTACAAGGCTGAGATCACCAAAGTGCTCACACTTACACTGGTGTAAACGAAGTGTTTGGCCCCTCGTATTTAACACTGAACTTTGGGACCAGTCTTAGGCTATGCTAGATGAATACAGAGCAGAAACCCTGAGATGTAAAGCTTTTACCCACAACCCCTTTTCTGCTGAACAGAATGTCTACTCTCAGCTTGTATTACCACTGAAGTTACATTTCATCCAGCGTAGCAGAATGGATTTATACTTGCTGTGCACCTGCACGAATCTCCCCTCGCTAACATCATGGCACAGACCCTGCAGCCCAGATTTTCTTACAGTCATGAAAAAGGCTGTGCCTCCCACGTTGCCCAGAGAAATACTAAAGTCTATCTTGACTGTGGGATGTACAACCAAGAGAAGTGCACTACTCCAGCACCACACATTAATGGTAACGCAATTAAAATAGCCCTACTCTTGTGCTTGAGACTTGAACCGGTTTCTGGTAATCAGGAAGGAGTAATGGTAAAATGGAACTTTTGCTCTCAACTCCTGTCATGAAGAGGCAGGCACAGCTTGATGAAGTCCCAAAGATTTGAAACAATATCAACTTTTAACTGAAATCCATTTGCTTTAATGGCATTACTCTTGTTTTACTTCAGTGAAGATCAGAATGAAGTGCAAGGAGGAGTCAGCCTGCCCTTGTTTTGTGGAGGAATGAACAGGAAGACTTTCAAAATCACTAAACGGGACACAAGCAGTGAATTGACCTCTGTGCACGTGCATACGTGTTTTTTCGGTCAGCCTGCAGCATACTCATATAAGACAGAAGGAAAGGAAAGGAGGAGTACCATACATTTATATCTATATTTTGCCTGCTCATAAAAGTGATAACGTTAGACTTACATTGGTTAAAAGCTATTTCAGTGAAATTGATGCAGCTCCTCTGCCTGGCCATCCTTTGAGCAGGTCCAGAACAACAATTGTCAGTCTGGCTTGCAAGGGCTCTGAACGTCTCACACAGACTCCATATTAAGTGGAAGAGAGTTTTAACCAGTGAAACGACATCCAGTTCAATAACAACATAATTAAACAGGTGCAATTTTAGTGTGTTGCGAAGGAATGAAATACACAGAGTCTGCTCTAGTAGAAATCATGGAATAAACCAGTTATGGTTTGGATCATTACATCTTAGAGTAATGGCTGTTCTGTTTACCCCAAGGGTCAGCAGATTTCTGCCATTCAGTAGCAATCTGCAAATGCATTATAGCTAATCATGTCAAACTGGCAAAGGAAAAAAACTCATTGACATTTTAAAAATGTGGTTTTAACGCATAACTTTTTTAAAGACTGTGTGATCTACAGTTGAATTGATCATCCCACTCTGGTTTTGCTAGTTTTCCTCTGTCACAGTGAAATACACATTTTCCTGAAACTTGACTCTACTGCAAACACCTTCAATTTTATTTCTTGCATTTGCATGTCACTTTGTATTATTAGTCCAATATTTTCTAACATAACCAAAGAGAAAGAATAATTCTTTTCTTTGACTCCAACAGAAAACATTCTTTCTGAAAAAGCAAGTTTAGAAGTTTAGTTCCACATACGAGGGTGTATCTGTTTCATGAAGGAAATTCTTACTTGTTAAGCCTTGTGAATAATGATTTCGTGAAAAATATATGTGATATTCTATGGGTACTGGAATTTGCAATCATATCACCCAGGTGGTGTGACACATTATAAACATAGTCATAACTACGTGTTTTCATTGGTAGGCAGATCTGGTAGAAGCTTTTGGGTAAATACAGGCACTGAAAAATGAAATTTCGAGTCATCTGCAATGGTTCATAAGTTTGTCATGACTATGACAAAAGATGTTGTCTCTGAGGAAAGGAAAAGATTCATCAAGTATTGAGAAGTTTTTATGTAGACCCACTTATCCATTGTGCTTCCTATCCAGCACCCCTGCTTCCCTTTCATCTTATCTTGAAAGAGGAGTTTTTTGGAATCCCTCAAAAATAAGATTTGTAAAAGAGCCTTGAATTTTGGCTGCAGCAAATGAATTTTTTAAAATATCTTGTGTTAACAAAAGAGAAATAACCTGAAAAAGTGGATTTATAGAAAATAAGCATTTGGAGTTTGCAGCTAAGCTCACCAGTAATATTTTGTATAATTTACTGGAAGCATTTAAATATGAGGAACCTTCTAGAACTGAAAATGAAACAAAATATTATTTATTTATAGGCTTTTCCCTGGCACTTAATGCTTTATGCATTTGAGTACTGACAGTAAGGTCATGTCTTAATTAGCAACTTAGATTTATAAAGGGAGAGAAAACTTCTCAGAACACTTTCAAGCAAATCCAGAAAACTTCAGATCCAATTACCTTAAAAGAGGAAACAATGTGTAAAGAATATCTGGCAAAATATAAAAGTTCACCTCTTAGGCTTACTTAAGTTAAATAATGAAACACTTATCTGATTAACTGTTACTCGGA
The DNA here is from genome assembly GCF_964188355.1 of Buteo buteo. Lineage (NCBI taxonomy): Eukaryota > Metazoa > Chordata > Aves > Accipitriformes > Accipitridae > Buteo > Buteo buteo. The sequence goes on along the minus strand of NC_134195.1, from coordinate 5,946,496 downwards.
ATCATTTTCCCCATATCTCTTGTGCCAGAGGTCACTGAGAAAGCATCCTGAAAGGCATAAGAGGTGGAATCTGAGGTTAAACTCCAACTTCATTACTATAAGTCTGATTGTGCTGAGATATTCAGATGAACAAAGTTTAGCATCTGGTATGACAGAAAATGATTAGTTGTGATCTAGACTGCAAGGATCTTGACTTAAGTCAAACTGATTATCATACCAAGTGAAATCATAGTCTTAGTGAAAACTATGGCAAAGCTCTCGCTGACTCCAGTGGACCCACAGTTTTCATCTGTGCATTTTAACCTTGGGAACTATGGTGATGCCACCCCCACCTCTAATCATGCATGTAGAGTTCTTTGCTTTTCTAAGTTTAGAGTTCTTCTTATATTGAGAATAAACACTGTGAACCACCAGGAAGTGGCTGAGGAGCAAAAAATAAGGGAAAGAAAGCATGCAAAAGTGTTAGAAGGAAAGACAACACAGTATTCAACATCTTTGGAGAAAAGATGCGGTAGAAGACAATAAAGAAATTCAAAAGGAAAGATGGAATGAAAACAGGAGACAGAAGATTGTATCCTGGAAGAAGGGGGACTCTGTAAATAAGCCTTGAGAGCAGGCAGGATTGGAGGGTTAGGAGGTAGTTGAGCATTCAGTTCTCATGCTGTGTGTAAACTGAGCATTTAAAAATCCTAACACTTTAGCAGGTAAAGCTACTGCGCAATGATAGTAAAGTTTATGTTCAATTGTTCTGAGCCGCTTTTTAACATTCACAGTGGCACATCTAAACAAATCATCTCACTTTTAATGAAAATCGCTGTGATGTCGATCTGTGCTTTGTTTCAAATGTTCTTGTTAGTTCCTCAATCAATGTACAAGGCAACATTTTCAAGTGCATTAAAATGAGGCTATTTACCACTGTTATGATAATGATGGCACTGTAATGTCTAACAAATATTTACCCAGTTTGTCTAAATCGGTCAACACAGCAACATTTTTAAAAATGTTTGTAGCAATTTTAATAATAGAGGCCCATATTCTATGCCAACTCCTTCAGATTTTTCTCTAAGCCTAAAATGGGGCCAAACTATTGCCCACATTGAGCTGAGGTATGCTTTTTAGTATGGTTACTGGTGTGTATTGTCATTGAACAGGCTAGCCTCATTTTATATCTGAATTTCACGGGGAGATACAGTTGATTCTATGAAATAATGAACTCCAAGGTTCACAGGGCATGTAGTACTCAATTTTGACAGCAGCACAGAAGAGTTCATGCTGATCACCAGAAGAATTAGTGTTATCTGTTTATTGACACTGAATTGAAAATGAAAGAGATTTTGAGTATCAGCCATGAGACACTAGAATTGGAAGGAAATATACCTGTGGATAATCGCTCCTAAATGGAAGCATCTTCATCTCCATGAAGAACTGTTGTCTTTGAACCCACATATTTTGTGCTTAATTTACTCTCTCTTGAGGAATATTCTGGAGAAAGGAATGAGGTCCAAAACAACGATCCATTTTCAACAGAATTTCCTCAATTGCTCTATTTTTGTAGTATCCTTCTCTCCAATGTCTTTAGAAAGCAGTCTATTAGAAAAAGAAACAAAACTGTATTTACAATGTCATCAAGTATTATATCAGTTAAGTCAACACAATTATGGTTATGACATGGTGAACTGCCAGAGAGAAGCAGTCTACTTATTTACTACTAAATTTGTTGATTCAGTGAAAGCTAAAGCTGTTCATTAATTGTTCAGCATAATATTTGTTATGTACTCTGGAACATGTCTGAGAGGGGAAAAGAGAGGAAAGAAATAACAAAGCTGAACATAACTGTTTCTCCAAAACATTTTAATACTAAAGTGTATTTTCACTGGAAACTAGGTACATGTGAATGTTTGTCGTCTTTACATGATTTGCCTCTACAGAAATGATTCTTCATAATTTTATCTGAGGTCAGGTGTTCTTCCATATATTTTATTATTCCTCCTGTGTTACCTTTCAAAACCTCTACAGTTCTTCAACCAATAATAATTCCAAATTTCCCAGCACCTCTTCCATAGTCATCTTACTTGAAAAGGTCCATCAGTCTCTTTTCCAAAGTTAAACCATTTCTCTTTCCAAATTGTTTTACCATTGTCTGAGACAAAAAAAAAAAAAAAAAAAAAAAAAATCTCATCTTAGTCATCTTGTTCTTTATTCTTTATTCAGCACTACCAGTTCCATATCTTTCTGGATCTATCTTGTGATGGGAAGACATCAGTGACTACAATAACATCTTGAATCAGGAAGGCAATATGGTATGGTAGCTGGATTGAAATTTGGATTAAAGACAGATATAGGCAGTAGGAATTCTGTCCTTGATTCTGATTTCATGTGGGCAGCTCCAAGATGGCAACCTGTCCTGAGCTGAGTCAGCACTCTCCTATAACCTGCATTTTACCGTTGCATCTCTGAGCTTTTTTCAAGACCTGCGTCCTAGACCAAGAGCGATAGCACGACTGCAGTCTGAGGTAAGTGGGCATACTGTCATTCCATTTCACCAATACATCTTGCTATTCAGAGGTGGCAGTTTGTCATGATTTGTCTGATCTGAGTCACCGCTTTCTGGCAAAAGCATTACCCTTAAGTAGAGCCTGAATCACCAGCAGCTTAGTCTGGGTTGGTATTCTGGCCAAGAAATCAGAGACCACACATTCCTTTCCTAATCCTGTGAGTTGGATGGTCCCCTTGCCAAAGAGGTTTTTAGAACAATACTTACACACCAAGGTGATTTTGTCTTTTTTTAAACCTTCATAAATTCTCTGACCTTTCTCTATTTTGTAAAATATTCCTGAGTGTAGTTTACTGTACATTGATTTTAATAAGCATTCTCTACAGACCAATATGTATAATGTTGGAAATGGTATAATACAATTTTCCTCCACTGAAATGCTATAGAAAATTGTGCATTTTATACTGACATGTGCCACATCAATAATACAGTTTTTATATCTTATTTGTAGCTATTGATCTCAACAACATAATGAAAAATTGATTGCAATGAAGTGCACTACTTCTTAAGTGTAAATTTCAATGTCAAATTATTTTTATCTATGCTTCCCAATTATAGATGAAGCTTATACATTTATATATGTTTGCTTTTACAAAACTCTGGATCAGTAAATTAGATATGACAAGAATCTACTGGGTCAATAGAAACCTTGTTGCTCTCACTAAAATATGATTCCAAAATTAAATACACTAGTTCCCTTTCTTCATTATAGAAAGAATTAAAGTCTTTGTATGTGGTATCACCTTCCTGGGCAATTTAACAGTTTGAAATAGGGTCCTAAATCTTAAGGGGATATGGGCACACAAAGTATTTTATTGTACGGGAAACCAGTGAAATTCATGCACTCATCCTGGAACCTACATGGCAAAGTAAACAAGGAGCAGCATATTCTTTTGTTATCTCTTGAGACCTTATTATTTTCGGGGGAAAACATTTGTGTTTGGGAAAACCTTACGATATTAGAACTGACAAAATATGAGAATGGATTCCATAGTTAGCAAAAGGGAGGCATTGGTTTCTACTTTTTGCGTTGTAAAGATGTAGTAACTATTTCTGCACCTTCTCCGTACCCTTTTTGGGAAGTTCAGACTGGGAAATTTGGACTGCTCTTCTGCTGGGTCACAAGCAGAGGTTATCACCAGAGAAAGCTCCCTCACTCATTCTGCTTTCTGGGGACTGGGGCGCTTAATGCAGAATTTCTTCTGCTTGTAGAACTGCTGAGAAAAATAGCAAAAATACTGCTGATTTAATTAGACACGCTGCACATTTCATAATCAACAGAAGAATTAGGTGCCCAGCTAAGCCAGTCTGCTAGGTTTCTTCCACTCAGTGAATAGAGCTGGGAACCTCTGAGGTAGTAGGATTCATCCCTTCCTAAGAAGATGAGATTGAATCACCTTTCGAAAGTGTCTGTCACTTTGCATTGATGATAGAGGCAGCAGAGATGGTTAGTTCAGACTAAAGCCTGTATTGTAGGGCCTATGGTTGGAGAGGATGACTCTCACCATAAAGGTTCATATAACTGTAACCAAATGTTGGCTTGCAATGATGCCATAGCATTGTTCAAGCACTACCACATATGTAAGAAGTTCAATTATCTCACTGCCATGAGGGTAGATTTTGGAAATGTTTGTGGGCCTACAGGTGCAAAAAGGAGATTAGTGGGTTTGAGTGTTTTTCGGATACTAGTGAATAGTGTCCCAATTCTTCAGTTTCTCAGTATGGAAACAAAAGCAGCTTCCCAAGCCGGTTGCAGATGCAATGCTGACTGGGGAAGGAAGAGGGAAATGATATCTAAGGCAGGTGATCTGTAGTAATCTGTCTTTTTCAGCACTGCCAATAAAAGGAACTGACCCAACACCTGGAGATCATCTCAGTCATAACCTAGTGTTCAGGATCTTTTTTTTTTTTGGTGTCCCTACTAAATAACATCATCTCTCTGCCTTCATATCCGTTTCTTTTAAAGGGGGTATTAGCGTTTGTCATCCCCAGAATAGGTGAGCTGGTTACATTTATTGTCACCAGTTGCTGAAAAGGAAGGGATGAGTTGTTGACATTGGATCTTACCCATCTCTCAAATTTGGCTGATACCTGTCATGGGTTCAAAAGTATGACTTGAGCAAGGTGGCCGTTGTTTGCAGGAAGGGACTGCAGAAGTATCTGGTCTGAGATGCGGAGAGACTTTTTCCCCCTTCACTGCACAAACCAAATTTTGTTACAAGCTGGCACAGATAAAGTGGCTGTGCTCTCCCATGACAGACAGGTATTCACTTTGACCTTGTCCTCAAGTGGGCAGTTGGTCCACACATTTAGGCTATGCTGACAAAAAAACGTCAAGCACTATTTCAATGCAGGCTGGCGTTTCTTATTTCCACGCATTCGTTTGAGGATGGAGTTTTACAACTTTGCAATTCATTTCAAGACATCCTGAAGCAAATGTCCTGTGAATTTGCATATTTCATGACTGATTTTTAAATACAGCCCACACAGGAACTTAAAAGCTATGCAAATCTTTAAAGAGAAGAAGATGATACTCTTACCAATTAGATAATTATTGTTATTATAATTACTGACTAGCAATCAATGAAGGCTTCAGTGTGAGCTGGACAACATGAAGGATGCAGTGGCATACTCATGTAGGAAGAAGACTTTTTCCTGCCTCTAGAGTCCTGTGCTTCTTTCTTTAATATAAGGGCATGAATAGGCTCTGTGCACCTAGAAATCTTCTTCCCAAGAAGTTAGTCTGAGCTGTATTGCCACCCACATATACATCAGCCAATGGGGAAAACTCGAAATAAATCACAATGATCATATCATGAAAGCTAAGATAATTTCTACATGACTCTTTGAAACCTAAGTGTGTCATACTGAGACCAGGCTGAACAGTGTTTCCATCACCCTAATTAACTTACTGATGTTTCAAAGCAAAGAGCATGTCAACACAGCTGTAAGAGGGATGAGCACGCATGAGCAGTTAGAAGAACTATGAAATATTAAAAACAAATAAATTGAAGTGGAAGCTGAAAAGCTCCAGAAAGAGGCCAAGGAAAAGCTACTAGACTTAACTGGGGAGGTGTCATTAGCAGTACTGCTCTACTGACAGATGGAGGTCCAGAAATTAGCTAAAGTAAAATAAAAGCAAACCACCAAACACTGAAATAACTGTGGAGATAATAGATGTGATGAAATCATGTTTGTAAAAAAGTAATTATTTAAATGGATGTTCCTCAATTAAGGAAGGTTAAAACCAGAAATTGTAGTTAATGTTTTATTATTTATTATTTACTGCAGTTTACTTGCAGGCTGAGCCTCTTGAGAGAGCTGGCATCAGTGTCCTGCATCACTTGGCCAGCTGAGAACATCAACCAAAGCTCAACAGCAAGACTGACAACAGCAGCATCAAGGCTCTCTGAGAAGGCTGTTGCCCATGTGAGGGACAGAGAAGTATGGAAAGAAGTATCCAAAGCCTGGTAAAATTGTGGTGAACACTGTCAAACACCAATCAGAGGAAAGAACTGCAAATTTATGCTTCAGAGACAAGGCCTCACTTTAACTCCCTTAACCTTTTTCTAAGGCAACACCTGTTGGATGTTATGATACGAGCAGTCAGCGTGTCTCCTCAAACTTTCCATTGCATGCCAAAAGCTAGTGACATACAATGAGCTGCTAGAAGGGGTGTGAAAATGTTGCCTTACACATCATCAGATTACGTGGAATTTGAGTTCAGCTCTTAATGAACACAGAAAAAAAATATACAGTTACTGTGACTATCTTGCCCACAGAAAAATACATTGATCAGGCATACTTTATCAGATGCTGGAGAATTCAATTCCCTGTTCCCTGATCCTTCATGAAAAAAGATGTAACTTAATTCCTACTAGGCAAACCACAGCTGTGTTGGTGTTCTTATTACATGGATAACAGGGAATAGGACTGAGTAGTCTACAGAATTTTTTTTTTAGCCATCAGGAAATGCAATCAGAATACTTTCAGTGTCTCACAGAGTAAGAAAGACAAGAAATAACTTTTTTTGGCAACAGTGATTAATTTCTAACTTTTGAGTTGGACATTTCAATTAGTTGCTCTTTCATCCTTTTCATGAGTCCTTTTCAGTCCCTAAGGGGCATATTTACAATAATAAATTAAGAAATCAGTTAGAAGAACTACAACAGTCGGCAGCTGAGTGACTACTAGACCCACATTTTGCATATTTAGGCAGATTTTACGTTGCTCGTATATTGTTAGATTGCACCATTTTATGCAGCCAGCCACAGACCCTGGCTGAAACGTTTTATGAGTATAGTCACGCTTCCTTCTGGTTTAGTTGTAGAAGCAGCTAATCTATTCATGAAGTGATGCAGCTGCAGCCAAGGCAGTGGCCATGTAGGAAGACCAAGAAAATTACGTTGTGTTGACTGAAGGAACTAAGTGATTCTTTACCCAGCTAGGGTAATCAGTAGTTACAGCAAAGTTTGTCTCCAACAAATGTCAGCAACCTGTATGCACAAGTGATGGAAAGTTTTACAAAGGATTTGGTTCACTGCAGTTCCCATAAAGGAAGTCTAGCAGTTATGCCACCAACACCAGGCATTGTTATATCAGTGTAAAGTACCCCTGCACAACTTCCTCTGTGTAAAATACAAACATCAGCTCTGACTATTTATCCTAGACATCTCCAGCCAGTGGAAAGAGGCAAGTACCTTGAAGAACCATCTCATCCTACCTGCTTTACTACAGGATGGATTGCCCTCGGTAGGCATTGTCCTACTGGTCACAAAGGGCTTCTTGATAGCTCTTTGAGACCAGATGCCTCATTATGCCTATGCTTTAAGATGTTTTAGTCAAGCTTTAATACAGGCTGTTAATAGCCTTGATTCAAGATATTCATTAATTGCTGCGTGGCATTTCTAGGTTGCCAAATGGAAAAAAAAAAAGTTATTTTCCTTACCTTTAACATTCACTGATGTGATCTACACACTGTGAATAGAGTTCTACTATACTCTCTGCTGTTTTAACGGTACCAAGGAAACCCTTCTGTCCGTTGCAATTAGTTTGGCATCATTGTTTCCCACTGACTTAGTAAATCACTCAGCAATTCTTTCCCAGGTTGTCTTTCCACATCAACGTAAGTAGCAGGATAAGGGAAATGTAGTAAGTTTTCAGATTTAGGTTTTAGATACAGGACTTGGTGGAAATAATTTCTGTCCTCTCTTGCTCTTTCAGAAAGTGGTGAACGTGTTGCTTTGCAGGACTATGTGCAACTGCAGAAGGAAACATTCAATGGTTTTACAGTTAAATATCTGATCTAATTTAACTTAATTTAACTTAAGGAAATAGGAAGTCACATGATGACCTTCCATCCTTATCCCTAATTTGTAAAACAGGGATAAAATGAGTCACCTTGCTTCACAGCATGCTGCAAAAGCTAATTCATATTTTACAAAACCTTTAGCTGAACTTCCTAGTTTTTCTTCTAGAGGTTTGGATCACTCTTCACTTGTGTATTAACTCTCTTGTTGTCATATATTTTGATGTAGCAAATGCCATGTAAGTAAAAGAAAATGGGCATTTTATTAAGGTGACTGGAAAATGTGATCAATTACTTACTGGGACAACACCTGGGAGTCTCTGAAACCTCCTGCAAGTCAAACCTACTTTTTTCCTCCCTTTGGGAATTCTCTTTAGCACCATTTTGTTTAATTTGTATAAGTTCAAGTTTCATCAAAGTAGTATTTATTTTTATAAAACTGTACACCAGATGTCTGCGACCATGAAGCCTATAAAGTATTTTGTTGCCAATGTGACCCTGGTGGTTTCAACAATTATAAACTGAAGCAGGTCTGTTTACACAAGGCTTTAATGTTAAACTATATGCAAACATAACTATGTGGACTCAGAGTCTCTAAGACAGACACATCCAGTTTCACAAATATTCCAGCAAATGAAATCTTAGAACTTGTAAGCTACTAAGTATAGCACAAAGAACATGAAAATCACGATGCAGTAGTACTTAGCACTTATATATATAGCACTTTACATCTTCAAAGTACTGTGCTAACAATATCTAATTAATCCTCCTCAACTAATTAATCCTTTCCAGATCAGGAAGCTGAGACACATTAATTACAATTATTATTTATGTACTTATATAGCACCATAGGTGTGCATGCCACTTTACAGGCTTATAGACCAGTCCCTCACTACTGTAAGCAGCCAAAATTTGTCTTTAATACTAATAGGAGAAAGTTCATGGCATGCAATATTTGGAGGGAATACTTTGCCTGAAAAAGTTTACAACTGTGCACTAGATTCTGCCATCAGATTTGTCCATAAGAAAACATAGTAAAAGACAGCTGGATAGAAAGAGCTATATTGCCATTTTGTTTGCTTTCTTTTTTTTTTTTAAAGAAAAAAAAATACTGTCGTGAATGAATTGGTTTTCAAGAAGGTTCAGAATGTGTTCAAATCTCTCAACACATGAATTATCAACAATAGTATCTATGATGTTAGTAGATTTTTATGTTGTGTGTCTCACCCAATATGAAGAATGAAGAAGATCCTGAAATAATGAATGGCTCCATTTTGTGGACAAAAGATCTAAATGCTTATGTTTGCAACTCCTCTCTGAACAACAGTCCCAGTTGTCTCAGATTTTGGGTTATTGTACTGGAGGCCTAGTTCTATTCATAGTGCATAATCTCCTGATGTAGCACAAAACAGAGTTTATGAGAGATTATTACTTAATCATTACTTTAAAAATTACTTAACCTGTAGCACCAATGCTTAAGTAGAAGTAAGTCTAAAATGAATGATTCCCTGGTTCCCAGCCCATTGCACATTCCCTTAGATGAAGGAATATTATGGGGAAAACAGAATATTTTAATGATGATCAGAGTATGACCTATATCCCTATTCAGTTTCTAGCCTATCCAGACAAGTCCTTGTTACTAGCAGGACACCATCCAAAGAAGTTCAAGGGTTTGTCAGGAATAAGCTCTAGTAACCAGACCTTATTCAGGAAAAATAATTGTTAGTAACTTGCAAGCTGGTCCAAATCTGAGCAGATTGCTCCTTGCACAGCAAAAAAAAGTTGCTCTAATAAACCTAGGACAAACTCCCTTCAACATATAATGGATGGTCTAGAAATGTCTTCAGAAACAGTCAGAAAAATACATGTAAGGGGAAGTCTTTTTCAGTCTGAATATGTGAGCTCGTATCACATCCTATGATATTTGCTGCATTTTAATTTCAGACTTCGAGTCTGTATTTGATGTTGTTCTATGAAATTCTTCATATCAAGTGGATGGAATACATCGTGTCTTTTAGAATTTCCTAGGTTGAGGGGGTTAGAAAGTACATGGCTTAGTCCTGAGTGAAAAAAATGCAGCAAAAAACCTTTTGAAAAACTTTGGATTTTTATGTTTGTTTATTTTATGTTCACTACTGTAAATTATTCACTGCAGTTCTTGGTCTGACAACAATTCAGAAGCAGTTTGTTACAAGTACTGATAAATGAGATTCAACTTTTGAGGCAGTTTGCTCAGTTGTGACTAGCTATACTGCTTCTACATTATAGTTCTTGACCAAAAGTGAAGAACACATTTTGTTCTTTTTTTCCCCAGCCGAAACTGTAAGCGTTATTTAGGTAAGCAGAATGTAATTTCCTGAACTGGCATTTGTCCAGTATATGCAGTTTGACCCCTTTCTAATGGAGATCTGTTTATTTAAAGTAGCAGGGCACAATCAAAGACCAAGTGTATTTTCAGAGAAGGAGGTGAGGAAGTGAAAACAGGGAGCGCCAATAAAGAATTCTAATCAGGAATGAAACACCTAAAAGTGTATTGAAACAGTGCTCTGCAGTGCTTCGATTAATCCCAGGCTGTTTTAACTCATGCAACTGGTACTTACAAGACAAATAATATGAGCTGACGCCAACCAGTCTCATGTTTTCATTAGGATAAGCCATTATTACAGAGTGCTTCAGATGTATTGAGTGACAGTGAACTTTCTGCTCTCGGGGTGTGGTGGTGCACCGCTTGGTCTTCCCATGGGCGCAGGCACCCAGGCTTCAGTCGTGCTTTAGATTTATGCAGGTCATCCACTATTCAAGTGAGGCATAAATGCGTAGCAGTTTATTGAGGCTGGGAGTAAGCGTTGCTGCCTACTTCTTTGCTGTGTGTGTCACTGGCTACTTTAACGGGAATGCCTTAAATATTAGAGTGTGATTGGCAACCTAGAGCTGGACTGAAGTTGACCTCTTCTCTAGGCTTCTAAGGCATCCAATTTTGGGGTAGGTGTTTTCTCACCAGAGCTGAATATCCAAGTGGGTTTCACCATCACCAGGAATGAAAGTCCTTACTCTTTCCTTAAGTTAACAATATATTTGATGCCTTATATTTGATAAGGGAAGTCACGTTCTCTTGTGTACATGTATTATCGCTCTTGCACACTACCAGTGATAGTATGTGAATATAAGAATTCTCATCAGTCCCAGTCACAGGTCAGAATAATCTAGCTGTGCGCTAATTATTGCTTTGTTATTTAACTCTTCTGAAAGCAACCAGCTAATGCAGGATGAGTTTCACTGCAAAAATCTGAACAGACTGAAAGACAAAAAGGAATTGTTGATTATGGATCAGTGCCGGAACTAAGAGACAGTTTTTCTTTAGTCAGTGACTATCCAGGTATCTATCATGAATTTGGAGCTGTGTGTCTAATGAAATGTGGAAATGGAAGAATGGTATGGAGCATGACTGGAATTTGTAAGGGGTCTGGAAGACAAAAGAGCGTGTAAAAATGGGTACTGCACTGAGATCAAGGCCGGTAGCTGAAGGACGGGTACAGAAGATGAGGGAGGGAACGAAGAGGTGACCAATTTAGAATTGTAAGGAAGAGAAAAGCCATTACTGATTTGTGTAATTAAAGGTGACATGGGGAACCATCGGAGAAGGAAGAAGTCCCTAGCCTCATGTTTAGGGTGATGTAGGATTGATGGAATGAAAAGAAAATGGCACATGTAGGACAGGTCAGCTTTAACTTGTTCTTGAGACCAATGCAGTGTTAAGTTCCAAGGTAAAACACCTAAGGGTGGACCTCTCTTGCCACAGGTGAGCCATATGAATGAAGGCAACTCATTCACTCCAGGGGAAGAGTTACATTAATGCAAATCGTGGAATGATGAGAGAAAAGTAGTTTCTGAGAATCTGAACTTTTTCAGAGAATTTGCTTCTTTTTTCAGCTACCAGTCATGTGCTATATATGAGAATTTTAAGAATACATGGGCATGATGACCCTCTGAAGATGTCAAGCGGAAGCTGAGTTTTACGTTGTTCTTTTCTTCCTCCTTTTGTCCCCTCTCTCTTCCTCTCCATTCCTCCCCCTTCCTCCCTCCTCCCTCCAGTCTTCCTCTGTCCCTTTCTTTTCCTTTCACTGTGGGCTCACACTGTGGAGTTTTTTGAGCGGCATGGCAACATATCATCAAAAGCAGCAAGCCTGGAGAAGGTTCTCAGGTCATTCTCCCAACCGGCTCAATGAAACCAACTAGTTCCTGTGCGCTACTTGCTGACAGTAGCTGATTCTTTGTTGATAAAGAAGGGTCAACATATATAATCAGATTTGTGCTATTCCTTCCCATGATCAAAAGGAGGAGGTTCCCTCTTCCCTCATTTGAAATCTTTGCTGAAGTACACAGCCAGCAAACCTCCCTGCTAAGTGCCGCTACAATTGTTACAGGTTTGTAGATTTTTTCCTTTCCTCCCTCTCCTCTGCCACCCTAGATAAAAACTGAAGCTGTTGGTTCCTATCAAAGCTCATCCAGGAACGAAGCTAAAAGGAAGAATCCCTCTCTGCATAATTCCAATATTGATGAATTAAGGCCTAAAACGCCTTTTTGTATTTCAAAAAAACATTCAGAGTCCATGCTTAAAATCGAGATTAGCTCCATCAAGAAGCAGTAAATTCAGCAATAAGATTTAATCTCTGTGGCACTCAAAAGACAAGATTCAATTATATTCTGTGATCTTAATTGAATTACAAAACCCCCCTCAAAAGTAATGACATTATTTTATATTTTCCCCCAGCCCAGCTTACTTGGATTGAAAAGAATTAAATAAGCCATGGTTTGAGAAAAATATGTTTGTTTTTCCTGCCTAATAATTCACAGCTTTGAGGAGAAGCTAATATCCTTTAAGTAAAAGACTAATATCTATCTCTGGAATTGCTTTTTTTGACCCATCTGGTTTGTCAGAAAAGTCTCCTACCTCTGATATTTATACAATATCATGCAAATGTCAAAATCTGAATGTCATCTTCAAAGACCCTTTTATGTCAGGCAACCCCTTTATAGGGAAAAAATAAACAATTTTATGTATGCATGCTTGATGCCAGTCCAATTAATAAAAGCCTTTTTTGCTATGCTTGGCTACAAGCAAGTTTCTCTTTTGAAAATGAACAGAGGGAGAATGAGATAAAAGGTCTGTATTGTTTCCTTGCAAATTTTACAGTTTCATTTTTAATTTGTGTTTGGATGTGAGGATCTTGGTGCAGATGGTGTGATAGTCCACAGTATGTTCTGAGAACCTGAAATGATAACAAAGATATGCAAATTGAGAGGGTGCTTTGGATGAAAGCCAGGATATCCAATTTCACAATAGCTGAAAACAAATTGATGTGCCCAGCAAACTACTCAGAGTAGCACTAGGAAATGTAACAGTGCCAAAACAAATTATATTAATGACCTGAGCAGTTTGTTGAATTCTATTGGCTAGCTTAATGTTGGTTACATTTGTCTGTGTTGGCACTTCATTTACTGCACAAAACAACTTTTGTAAATGAAAAAAAAAAACCAACCAAAAAAAAAAAAAAGCACTTAATGAAAAATCAATCTTGGTAAATGCAAAATAAAGTTATACAAGAATTATTTTTGCATCTGAGAAATGCCCGGCATATTTCATGTGAAATAAATTGAAAAATTAGATACTCTTGAAATTCAGAAATATGAGTTGAAATTATTTCTATGAGGAAACACAAATCTCACCCTCTTTAATGTTTCAATCTAGATCAGCATTACATTTAACATTAACAAAACGAATTATAAAATTTCTATTATTTGACAGAGAAACCTAAAAGATGTTTTCAAAGAAAATATTTGGATGTAAAGCCACTGTCTGGAGTAATTCTGAAACAGTATGTTATTCGCATTTTTGCCAGTGTTAAAACAAGAATCTGAGCCCTTGGCTGTCATTTCTGTCTTCCCCTCCTCCTGTCTTTAAAGGAAAGATTCCTGTCTCTAAGTGAATCACTTTAAACAGACTTTTAAAAATTGTTCCTCTCCTAAACTATGGTTAAATGGATGAGAAAAAGAAGTCTGCCAAGAATATTTGTAGTTTGACTATCCCTTACCAGTTCATATATTTTTACATGAATAACTTCTTTCTATTTAGTATTAGAAAATCAAAGACACTTTCAGTTTTCATAAAATCATCCTAGCAATGCAATGAATTGAGTGCACCTTTCACATATTTCAGTACTCCATATTGAATAACATATTTTGAACTACCCAGATCCATAATCAGAATCTTTCTAAAGGCTGATTTTGGATTTGATTCTAAACACATGAAATTGTTTTATTTACTAATACCATAGCTAAATCGGGCCTAGTAGCGGAAAAAATGAACTGAGATTTGATCTTGCTACCCCTGCAGGCAGTAGGCTACCTCCACAGCTGGCATAAGAATACCAGGGTTTCAATGGAGACATACCAGTTTAAGTAAGTCACTCAGATGCCAGTGAACTGCATATTTTGTTTTAATTTCCAGAAACACTACTAATCCTTCGTTCATCTAAAAAACTCTGAGGGCATTTTATAAAATACTAAATCAAAGTAAAAATAGCGGCAGATGCACCCACCCCCCCCATTGCGTACAACTGTAACTTAAAGGTTGTATGAATTGGTATTATATATTAAAATGTGAAGCAGTCACTTATTGCTTGCAACTCTATTTTAATCTCTCACAAGAATGAAAACAAATACTGGCAGGGAATTCATCAAACATTCAGTATGAAGACAATGTGCCTCAACTCTTAAATGTCACCTATTATATATACACTTGCGTTTGTCCTAATGCCACAAAACTGTTCTTGTGAAAAGCACTTACGTCCGTATTTTGCACCTTTGCTGCCTTTAACCTTCCCAGTACATAATCTGTAACTGAAAAATAGGTAGTTCAGGACAATGTCAATACAATAATTGCAGTTATGGTAATTTAATAGATAAGCATAAAAAAGACTTGGAAAAAACTAAACCATAAACAAACAAACAAAAGACCCCAACCTTCCCCTGTCAAAAAAAAAAAAACCCAACACAACAAAACCCTTGGCAAAGGCTTTGTTTGCCGACATTTTGTTTCAGGTTCTTCTCTCAAAACTTGCATCCAGAAGGATCCTTCTCCACGGATGAATTCGCCCAGGCTGGCAGAGGGCAATGGTTCAGCAGGACCTGCAGCTCCACTCCTGCACTTGGCCTGAGCCATGTTTCCCATGGGAGAAAATTGATGGGGAGTTATGGAAATTCAAAGGGGAACGAGGTGGATTGGATAAAGAGAGCTGAGAAAAAGGGAGAAGAGTATGTAATCTCCTCCTTGGTCCTGAGGGAGTTACTGAGAAAACATAACCCAGGTGTATAGCTCCTGGGTCCATGCTATCGGTGCGTCTGTGGCTGAAGCTGATAGTCACAGAGTAGCTGCCTCTTTATATGAATGATCAACATGGTTAAAGGGCTTCACGGCCTCCCCCTTGGGAAACAAAACCCATCCCCTTGGAAAACAATCCCCATCCCTGTGACAGGACAGCAATCACATATGTCTTCAAAAAAGTATGTGGGAATGACCCACATCTATTCCTTAAGCCTTCTCTGCTTATGATAACAGGAGGAGATGACCTGGCTCTGTGGTTTTTAACTTACCCAGTGTTCAGAATGATTCATTAAGTGAACACGAAGACTTTAGAAGATAGGGCAAAGGTTTCTTTATTTGTCAAAGTTTTCTCACAGCCAGTTGGATGGGGAGATGATAACCCAAGTCAGTCTGGGAAGTCCCTATAGGCTTACACGATTGATCCAAACTGGGGTGTTTTGGAAAAACACCTCAAGAAAAATGTACATACTCCATTTAGCATGAATTGCTTTTTTAAGGCCTGTGTCCTCCATTTATTTTGCTTTTCCCTTATCATGCCAGGAGCCTGTGTCCTCCATGTATTTGTGCAAAGGAAGAAGTGGAGCAAAGGCAATGGAGAGGTAAGAAAGCAAGCTGTGGAGTTTACAAGCTTTAATATTGTTCAGCACTTTTAATGCAAATTCTGTAGTTTTTTATAAGAGCTTTGTGGGTTTTAGTTAAGTAAGCCCCAAAGGGTAAGCCTACCCCTTGGTTCCAGAGGTGCCGGGGTTACCCAGCAGTGGCACCAGTGCAGTGAATTCCGCCGAATTGCAGAACCAGTATCGCAAAGTGAGGCTGCACCGGACCTGCCGGTGCTGCCTGGAAGACAGGTCTGCGAGACCTCCCTGGGTCTCTGCTCTGCACCGGTGAGTTGCAAAACCAAGACTTTCAGCGGGGAAAGTGGGAGCAGCTCTTCTTCTTGCGAGAAATGTGCAGGGCTTCTTTTTCGCCGAGCGCTCTCAAGCCTGAGGTGCCTGTTCCAAACACTCTCATCTCCCACTGACTTCATTCCTCTGCGATACTCCCACACCCTCCTTGGTAGGTGTGCAGCACTGTGCCATTTATATGTTGCATACAATGTGTCTGAGAGTAGAAGTTTAGCTTTTCTAATTAGGCACCATGCTATTTTAAAAACCTTTCTCCGTAGCAAGATGAAGGTGTAAGTGCGAACTTGACGCACATTTGTCAAAGGAAATAATAATAATAATAATAAAATCCTCACAAAGCAATTAATAGCTTTTATTAACTGATGCATCGATGTAGCAGCAAAGTATAGGTTTTAGATGAGCCTGGAAAATGACCCTTGGTAAAAAGCTTGCTAAAAGGAATACCTTGGAGCTGTCCATCAGTTGCACAGACGCGCACAAATCCTGAGCAGCGAGGCAACGTACTCTCTGTCTTCATGCATAATACATACAAAATAGGTGAAGTGGTATGTAAAGTGAATTTTAATTGGTTATAATTGTCATTTCATTTAGTAAAGTATTGTCTGGAGACCAGGATATCAATTAGCACTCTATGGACTCTGTTACTTATGAAAATATGCATATATAGAGATGATGTGCTCTAGCAGCAGATATACTTTAATTAAGAAAGTGGTACAGTAAATTAAAGACCTTTAAAGTATTAATTAATTGGTGTATAGATCAGTTCTGAGTTTCAACTTGGTAAAGTTAAAATCACTGTATCTGATTTAAATGAGATAAGAAGTGCGTATTCTGTGGTGTTACCAGCTTTTTAAAGGTGTCTGTTGCCAGAACCATGTTAGCTTAAAGGTGAAATGCATCTTGTCTCTGTACAGCGCTGAAGTTTTATCTTAAGTTGGAGCTGTTTAGAGTTATCATTTGTTCTTACTAATATATCAACCAGAAGTGTTTTGTCAGGAGTCTTTATCCTGCTCTTTTTGTATATGTCCTTCATATTCCTTGGTATTAATAAACATCCCAGCATTAATAAGGTATAAAGTGATTGATGTATTCCATATTATTATTAAATTGTTGGTAACCAAGGCAGGGTTTGTGGTTTTTTTTCCTCCTGCTTCTCCTTTTCCATGGGGGATGAAGAGGGACCTGTCCCTTTTTAACCACTTGCTCTGAATGACTTTTATACCCAATATAAGTGAGAAAAGAGGATGAATGTCACCTCTCTTCTCTTCCTCCTCCTGCCGACGCATACTCCTTCTTTTGATTGACAGCTACTAATAACCTTCCTGCCCTAAGTGCCATGGAGACACTTTATTAGGACAAACAGCCAAGGAAATCTAGGAATGAAGCCAAGCCTGCAGTGAGTTATTATCGGGCTTGTATTTATCTCAGCTTTGTAATTTTTTTCAGTGATATGCAAATCCTGAAATAGATCTTCTTCTGTTGAAGGACAGGTCCCTCTGTTAATTGATCCACTGAGATTCAGCCTAACCTCTTTTAGCTATCAGCCAGGGAAACAGGCTACATAAAAGAGTCTCAGTGCTGTATACAGTTCACATAAATTCAGTGTGCATTCTACAAGGAAAACTTCTGCACAGAAAAAGCATTTTTAGTTCCTGAACATATTTTACATACCAGTGTTATCTGCATAACAGATCAAACTGATTTGTTTATTTGTTTATTAGATATGTATGAGGGTGCACTCATAATCAAATGTGATTTCAGATGGAGCTTTCTTTCTTTCTGGAATGATACACCGCAAACATGTATTGTAAAAACACATTAAATGAAATTCAGACATAATGAAAATGCATTTGTTCAAAATCACCCTTTTTAAAAAAAATAATAAATGCTACATTACAGAAACACTTTATTACTGAGCAATTTGACTGTTTGGGAATTAGCAACACAGGTGTGTCTCCTACATGCCTTGAGATTCTGCAAACATTTTTTGTTTCTTTGTGGAGATTTGCAGCAAACAGGTAACATTGTTTCAAATAGATCTTTTAAAGCATATTAATAACAGCAGCAGGATGGATTTACTTCTGCTTTGTCTTTCTATAGGGATACGTCCATTTAGCAAGCAATTTATTTGACAGAGAGCAGAATTTGTAACAAAGGGAAATGTTCAGGGGAACACTAATAATAATAATCATAACAATAATAGTAATATCAAAGAGTTCAGAATGAAAAGGGACCATCATAAAGAACGGGTATTATTTTTACATTTACATAGCATCTCTCATCCACAAGAATCCCAAAGAGCTTCCTCAACCCCTGGTGTAGTAACACCAGTACAAGTTATCGCTGAGACAAGGGACACAGCCCTGAGAAGGGGCAAATTTGGAGCTGGATTCAAGCTCTGCTGGAGAGTGAACTGGGATCAATAATGTTCACACAGTGCAGACCGGCTTTCATTCTGACATCTCATCTAAACCACGGCAACGTGAAGAAGTACGGGGGAAATCTATTACCAAAACCTTCCCGGTTTCTCAACCTGAGAGACAGAACAATGTGCAGTAATGAGGTGTGAGGCATGAAAGCCTGCACTCTAATCCCAGTTCTGCCCACCAAATTATGTCATGGCCTTGAGCAAGTTGTTTCACCTCTGCTGCTTTAAAATGAGGATGATAAGCCTTACAAGACTCAGTCTATGATTCTTACTCAGTGTTTGTAAAGTGCTTCCAACATGTGAAATACTTACGCAGGTATGAATAATTTTTGTGAGCGCGACCATAGTACCTGGAGTGGAGAGCTCCTGAAGGGGTGGCATTATTAGTGTTGGCAGTGATGCAAGGGAATCTGCATTTCAGCTTAAATCAGAACCCAGACCTTCCCAGATACTGAAAATGATCATTTCCACAGCTGAATTTCATGCCTTGTTCCTATGTCTCCAGTAAGGTAATGGGAGAACTAGACAGGAACATCTTTACACATTAGGGAGCCGAGATCTAGAATCAATGTCCAACTACAGCATTTTTGGACATGTTTGAGTCTGGCTGATTTTAGTGGTGTCATAACCGGTGCTTATAGCTGATGTGTTTAGGGCTGACAGGCATGGAGTATGCTGAAAATCAGAGCTGAACGTCTACATTACTGGGCTGTTTGGGGGGTTTCAGATGTATCTTCAAACTTTAACGTGCTGTTGAAAGTCTAGCTTTTCTGAATAAGGAGATTTAGAGATAGATTTTACAAGTTGAGCTAATCTCTGCTCAAGTCCTTCATTCTTTCCATCTGTCCTCAAAGTATTTTCTATCAATTATTGCGTAGAAGTCAATTCACCAGGCAAAGCTATGGTTTCCAAATTTCAGTTGTGCGTAACTCCTGTCTTTGGTGGTGCAATGGCAGCTCTAGGTAAAATGTCTGTGTCACATTAAAGGTATGATACTACAGCTTGAAAGATGTCAAATAATAATGGGTTGTGCAGATGATTACTAAATTGACATTTCAGGAGTTTACTCCTTTGCATTTTTCTGGTTAAGGAGGTCATTCCCGAGTAATGAAGATGTGAAATTAAATTATCACTCAGTCCTCTTCAGATTTCTTTCTCTTTGTCATTTCTGCAATTTCACTCTTCCATTTCCTCTTTGGTCGTTTGCACACTAGTGTGTTAATGGTTTGGAGGAAATGTCTAGCAAGTGACATCACTTCAGGGGCTAGGGCTCTGTGGAGGTGTAAATGCATCAACATGAGATTTTACAAGATTTTAGAGAACTTGCAGAGAGAGGTATTTAAGTAAAAGCATTCATGTTGCATGAATCAGTACTAGGATCTAGTAGAGTTTATCTTCAAAAAAAGAGCTTTGAAAGAAAATTTTCAATCTACTGTTTTTTGACAGTTGAGAAAACTCAACTCTAGAGAAGAGAGACCACAGCGCTTTTGTGAAGTGCTAGTTTCATAACAAGCTTTTCTTTCTGTGACTTCTGTTTTGTTTGAGTGAAATCGATCCAGCTGAAATTAGCTATGTTTTTGTGCCTAAACCCAGAAATTTCACAGGATTTTTTGGAAGCAATTCTTTTTCATGCATGAAATGACAGTAAAAGGCAAGCATCTCACATTCTGAGGGATTTTTAATTTAACTGAGAGGGTTTTGTACAGATATATCAGGACAAGCAAATAAGATTGCAACTAAAAAAAAGATATACAAGTAGAAAGTCGGCAGCTTAGAATACAGAGAAATCATAGTGTATGGACTACAATAGCACAAAAAGGCTACCGTAAGAACCTATACTTTGTTATGTTAGATGCTACAAAAACAAGGCATTAATTAATAGAGTTTCCCAACCTGATTCCCTGGGGAAGGTGATTTATATGTGGGACCTTTGTGAGAGATAGTAGAGCTTATTCCTGTATTTGTCTTTTTGGTATTTGATTTGTTGCAAACTAACTCAGATAATCTGTCATAGTTTTAAAGGACAGACAATGATGTTCTCTCTCTCTCGCTCTCTCCCTCCCTCCCTTTCTCTCTGTTGTGTATATAAAACGACCTTCTGCATATACACACATACACATATATGTGTATGTATATATTTATATATACATGCACTTGTATTTGTGCAGACTGTATTTGCTACCTTATTGCAAATATCAAATGGGAACCTTATACTCAGTCTTTAATAATAAGGTGGGTTTTTTGGAAACAGTTGGCAAGGCTCTCCTGACTTCTCTGGGATCATAATTAAGCCAGTGTTAAGTGTTTTTGGAACAGCTCCTTAAGTAATGAATAAGTGAAAGAATATTGTGACAAAACAGTGCTGTCTTTAGAAACTTACTAATAAATAAGACATGCTAATTTTGATTAATCAGGTTAGTTAGAGGCTATAAGTACATAACAACTTTTAGAAGAGATTAACATCTGAAAAATCACTTGTTCTGGAAGTGATAAACCTCACTGACTTTACATTTATTTTAGTTGACATGTAGAGAGCTGAGCAGGGATACATCATTATGCCATCAGAGTTGGACTGTGAGGGTAAATAGTTTTATCGGTATTGGTTTCAAACCTAAGGCAGTGCCAGGGTAAAAGGTAGAGGAATTTAATTTGACCAAAGCAAAATATAGTGTTTTTTTTTTTTATTGATACCACCTTTTATTTTGTATCATCACAATAATCTGAGAACAAGGAAACTGTCAAAAAAAAGCCTCTTTTAAAACCCAGGACATCAGAATAAGGCTAGTCAGCTTTCCTTAGTGGACAAAGTGAGAGGGAAATGTTCTAATCCTTAAAGTGTGAGGAAGTAAAGGTTTCTCAAAGTCAGGGCAATACAGCAGGTGACAGAGAGCACATAGCCTACAGGCACGTCTACAGGCCATTCCTGGTTTCCTCACACGTGCTGTTAAAAGGATGTTTTATCCTGAGGCAAAGTTACACTGAAAGAGTTAAAAACCACTTTAGAACATCAGATGTCATGTCACAGTGCTTCAGAAACACTGCTGAAGTGTTGCAATGCATATAATGCTTTTTCTTCACTTCATTTATCTTACCTAAGAAGTCACACTTAAGACTGATCCAAAGCTTGATTCAAACCTCAGCACTTTTCCTTGGGGTTTTTTTTAAATATTATTTTGTTATAGCACTGACATCAATAAGCTTTAGACTAAGCCAAATAATTTTAGTACCCAAAATTGACAAACATTAAAAATATTAAAACGGTCTTCCAGATCAGGAATAGCTTTGACCAGTTATCTAGCTCTTGAAGATTGGCATAAGTCTGTTGAAACCAATTGGCACTACACTGATTTACATCATCAGAGGTGATGTCAAAAGGTATTTTGGGGGAAAAGAAAGAAGAAACTAACCCTTAAAAAAAGCACATAAGCTCAAATGAAAATAAGCAGCATGTTCACAAAATCTAGAATATATAAAAGGACACACAGATTCTCTTGATCTGAAACAGCAGGTATCTAACAAACATTAATCTAATGTTTGAACTGCTATAACTGATAACAGTGCTAAAGTAAGAAAGTGAACAAAAAATCTTGTTTATGCCAGGATAGCATGACCCAAGACCTTTCCCTGCCCTTTGAGAGCATCTCTGTATAAGCAGTTAGTCAGGAGTCTGGCTGAAAGAGCTGCGAGGAAACACGCTAGTGTTATAGACCAACCAGTAGCTCTCAAAAATAAGCAGGAACAAGTTTTGGATCTAAAATACAATAGAATCTGTCAGAGGGGAAACAAAAAAATATTTAGTCTTTGTTTGCACACGCATTTTACAATCTCACTCAAGCTGGCAAGGAATAAAGCAATGTTCTAGCTGTCTGAGCCTGGGAGCAGGCTAAGGGGGAGTTGTTCTTGTGAGAACAAGGTGAAGGTGAGTGCTGTCACTATTCACCATCCAGGAACAGGGGAAAACAGGTTGCTGGTTCAAGAAGACAGGCTATGGAGGGAAGGATGCCTGAAGCTGTCGGGAAAAACGGCCGTAGTCAAGAATCACACTCAATGTGAGTTAACATCTTGCTCGTTTACTGTTCAGACATTCTGACATTTATACAAAACTGACTTGTCCACGCGCCTTATACAGTACTCTAATTGGTACAATACCCCATTTCACGCGACACTATCTTATTCTTTATTGGTTGTGCAAGCTTCTTCACGAGGTGTCCAGCAGTTACTTATCTCATTCTTCAGCATCCAGGTGTTGTTTGTCAGGCTCTTCTTATCTTCCTTTTTCCCAGCGTACAAGGACACAGCATCCTTGTCTGCTCCAGTATTTTGTAAACTTATGCTTCGTTCCCACATAGCGGCTGGATTGCTCACATGCCTTTGCCCAGCCGAGAAATCCTCAACATGAAGCGACCATTGTTGCTTAAAGCTGACCCCTGAACAAAGTAGGACTTTTTCCAGGCTGACTTTTTGATTCCTGACCCTAGTGAGTTGTATACATGCAGTCCAGAGCTCACAGCATTCATTGTCACACCCAGTTGACCAAATCACAGCGGTCAAGCCAGGCTCTTTGCCCAGAAGAATTTATCATCTGTGTTACCTTATGGCTTTTGTCAGACAGAGCTTTCAGCCTGGCAAGGAGCTGGGAGGAACATCCACCCAGAGCTACGTGGCATCTGCAATCATAGAATCATTTGGGTTGGAAAAGACCTTTCAGATCATCGAGTCCCACCATAAACCTAACACTGGATGGGAGCTGCATTCACCCAGATGTCAGTTCTTTAAATTTCCACTTCAGACCTTGTGGACAGGCCTTCTAGTTGCCCATATATAGACAGAAAATGAGGATAAGGTTCTTTGAAAGTGTCTCCACACAAGTCTGACCATTTGAAGGTGGTCTAACTTAGATAAATATTGGTAACTTTGCTGACACTGCCAACACAGTTAATGCTGACTCTAAAAGCCCTATTTAATGTGAACATCTGGCCCATTACGTAGCTGTTAACTGGAGTGAAACCATCATGCACATTCGGTATAACAGCTTACTGTGTCACATAGTAACAGCATTTGATTTTTAACAGTCTGGGTGCTTTTAAGCTGACCCTTTCCTCAGAACTCTTTCCCAAATATTAACAACCCCTTTGGCTTGTACAGTTCCCAAGAGTATCTCTTCCACATGTTATATAACTTGTTTAGTTTAAGGTTTTTTTCACTCCACACAGCAACCTTAAATTGCTTTCTCATCTGCTGCTGCACCCGTCTTGTTCATCTCAGTAGCCAGAAACAGCATAACCTGAAATACAAGCATATTTCTACAGAAAGGCAAGAATCCCTCTGGCTAATCTGACATGTTCCATGTTGGATCATCCTAGCTATCATATACTGAAACTGTCAGAAATCCCAGTAAGGCCCAAATATATACAGCTTCTTCTATGCTGGACACCCTATCAAGCCATGATTACTGTCGTGAATTGGATGAGCTATACAAGAGAGGAAGGGTTGCTGGGTTTTGTTACAAATAACATACCTGTCAGTGAAGTGAAAGGTATGCCACATCCAAAATGGTGATGTATGACATGCTTTTCACTTCACTAGGAGGGATAGAGGAACAAATAAACTACATGTTTCAAATGCCTCGTCTTCTACTCACAATTTGTCTAAGCAATTTCCTTGGTATTGTTTTCCACAAGGTGCTCCAATCAGCAAAGAAATTGTATTTTAGTCTATTTACAAAATGAAATGTGTTGTCTGCTGTACAGTTCTCACCTTTGAAAAATACAGATGAATAAAAGCCAATATAAATGAATGCAACTCTTGTTGTTAATGGAGTCTATAATGGAGCCCAAGCCTAAAGCTGAGCATTGCAGATCTGCACAAGGAACCTGGAAGTTTTGGAAGACTGCAGCATGGTTGCACATTGCTGGCACTGCTGGCACCAGAAAAACCTCTCAGTCTTCTGGCAAGAAGACTGTGATGTCTC
The DNA here is from genome assembly GCF_964188355.1 of Buteo buteo. NCBI lineage: Eukaryota > Metazoa > Chordata > Aves > Accipitriformes > Accipitridae > Buteo > Buteo buteo. Next base: position 5,921,946 of record NC_134195.1, on the reverse strand, counting down.
AAAGGCTACTACATCTGTGGACAGTTTCTTCACAAACTCACTCACTGTCTCCCCTTATCTTCCACCTCTGTTTTCCTCCCCACCCTCCTTAGCATACTTTGCATTCTTTTTTATCACTGCTGTTATTATTCTATGAAAAGCAATTTAGTTATCTTCAGTACCTTAGGTATTTTACTAACTTTCCCCCAAATATTCTGTACAACTCTATCCATAATTGAATAATCTAGGTTTCACTTGAGGGGACCAGAAACAGATGGTTTGTTTTTAAACCTGTCCTGAAATACAAATGCTTACTGTGGATAGAGAGTGATGATTCAGAAGCTGCAGGAACCCAGTTCTGATCCCTGGTTTGTGTGCTCTGTTTGGCAACTGTCTTGCTATTTGCAGCAGCATATTAATTCTGAAAGTGATATACTGCTTTTGAGTCAAAGGAAGTTATAAAATGAGCCGGAAATATAGCAGCTCAATAATACCCCTATAATAAATATTTCACACTGGATTCCATTATAAGTATCATATTCATTCTTAGGGCTTTGCACAGGAACAAATTTCATGATTACTGCCAGTGTACAAGGAGAAAAGTTTCTGGCAAATATGCAGGCCATTTATCAAAGCCTACTCAAGGTATGGAGAATTACAAAACTATGCCAGAATACTGGGCTAGTAAAGTTCTGAATAATGATTAGAAAGGGATTTTTTAAAAAAACCCTGATTTTCAGAGAAGAATTTTTGAAAAGTATTGTCTTACAGGTAGCTTTTCCTAGATAATTACTTTGATCATCCAGCAACACAGGCATGCTCTTTGTGGGGGGATTCATTTAGCTGTACCCTCTAGAGGTTCAACCTGGGCTCTCTTTAAACACAATAGAAAGAATTAGGAACACAGAATGTGCAATTCATCTGATCCCAAGGTAGACATCTACAATAAGTCAGATGACTCACCAAACGCAGTCTGGGTAGCCAGATCAATTCAACGGCAACGCACTCCCTAATTAAGTATTAGGTGAGCCTACCTTCTGTACTGGAGCCAGGCTTGGTGTACGTGGAGATGGAGAACTGCCATGCCCAGGGGGGCTTTCCTCACCACAGCACAATTCAGCCTACAATATAGGTCAGCATCTTTACTTTTTTCTCCTTTCATCCCCCTAAAATTTCTGTGCACCTGCATTTCAAATATCTAATGATCGTTTATGGCCAAACATCCTCAATGCAACAGGTATCAGGAGCACCTTGTACATGGCTGGGAACTTCCAACAGGCAGCTAAAAAGAGTAAGGAGCACGTATGAGGTACAAAGAGTCTGTTACCTTGGGAGCAATCAGTACTAGAAAGTTTGAAGTTACCAGAGCTGTGTCTTTCACTGCCTTTCTCACACCCACAGGCTAGGAAATAACTAGTAGCATTGGCAACACTCCTGAAAACTGCTGGCTGACTAGTGATGATTTCAGTGTTTGAAACATCAGTTTCTGTTTAATGAGTGCCCAATTTCTGTATTTACACCTGGCATCTATTTAACAATGCCTGTATTTAACCAGAGTGAACTAAATCTCCCTGCTGTAGGCAAATACATTTTAGGCATTTCAGGTCGGATTCCTACACCCGTCTGCAGCCATCTAGAGCGTACACAGCCTTAGTGTGCAGCAGCTATCCTTCTCCATTTATGAATGGAGGGAAAGAGAGAAAGAGATTTTTAGTGCTTGATTTGTTATCCTAGAAAACCACCTTCATATGGGATGAATTGCCTTCATGTCTTTGACAGTAAAAGGGACTTGGATGCTCACTTCAGCTGGTGCCTGCGGCTGGTCACAAATCAGAGGCCAGTGTCAGAGAGGATGAATCCCACCCCAGCAGTGCTGATGACCTCTCAAAAACCTGAAGAAAACAAAGGATACCCATAGAAAAGTATATTGTTCCCTGGAGCTATTTTCTTATTGTGTGCTGACCAAATTTATTTTTTACCTCACTGTGCCCAAACCTGCTCGTTTTCATGAAAACATAACCCCGAACAAGATTATTCCTAACCTGTGTAACCCATGTTAGTAGTGGTTGAAAAAGTTAGTCTAACCTAATCACCTCAAGTTTCAGAAAGATCTGTTGGTCATTGCGTTCTCAATTTTCATGCTTTCCTCATTTGAACCATTTTCACATTTTATTTCTTCATTTACAGCCCTTTTCTCGTCTGCATTTTCTCTCTTCCATGCAACTGAGAAGTTTCTCATTTACAAGCTGACACCTGTGGTTTTGAATAGCACCTTTTAATATAAGTTATATGAATGAGATGTGCTGCATGATTTTTCAGTGTACCTTACGCAATAATTGACCTCACATAGTTTATCAGTTATTCATGGCCTCTTGCCTTAAAAAGGGTCCTAAACAGCCAATCACAATTTAAAGGCATATTATTCTGCCTTAAACACATTTATTCACAGTACCTTTCACAAGTTATTGGCCATTTTCTTTCCCAGAATTAAGGATTATTGAAGCTTGCGCAACGAGAACTTTGTTCTTCATAACTCATCCTTTTACTTGCTTATGCAATGAAGCATTATAATGTGCAGATAGTTGCTTCAGAGGACTTATGACTTCAGTAGCTGTACAAAGACGAGGACAAAGACAAGTCAAGAGGAAGGAAAACATTTACAACATAATGAGAAGGTAAATCAACTTACATTTGCTGCAAATAGGTTGATGGAAAATATCACTAATGTTCCTTTTTAGCTGTGAAGATGAGGTGCTTCTACAGTCCTTTTTCAATTATAATACAGTACTTTATGTGGTCTTTTCTTTGGCATTGAAGAGTCCAGACTTTGCATACCTAATTTCTGATCCTTAGACAAATGTTAGAGTGGAAAAAAACCCGGGTAGGGAGTGGACCTCGTGAGAATTCCTCTACTTAGACATGCAGTGGGGTTCACCACTAAAAACTTGGTTTGGGGGTTGAAAAACTGCCTGGACCCCCTGCTAAGGCAGCTGGAGTTCTGCGCATTACTGTTTTGCATCCTAGTTTCCTAATGTAAGAGAGGGGAAGTAATATCATCTACCTATGGGTGTATCCAGGATGGCAAATGAGGTGTGAAGTGAAAGATTACACTCTGGTAATGATCTTTACGGTGCCCATTGATATGTTCAGGGGTGAACACTCAGTGCGCTTACTAATTTCACCCCACTTTCTCCTGTCTGTGGGTGTTCCATACCGCCTTTTGTAGAGTGCTTTGAGATCTGCAAAAGGAAAGGAGCAAGAACTGCTAATTATAATTGTTCCTGATGGAAGATTGCAATAAGCTTCAGCAGTTTTTGGATCAAAGCTTGAATTACTGAATATACTTTAAAGACTTTTTTACTCTCTCTCAGTTTATAAGAAGTATATGTATGCATACATAAACAACACCACAAAGAGAAAAGTATAAACTAACGCCTGAACAAAACTAGCAACTTCACTTGTTATGTATATCTCATACCCTTGGCTGTTTTTGTTTAAATGACCCTTATGTGGTAGGATAAGAAAGAATAATATATGATTAATTTCTATTCTGAAGCCTTGTTTGAAAGGTGCTTTATTTGCATTAGCATTCATAATTACTTAATGACAAATCAGATATGGTTCATTGCTAGTAAGTGTAGAAACATGTTGTCTGAAGGATGTAGTTTAATTAGTATACTCCTAAAAACACGTCCCTCATGACCATTGGATGTAATCATTATTTTATGTATTTAACTGTGAAATTTATGTTTACTCAGCAGGCTAGAGACCATCTTTTTTTTTCCAAAGCTATTTAATGCAATACATTTAGACTTTAAAGAAACCCACAAAATCTCCCCAACAGCAGGTACTAAATAAATTAAAAAAATTAAAACAACTATTATTGCAATGAAGCAGATATATTTTTAAAAAATATAACCAACATAATATTGCATCCATAAAACATAGCAGGAGGAATAAATATGCGGGGAAGCTCATTTTAATTCCTCAGTTAATAACTTAGACAGAGGAGATGCACATTCTCCTAGATCAATGAGACAATTTGGGCATTCTTTTATTGTTGATTAGTGAATCTGAAAATGACCTCATTTCAAGGGCATCGAGCGATTTCTCTTTCTCTGCACTGGTATAACACAAGTGAATACTGTGAACGCTTTTCCTACCCAGCCTGCCATAGAATCTGAGGATGCCCTTTCCTCGGTGACACAGAGGACAGTGACAGCAATCAAATATCATCAGGACTTTGCCAAGAGGTGTCTAAAAGTCACACAGACTCTTCAATAGTCATCTCATTTTTCCTTAAATCTCCCCCTGTAAAAGGGAAGCCTTCTTCATTGAGCATTTCCAGTGGGCTGTGGGAAACCAGTTATGGAATCGGATGTTACCCAAGCTGTGTAAGGGAATTGGCCTCACTTTCACCTGCAAAGTGGCTACAATTAAAAGAGACAATTTTCCTCCACTATTCTGCAATGCATATTTCTAGAATATTGGGGTTTTTAGGATACATACCAGAATTTTTAGGCTTTTTGTATAAAACTATTCATATTTTAGGATACATACTACTTGATATGCTTTCTACTTTATTATTTCTGCTCCTCGTTCCTCATTGGCTTCAGGCTAGGACTGGTGACTTAGAGATAGGTGCCTTTCGTCCCTGTAAGTACCAAACCCTCAGGTTTTACAGTCTTTTCCATTTATCAGGGTTTGCCTGTATCGCTAGGCATAGGCATCCTAAAGGGGTTACGGGTGTCTCTGTGCTTCTGCCACTCCTGCTTCCCAACTCCAGCACGCACAGTATCTGGCTCTGCAGTGCAGTGCCTCCAGTGATCTCCACTTTGTTATTATTACTTGCCTAGAGAAAACCTGGGTGCTGGGCAGGGGTGAGAAACGTGCGCTTTCTGCCTGATCCTCCCCCCCCAGTTGGTGTAACTGTGTGGCCCCCCGACAATTTATGTGACATGAAAAGAGGAGAAACATGGCTCCTCTCTTCTGCAGATTGTTACTGGGGCTGTGTCTGCGCTTGGTATCACAAAGAGCAGCTCATGACACTACATTAAAAAATAAATAATAAATGTGCCCATTAATCTTGGGTGGTAATGAAGAGAACAGTTAACTTTAGAAGCAATAGTATTGTAAACATGACAGGATGCTTTAGTACTTACTTGGTCCACAGTGGCCTGGTTCTGCAGGGTTTGCTGGAGGATGCTGAATGCTTTTACTTCCCACTCTCCATGCATGCCCTGCACCCATCCACGTTCTCCCAGAGGACATAGATATTTTCCCAGACTACTTTAGTAGCTTGGACCAAGGCAAAAATTCATGTGTTTTCTAATGCCAGCAAGCAAGCAAATATAAATTAAACGTAAATGAAAAGTAATGCAAGGGTCCCTTCAAAATCACACCAACTGAAAAATGTAAAGCACAGTCATAATCCAAAATAAAAGGTGGTTTCTTTTTTTTTTCTTTGCAGTGTTCAGAAAATGTGTCCTTTTGCTTTGCCGTTTATGATACATACCTGAAGTATCACGTAGCAAACCAGGGCATCTTACGCAAGTCTCCACAAAGAAAACTCTGTAGGGAATGACACAGGGGCACTGTCTGAAGGACACTTCCTTTTATGATGAAAACAGAATTTAATATGCAAGAAAGTGCATTTCCCTAACTGAAAAACAGATTGAATAGCTGAAGCAGGGGTGTGTGGATGAAGACTGTAGCTAGGAATGTACAGAGAGCCTGTTGAAGGGGTGGAGGGCAGGTGGTACAGATTGGCAAGATTGTTGGGTGTGGGCTGTTAGAAATCTGTACGGGGAGCAGTCATGAGGGAGACAAGTGTTGCTCACACCACAGAAAACTTTTTGAGGTAGAGGATGACTATCATAAAGATTCAGGGAAATGCTTTGCTATAAAACTTCGTGCTTTTATCTCAGTACTCAGGACATTTTCACATTAGTTCATTCCCAGTTTTCTTATTTATTTAAAAAAAAAAAAACCAACAAAACTTTATTTTGTCCTCTGTTTTTAGGAAAAAAATGAGGAGAAAAAATAGAAGGGTGCTGAAAGACACCTAACCTTGTGTCTGTCTGTGTTCCTACGTGCTTGTTTCTTTTTTTTTTTTTTTATTCTGAAGTGGAGGAGTAGGGATCATCCCACACAACAGGAAATGTACATTGAAACTAAAATGAGCCTACATGTCGCATGAGTTCAACAAGTCCAAATCTTTAATGGCAAAGCATCAGCTGCCTTGCCATGGAAAATTTCCTGTTGTTAGAACTGCAGGTTGTTGGTGTTATTTAAAGAAAAAAAACATTTTGTTTTCGAACTTCTCATATGTCACTAACAATGACGGAAATATTTTAAAGACAACCACCAAAATCAAACTAACACAATAACACAGCTTTATGCCACTCATGCATGCATAGCAAGGAACAGTAAAAGAGATATTTTTAAGAAATAAAAATTCAGAACTCTGTATTAATACTGTCTTACATGTTCAGAATGATGTGATTGTACTGAATAAAAGAACTGTTCAAAAGCAAGAACTGTACTTATTACTATACTGAATATGAAATGGAAAACTTCTAGGACAAATTACCAAACAATGAAGGCATTACATAAATTAGAAGGTTTTTATCAGTATTGCTGGATACTGAATACCCTGTCCAGTTGACATGAAGCTGCAATATGACGGATAGCATTTGCAAAGGAAACCTATGTAATTATAATCAGTATGTCTTTTGTTTAGTGAAAACATGAAATCCTCAAAATTTAAGTCAATGGGATATTCTGCTTTGCTTCATCAGAGGTACATGTTCTAAAGATGGTCTCCCTGAAACTGAAAATCATCCACTCTACAGATTTCGTCCTCTGTCAACATTAAAAGATAACTGATGGCAAGCACATCTGTTGTACAAAGCACATGTGGCTCTTGGTTGCCAACAACGGTCCTGCCACTGGCATGTAATGCCACGAGCCTCAGGAACATAAAGGAATTGCGCTTTTGCTACTACTGTTGAAGACAACCAGCTTATATCAATGCAAAAGCGATGCAAATGCATAGAGATAGCATTGTTGATTACACGAAAAGTCTGTCTAGTCGTGCCTTTGACAGTGGCCAATAGCAGATCCAACAGGGAAATTGCATCAATGATACTTACGCTCCTAGATCTCCCTACATGCAGCAACTTGTGTTATGGGCTTCTCCTAACTGAGAGATTGTATTTACAACTTGTATTTAATGGCCCTTCATGGACTTTTCCATGATGAAATTGAATCCCATTAGTTTCCCTATGATCTTAATACCTGTTACACAAGCAGTACGACACCCTACTGTTATTTCTCTTGGCCACCTCAAGCAACTTGCCTGCTTAGTTGTTTCCTCGCTAGCGATAATTCAAGCAAGGCAAAGATTTATAGTTTAGGGGGATCCAGATGGCATCCAGTGGCTTTCAGGGTTATTCTTTCAGATCAGGGCTTTAGATGGAAAATATCATGATGGGAAGGCCTTGTATAGTTGTACAGTTCCTAGCACAATGATGATAGCATGAACAACCTCTGGTCGTGATTACACTGTGCTTTGGTTTGTAAGAACTGATATCCCTTACCAGCTTGTTCTACCTACTTCCACTGCAGATGTTATTTTTATTAACATAATTGCTTTATCTTTCTTGAAACTTTCCAAGCAGCCCTCAATTATTATTCAATAATAACATATGGTGGTCAGTTCAACAGGCTAATTATATGATGCAATGCCATAAAAAGTATTTCATTTTATCTCTTCTACATTTGTTGCCTTTTCCTTTCACTGAATGCCCTCTGTGTTTTACTGTAGAACAGAGTGGTGAGGACTACCCACTGCTTTTCTCTGTACCACTCATTATTATATATGTCATCTCCTATTCTTTTTGCTTCACACTAAATAATCTTAATCTTTTCAGTTTCTTTTCATATGAACACTCCCTATCCAACTAATATGTATTTTCTGCCCTTTTTCAGACCTTTCTTCTTCTACTGTATCTTTCTGAAATGTGACTGAAACCCGGTAGAGTATTCAACATGAGGATGTAACCTCCATTTATAGAATGACATTATAATAATTCCTGTATTAGTCTCCATCCCCTTCTTAATATAGCCTAACATCTGAGAACCTTATCAAAAAGTGAAATGTGAAGCAATTAAATCTACAATATGTAAATCTGAATCTGACAGTTATGCCTATAAGAAAGATATTCTTTATGTACAAAAAATAAAACTCACTCTGAATTAAGGGAACAAACAAAAGATGATGCATGGGAAGTGATAAAGAGGATTAATAACAAGAAATGGCTGTAAGACCTTCATCACAAAATCCATGAGCTAAATTCTGCTCTCTATTACAACCCCAATGGATACTATGAATATTAGTAACCTGCAATTATGTTGTATAAAGGCTGCTGAGTCGCATTGTAATTAACATCCTTTAGGGTGACCACAGTAATTTTAAATGTTATCATTGAATATACGAATGAAAGTGGAAGGTGTTGAATATTCTATAGCAAATTTGAAGCTGATGTCAGTTTTATATTTTCTTTTTTTCATATCAAATTGTGATAAGCAGGCCCCCACAGAAGGATTTCTTCCTTACAGAAGAAGTGCAGTCAGCTGCAACTTGAATACTTTCCAAATTATTTTTCCAGTCTTGTCCAGATTTACTAAATATTACCAGCTATAGACTTTGAAATTAAAATGGCAATGATAAATATTGTTATAATTACAGAAGTACCCCCTACTTGCACTGCTGAAGTGTGAGACTGCTTTGCCTGTAGTAAAACTAAGGAAAGCCTCAAGGCTGATGTAAAGCTGCATTTTCTTGCAGTGCTGTCTGCTGGCAGGAGTTACCAGAAGACTCATCACAGTGGATTTAGAGGAGAGAGGCTTAGTCCATCTATACCACCTTTCCTTTCTGTGATGATTCACTCTTCTAGAAAAAATACCTGTTGCCAGTTTGGAAACAATGAGTTTCCTTTGCACTCGTCAAATATTTAAGGCAGAACTCATGAAAGTATATTGTGAGCATAAGACTTGCATCGCTAGTGAGGTACACGGTTGTGGTTCCAAGTTCTGGGTAGTGGTTTCAGTGGCTGGAAATAAGAAAGGTAAGTGCGAAAAGCCAAAGGTTGCAGAGAATGAGGAATTTTAATACACCAATGAGGTTTATCTAATCCTCTTTACTTCACCCAGCAACATTTATGGTCCTCAGAAAGAGCCCAGTTATCCATGAATATCTGACTTTTGGTGCTGGCATGAATGACGTTTAAACGGCCAGCAATGATTGTTTGAACTTATGTAAGGCTTTTCTGGTCACTTATGAGCTCTCTAGTGTTCTTACAAGCACACCAATGACAGTAACATAACAAAATCTCATAAAAGAAAAAGATACACGTCTGTGAGACTAATGCTGCCTAAAAGACAAAAGTTCTCACAGTTTTCCCTAAAGTAATCTGAGGAGCTGCTGATTAATTTTCACTGGTCTTCTTTACATTCTTAGTTGGGTTTTTTATTTCTCTTCTACTTATTTGTACTTTTCTCTTTGCCTTTCTCTCATGAGAACTTACGGCTGTGGATCTGTGTTTGGTCTTTTTTTGTGCTTGGAGGCCATTGCTGTGCTGTAGTGAATAACTCGCTCCTTAGCTCAGTGCTCTGCAGCACTGAGGACTTCTGCAGCTCTACAAACAGCTCGAACCTCAGCCCTTGCACCACAGTGAAGTTTTTAAAGGCAATTTGGATTGTGCTATAGACATTCTTTGACTTCTTGTTAGCCCTGGGTTTCATCCTTCTATACGTACATGGGAAAGAAAAAATTCCCTTCGGTATAAAAAGATAGCAGCTGGTTAACTGCTTGGCAGAGCAAAGCAGTGCTGCACAACAAATGAAGAAGTGAATATTTTATCTATTTGAAACACAAGAGTGAATTCTTCTGGTAGACAAAATATAGTTTTCCAAGAGCGATTTTGGCATTGGCACTCTCTAAAATTTCCAAACTTGTGAGAAGTTCCATAGGACCTATAATGTCTTCAAGCTGTCATAAAGGACTCTTTCCTACTATTTTTCCAAATATGGAAGCTACTTGGCCAGACTAAAGATTAAATTTATTTCCCAGATGGAGATGAAATAAGGCTTTTATCCAAGCAAAGTCCTTAAACATGCGCTCAGCTTAAACATGTGAGTAGGTCAGCTGAAGTAGGACATTTCACATGTAACTGTAGTGAAAGACCAGAGTTCCAGACTGTAGATAACTTTGCTTCTTCCTTTTTCAGGTAAATAGAAAGAAATCTTATGCATGCCATGTTATTTGGTACCATAAATAAAAAAGAGAATTTCTAAGTACAGAAAAGTTTTTATTTTATTTGCTTGAAAATGATTCCTTCAGCTTCAAATGCAGGAATATGCCTTATAGCCTTTGAATAAAACTGCTGACATTTTGGATTGATAACTCCTTAAATTAATGATACATTTAAATAAATAGCTAAATTGCAATGGAATTTCGTGTTACATCTACATTAATAATACCAAATGAATTAGTCATGATTAATGTTATAAAGAATATCAAATGAATTAATAATCATTGGCCACTTATTGCAAAATGGGCAACACTTTATAATAAGTGGCAAATCATTCTTACTTCCTTTGGTATTTCTTGCAATAATTTTAATCATGATGAATTCTTTTGGTATTCAGGTGCATATAATACAAGATTCCATAGGAAGTCCATTGTAATTTAACATAATCTTACTGAAATGATTCATTTAAAGCCTGCCACTATATTTGGGGCCAGATCCAGGCTGAACTTAGGCACTTTGGGGTTTATCTATCTGGCACAATGTAGCTGTCATGGGATGTCCCTCAGAATCATGGGTGCTGGTACAGAAGTTGGTAGGTGGGTGCAGATGTGGGTAGGTGAGTGAGTCAGACTCAGTGGGTGCACAGATGACTGAGCAGGCTCGTTCATGTTAAAAACCTTTTACCAAATCAAGCTTCTGATTAAAACTCACCTAGCTACGGTACCTTTAAGGTTTTAGGGTTTTTAATATATATACAAAAATTAATAATGAATACCAATAATTTATTCCAGTGTTAAGGTTGTATCTAGTATGCCGTGACAGTCTCGTAATGTCAATTCTCACATTAAGGAACTGTGTTTTCTGGGATCCCTCATCTTCTCACAGAAAATATTCCTACTACTGAGAGTTGATTTTTGCAGATGCCTGCTCTGTGGTCTTGAACCTGTGGTGAGCAGGCAAAACTCAAGGCCACGAAAACAAAGCTTGAGTAGACTTAAAGGGGAAGTAGACTTGAAGGAGACTTAAAGGACTTTAGTTTTGGTAACAGAAGGGAAAAGAAGAAAGCGTGAGCAAAACTATTAGTGGCTGTATGCCCTAAGTCTGCATACATGCGTAAATGCACTGACAAAATGTTACACTTCGTAGAGAAAAATTCTCCAGTAGACATGTTGGTGTTTTTTTTGAAAAATGTAAGTAAAGCAAGCAGTCAGATCAACATGTACCTGGAGTTGCCATGTAGGAGAAGTCAAGAATGGTTTCATGTTTGTTTTCATGGTGGACAGGTTTTTCTGTTTTGAGGCTGTGGGCAGCCAGTGTCTGGAGCTGGGAGTCTTTCACTTGCCTGCAAGCACTAGCCTGGTAACAAGCTCCAGCCTAACAAACACCAGAGCACAGGTTTCTCTTCACACTGTGAAAACTATTGGTTAAGCACTTTTTTCTTCATCGATGTAAGCTTAAACACTTAAAAGAAAAGGGATAACATTAAATTTTTATTAGAGCTGTTATGGTTAGATCAACATTGTGCTGTTGCTACAAAACCAACCCAACAGGTTGGTTTTAGACCCAGCTTTAAGAAGCAAAAATATTTTGGTGAAATAAGTCAAATATTCTGTGAACTACAATGCCACATTAGAGCTTTATTTTGGTTTTATTTTATTTTATTTTAGTTAGAGCTATATTTAGTTTATTTTAACATATTTAGTCTTCAGGTTTTCTCCTAAATAGTAATAGGGGAAAAAAAACCCCAACCACAAACCAAAACCAAACAATGGCCTAGCTTAAGTTTGCACTAGACCTTTTTTTGTTGTTGTTGTTAAAAAATGTCATTTAGGTACTTTGACATACACGTTACTTCTGAGTTTATAAGAAAAAAAGTTGTTGCCAATTATTCACTGTCTGAGTAGAGCTGAACATTGTCTGCACCAAATGGTATATCAGAGAAAATACCTCTTCCCTCATAGGAAACATTGCCTTTAGTGCTGCAACTCTTGAGTTTGGCCTTATTCTGTTAATTAACCCTGTTCCCATCACAGTTTCTATCTTGCTCAATGGCATTTTAAAATTTATTTCTTGAGCAGTTCTGCAACTTCTTGCTGCTGGGCTGCTTTTCTACTATTTTGGCTTTGCACAGCCAGTGAAAAATGCATTAAGATCAGCATTCTTAGTGGACTGATGTCAAACATCCTTTATGCCTCAGAAGGCCACTTTGTTGGCTTTGTTTTTCTTCCATTTACTTTGGTCAGTTGGACGAAACCACAAACAACTACAATCCTTACTTTGCTACACAAGTGCTTCATCCAAACATCTGGGTTTTTTTTCTGGATGTAACGATGGAATTCATTAAAGAAGAAAACTGAACCTAAAGTGGATCCCTCAAATTTAACAGCAGATCATATAGAGCCTTTTGAGACTTTCTTAACCAGCAAACCTATAATTTCCTTAGAGGAATTTTGATCTCTGCTTTTCTCTAGGGACAAATCACCTACAAACTGTCATAACATCTTTGAGTTGAAGGTTGAATATGTTTTGCAAGTAAGTCAATAGTTTATTCTTATAATCCTTAAAAAGCAAAAGGAAGGGATGGAGAAGGGAAGGGAAGGGAAGGGAAGGGAAAGCAAGGCAAGGCAAGGCAAGGCAAGGCAAGGCAAGGGACCTCCAATACACACTGTACTTTTTTGACACTGATACTATAATCAGGTTTGCATTGTTGTGGGAGTTCTTATTACTGGGATTCAAGAACTAACCCTTCAGAAAATTCTTTTTTCCTCCCCAAAAATGGATTCTCAACTGCAAAAGACATGCAGGACATCATACAATGATACTACCAGAACGCAATATGTGTAAGGAGTTAAGCAAATTCTGTCATTAGATATAGGTTTCCTAGCATCTATATCAAAAATAGATATAAATGCTTCGAAATTCTGTGTTATGTCTACGTAAGTAATAAAATATAAGCATTGCTTTCTTGCTTAGGCTTTTTTTTTTTTTCCATGAGGCTAAGAGTCAGAGGTAAGACCAGATCAACAGCAAGGTATACAACTCTTTATCCATGTTTTATGCATACAATAATAATCACTTAACATGACTAGAACTGACATTAGTTCTTATACAAATTATATTTCCTAAAGGCAGACTATTTTTAAACAGATACTTAAATAAAAATGTGTGCACCTGCAAGCTTAAAAGGTCACTGCAAGCTATCAGCGTGTAAAGCAGCACCTACAAACAGATCCTGTTTAAAACAAGGCTCTGCACTCAGATAAACTCCAAATGATTAGTGTTTAACACCTGTAATGTATTTATTTATGTATTTTAGCTGTTTTACTTGTTTTCTGTCAGAAGCATGTAGATTTTTCTTCAATGAATTGTTTCCATACTATTTATGTAGACTACTATTAAATACTGGTTGTACATATTTGCTTAGGCTGATCCAGTCCAGCAAGTAAAAAATCAGACAAACCAGAAATTCAATGTCTAAAGTAAAGGATTTCTATTCAAAAAAGCAATCTAGGAAACTGTGATCTATGGACAGTCACAGAAGTTTGGCTGGCATTTCAAAATTAGGTTAAACCCTTTCATTCTTATAATCAAGATATTTCTACATTTCTACACTGATGGAGTTTAACCATCTGCCATGCTCATGTCTGCTTGTCAGGTACTTGTTGGAACTTCCTTTACAGCCAATGATAAGACACAGGTATTTGTGCAAAATGCATTTGACCTATTTCAGATTTTTACTTTAAGATTAAACAAATTACTTGGGCTACTGCATAATCATTTTAAGGAACTCTTTTTTATTTTCTTATTCAAAACACAATAGCAAGATAAAATGTACAACACTAATTGTATGTTCATGTTCTGCCTGTTCATGTTCCATAGTTCTTTTCAGGAATTTTGAGAGGTGAATTTTTTTTTAACACTTTAGATGAAGACTCAACATTTCTCAGACCATAGGGGACTAGTCTGTTGATTCTACTTAAACTAAGATTACATTTGTTTCTTTAAAATATAAGCTAAGAAAATTTAAACTTTCTTAAGAGGACCACAACCTTTCAAGAAGTTTTTAAATACAGATGTTTTGTCTGAACTTGTGTGGTGTTTATTTTGTTGAACAGAAGTATTGCTGTATTTGTTCTTTGTTTCATTCAACATGAAACATTTGGGTTTGTTTTGTTGTTTTTTTTTAAGCTGAACATCACAGAAAAACTCTTCTTCCCACTCCTAATTTTTCAGAATCCAACTGAAGGGTAGAAACTGAGAATTTGTTCTTCTGCATAACTTAAGCAAGAAAGTATTCTGCTTCAATGGAACATATGTGACCTGACAGGGCAGCAGAATAATTTAACATGCAGATTTTAGAAAGGAAGTTCTTAAAGGGAATATACCCAGAAACTCTAAAAATGTTAATAAAAAGTTCTTCACACTAAACCACTGGTGACATTTGAGGGCAAAACCTTTTGCATTTTGATCTACCAAGGTCAGGAAATACAGACTCCCTGCCACACATTTCTCCTATTTCTGGAAGGAGAGTCTAAGAAATTATAATGCTCTTATAGATATATCTTTTTTCATTATTGCAGTTCTTATGAGAAAAAGAATCTTTACTAATAATTCACTTTGTCTGGCTCTGTGAAACCAACTAGTAATATCTCGTTATTGTTCTATAGTCTGAAAAACCTTTCCATCTGCATGCTTTTATATTTATTGTCCAACTGTGATTTGGGCCATTCATTAAGAGAAGTATCTCTATTACTTTGACAAAAAGGTGATAACCTTGCCTTATTCTGGCCCAGCTATTTATTAATGACTCCCAGATACCATTTTCCAGTTCTATGCACCGCAGTATTTTAATTTGATGATACAAATTGGATAATACAAATGTCCTCGAACCATGCTTACAACTCCCAGTGATAGCAACGACCATGCCCACAATGCTTTGTTAGATTGTTCTCGATGACTGCCCCGGCCAGGGTGCTACATCTGGTGGCACTTTTGCAGGCTTTGCAGAGCCTCCGGGTTGCTTTGGTCAACCTGCATTTCTTTCTGGAGGGGACACGTTGTCACACAGCCTCCAAAACCTTTCTGATACCTGCCCTGCATGGGATTTGTATGCAGGAAATTTATCCCTGACTCCAGCATAGAGCCTTATGTGAACAACCCAGGTTGGCACAGCCTGGTGGCATCCCAGAATACCTGTGCCAAACTTAGGCAACAACATCTGCAGCAGCCTGAGTTCAAAGAAGGTAAGAAGAGAAATTAGGAGCTCCAGGATGTTTCAGTTCAAGGAATAAGTAAAGCTGTCACTAAATGGGCAATGCAATGCTCCTTTCCACCACATCTCAAAGAATGTGATTGCTCCCCATCTCCATCGGTGCCAGAACCAGCTGTGGTTTTTACATTGCCTTACGCACAAAGAGCATGGCCCAGGTTCTGGATGATGCCTGTGGTGGTTTTAGAGTTATGGTTGTCAACATGGGATCAGCAGGGGACTGCTAATTTCTAGGTTGGAAAAAAATTGATCTTCTGCCAGGAAATAGCATTGTCTTAGAAGTTCCTCACACCAGTTCACAAGGGGGTGAACATCACCTATCAGCAGAACCTAGGGTATAGCGGTTCAATGGTGGCAAGTCACCTTGGTCATTTTTGTCACAGATGTCATCCATTTGCCATCTGTGATTTGTAGTCACTAGAGCATCATCCTGAACATTACTGCTACACCCTTGCACTGCTTCATCCTGAAAGAGCATTCTCAGCTGCATCGTGGCTAGAGACAGGTTATCTGTTCCCATTAGTTTCTCCTTCAAGAAAGCAGAAACTTACTATAATAAGAAATACTATTCCATTGTATACGAGGCTCTCTATTCACCACAAATGTTTCTGACACTCCAGATTAGCCTGTGCATGATGATGTTTGTTTCTACAAGAGCAAGACCCTCTTGTTCAAGCATTAGGATCGTTGCCACCCATCTGTCATTTCATCCCTGTGACCATTTCATGAATGGTTTTTCAACCTCCAGTACAGCCGTTGCCCATCACTGGCTTTCAGAGCCCTAAGGGATGTGGGTTCCTGTCTCAGGTGGGTCACATAATGAAGTAAGGTTCACGCCAAGAAGAACAGTGAAAGAACACAGCCACTACAGCAGAGCTGTATGTGCAATCATGACTTTCACCGACATTGAAAACCATACAGGACAGCAAGCTTCTTGGAACAAACCCGAGGTCTCATCCTGCTGTGCTTTTCATCCTCCTGTACATGTTCAATTTAATATATTGAAACCCAGATTTACAAAAGTTCTAAGGTCACATGGTATTTTCCATGTGAGAATGATTGTGGAGAATAAATTGTAGGCATATCCCACTATTGGATAGGGAAGAACTCCACCACCATTTGCTACTTTCTCAAGTAGAGTAATCAAAACTGTTATCTAACAGGTAACTGGGCTTTCATTGGATCTGGGTTTTTTTTCTTGCTTTCTGCCAAGACTCAATGCTTTTCAAACATGAATCAAAATATTATTATTGTATGTCTGCATCTCATAGGATTGAAAATACAAGTGTGTAACTGATATGAATCATGTGAATTGTCCTCCACACCTTTTTGTTGACGGGAGATGCTTAGGCCAATTCTGGTTTTTATCTAAGGAGTTAAATGCCTAAAATGGGATGAACATGAATCTAAATTTTTTGGGCTGGCCACAGCAGAGAACCCAGCTATCACAGTTCACAAGCTAGTAAGAAATCACCTCCCTTGTCAGTTCCTTACAAGGACTACACTACAAGACGCTGACACCGTGTTCTCTTTGAAGAAAAGGTGGCAGCTAAAGAAACTTCCTCTTTGTTTTTTAGGCTTAGAAACGCAAATTATTTATTTTGAAAAGTCATAATGAGGAACATTTCTTTTTGCCCTTGTTTAAATTATTGTTCTCTTGTCAACTACAACTAGTTTCCAGAAGCTCCAGGTCACTAATTAGTTATCCAAAGTTATTTGTCTCATAGCTTGTTTGAATGGTTCACAGAAGTAGAGTAATAACAAAATCTGCATTACAAATACAAGAATTTTTTTGAAACATTAATGTAGAGCAGTTGAACTAGTAGAAAGTGATAGGAAAATAATATGAGAAAAGGTGCAAGATCTGGGGAGGCCAGTAAGTCTAGTTTCAAAGGTAGTAAGCATAGCTGCTGAGACATTACATGCATTTTTCCAAAGATGCCGTTCAGTCATGGAGCTTAAGATGGGAATTCATGCATATCTTGCTCAGTTACGTGTTAAAATTATTCTTTGTTGCACTTTTTTTTCTCCACTCTGAAAGGTGAAATTTCCTGAATGCTTGTTGTGGTAGGAATCTTGAATCTATTAAAAATGTTGATGCTGCTGTTCTTCTTGAGAATTTTTACTTTTAAAATATTTGGGGCTAGGTTAAGAATACAAATGTGAGGAGTTAGCTTTCCCTAGCTGTAAGCAACCTGTATCTGGACTTTCTTATTATTTTCTCCTCAGCCATACTTCAGATACATTTTTTGAAGACTGACTGGCATTTTGAGTCAGAGAACTCCATCACTGAAGTCAGCCTTCTGCCTTAAAGCACTATCATGATATTAAACCTTGACAATAATGTGTATAAATGTTAAAAGCACAAAACAAAATGGAAGAAAAATGAAGACCATTAGATCTGAAGAAGATATAAATTGTACTAATGTCATTTCTTTCCCTGTGTCTACGTGGAGGTTTCTTGGGACAGGAGTCACTTGCCCATGTTACAGTCATATCCCTACTGATGCTGTATGAAATTACTGAGGTATTTTTGAAAATAAAAAATTTAAAAAACATTTAAAAACATTCCCTCAATAAGACTGTATTTTTCAATTTTTGCTTATTGTGATAGTGTCAGGAAAAAAACGATACATGCTTTCTTTTCAACATGGATCAATTCTGCTTTTTCTTTTTTTTCTTTCATTGCTTGAATCAAAGAAAGGTTTAAAAATGCTGCAGAACCTGCTGATGAGAATCTTACTGCCCACAATGCATTAAGAAGTTAATGGCTTCTTACAAAAAAGGGACGTAATAGACCAATTAGGCTTGATAATAGAGACTGACATCTTTTGTAAAGCTTCCTTATATACTGTATCTATGTCCCTGTTCAAGATCTTACTCAGATTCAGATAAAGCTGTTTAATCTAGAAAGCGTGTAAGAAGTGTGAAAGTTCTTGCTTTTCATAGCAACTTTCATAAATTAAGGCAGTAAATTTATGTTCGTGTGGGATGGTATCAATCAATATTAGCTAGTTCATGGAATGCACCATTACGGAATGTGCCAGGATGGTACAAGATAAAATACAATAAAATATTTATTATTTTATTAACACGTACTCTGCAGGTTTCTATAGTGGGTTTCCACTCCAGATTCAGACACCAAAATGTATTGTCTAAATGTAGTCTCCACGTTAGGGCTAGATGTCTAAGTTCCAGTTACACTCACTGGAAATAAGTAGTTTGACTTAATTATCCACACTAGACAACTAGTAACATTGTGTGTTCCCTGCGCAGCCTGTGCATGAGTGGAAATAGACTTTTTCCAATCTGACAAGTAGCTTTAAAATGGGGTTAAACTGGCATCTCTTTCAAGTCAGGTCCATTTTAAAGATGTGTATGTTTTTCACACGGATTTTTTTCTAGTTGTGTTTGTATATTAACAGGAAAGCTTCAGGATGAGGAAAAGATATTTAGCTGCTGAATATTTTGTTTACCTAAAGATAAATTAAAAATTGAAAATTACATTGCTTATCCATCTGATATGTTCATAGCGCAGAAGTGAAGAAAGGCCACATGTAAAACAGTAAATAGAGTTATTTTTGGGAAGAGGCAGTCTCTGAATTTCTGTTGGTCAAATTTTGACAGTGAAAACACTTAGGTAATTTCAAACACCTGTGAACTAGACGGAAGCAATGATGTCACTTCTCTCCCTATTCTACGACAAAAAAAGTGTCTTTTGACAGCCAGTTGGCATCAGTGGAGATGAGGATAGGAAGCTTATGAGCTCTACTGCAAAACACAACCTCAAGACATTTATTTTCTGTCCCACTGGTATACTTTCATATGAACTCTGTCTCACTTATATTTATTCATCTCTTTGGGCCACTGAAATTGAATATTGAATACCCAAGTCAGGTCTTTTTGTGCACCAGGAAGGTCAGACAACTTGATTACACAAGCTATAATCAAAGAGTATTCATTTTTTTCATATCTGCTCACCATTTCTGCAAGAACTGAACTTTGCCAGAAACAGCAGGATGGATGAACAAATCTTTGGAAAAGAGTAGTGCAGCACGGTGTATATGCAGCATTTGAGGAAGAAAATAATCTCTGGTATTTAAAAAAAAAATCTCAAAAAGATTAAAGTGTGTACGGATATGTTTATTAACTATAAAATAAATGCATTTTTATCCTATGCAGAAACAAAGTGAGAAAGCTAGTGCAGAGGCAGGTCATCATGTGTGAAAAAAAGTTAAAGCTCCTACTAAGCAAAGCTGAGCTTTCTTGTTGTCGGTTTTCATTCAACTGCACTCATCTATAAAAGAGCTATTAAAAACATCCATTAGCTGTTAATTTAGAATACTTCAGACAGTGATCCCTAAACCTTCATTGATATCTTTCCAACAACCTCCTAATCTCTGAAAATTGTTGGCAAGAGCTACACTGAATCAGCCCATCATCAATCCTGGCTTTCATTATTCGAATTAACACAGATGCACTACCTGCAAACACTTAGAAGAAATACAGATCTTCCTTTTTCTTGAAAGGCATACAAGCAGAATTTGATTTCATGAATGAAGCTGCTTCTCTTACCTATGTCATCCCAAATTAATGACACAAAACCAGCACATATTTTAACAGTAGTAAAGCCAGAAACTATCTTTGTGCACTTCAGAAGCGTAAAGTCAAGAATTACTGCTAAGACATTGTTAAAATCTTTAGTTTTTCTCTACCCTGGATATTGTTACTCAAAATAAAACCCAAACCAAAATCCCAAACCAAAATCCCAAACAAAATAAAACCCAAACCCCCTCTGATTAACTAAGTAAAATTTTGGTGTATCTTGACATTAATTTCCTTTTTTTCCAGTTCAGAAAATGTTGCATCCTACATGAACATAGTTCAGTACAAACTTTACTAAACTGTTCTATCTTTATTTTTTTTTGTTATGGGTTATACAGTGTTTGCAACAAAAAGCTATGTTATGGTATGATTAAATAAACTGACAAAGGCATGACGTGATATTTTACTTTCAGTAAGGTAATCGATGTAAAACACACGGTGCAATGACAAACCAGGATCTGCTGGGTTGCTAATGTCATAGGCAAGCTTGGGATGGAGCTGGATATTTGACTTTCTTTCTGAATTTAGAAATCTTGAAAATGGAACATTCAATTAATCAACCACTAGCATCCTTTGTGATTTGTTTGCTGCTAATTTCTCAGTTTTATATGATTTTTGTAATATGTATTGGGCTAAGAAGAGTCACTGTTGATGAAATAGTGGATTGGAAAATATTATACCACCAGAGAGACATTAGTGAGGGAGAGATATTAAGTATTATTAAGATTAATTGAGTGTCATTTAAATACCTTTAGTTATCAAATATAAAATTTCCCCTCTTTTTTTAAAGGATAAGGCCATCCTTATACACCTGGAAAGTGGAATTTCTTCCAACTTTTGCTTCTGGGGGCTAGGCTCAATAGCACTCTTTATAAGTTGCCCTTAGTACAAACTACAGTTTGTCAGGTACAAACTACGGGACGTTGTTTGACCTACCATCCAGTCGACCATCATGCCTGTTTCTCTCAGGCTATTTTTCTCTATACTAGATTATTCATCTGCAAATGAATTATCTTTACTTCCTGCACTTGATTCACATTTCAGACAATGTAGAGGTAGTTTTCTAAATTAGGACTAATTTAGGAGGTTTTTTTCACCATCATTCCTTTAGAGAGAACTACATCATTCCATTGATTAAACAGGGACTACAGACAGTAGCTTTAAATGTGTTGTCCATTGGCAGGGGGATACACTTTCAAAACATTTGTGGGGGTCTACTTAAATTCGGTGCAAACATTGGCTTTGCTTGATCTGGGCCATATTTTTTCTGTTAATGGCCAGTAATACATTAGCATTGCAATTCATGCATTATTCTGAGCATTTAATAGCTTAAAATGTTTCCTTAGACCTTAATACTTATTGCTTATTTTAAAGGACATGCTTTTCTTCCTAAGTTCTAACTATCCGCAATAACAATTATAGCACAAAATCCTAGGAGCTGGAGGATAATTTACTAGTTGCCTCAAGAGCCTATCTTCCTTTATATGAGATTTTTTTTTTTAATACAGAATTCCTATGTGTATTGCTGGTACTAGAGTTGTCTTTGCGCCCAGTACTGGTGCCTTTTGCTTCTGCAGAGAACCCCCAATATAAGACACCTCCCAGTATAAGATAAGATACTGTCAACTTGATTAGTTTGGAAAGATCTTAGAACTTCTGAATACAGAAGGTGGAAAAAGTAGACTTCTCTTGCTAATTCAAAACACTAATATTGGGAGAAAGCAAAATATTTAGAATAGCATTTAAAAATATGTGAAAAACTATGAATGCAAAGATAGATTTCTAATGAAAAGATAAGGAATCTTTCTACGAGATTTAACCATGCCATGGGTTTTAAGATGAAAGTTCGAAGAGGTTTCTTTTTTAAAAATTATTACGTACATATATGCTGAATTTAATCTTTCACATTCTAATGTAGAAACACAGTATCTTGAAGTTGAGAGCCTTTTCGAAAAAAAGCTTGGAATGCTTTTTTTAGCTCAGCCACTTTGGAAAGACAGAAAAACAAATATACATTCATATTGGAAAATAATTTTGGACTTCAATCAACATGGACTTTTTTCATTGCATCACAAAACTAAGCACAGTTGTTGGTGTCCTCCAAGCTAAATTTACAGAGCCAAGTACAAGAAATTCATGCAGAGCTATAAATATTAATCTGAATTACACACCAAGGATGTCCGCTAACACAGATTCAACAAACTAATGTGGATTTATTGCTTGTTTTTGTAGTCAACTGTACTAATGTAATTACTTATATTCTAAGTAAGAAGATACGTAATAATTTAAAATAATCCACATACTATCTCCCTACTTTCCACTACCAAGTGGCCATTAATAAATGCTACCTCTTGGGTAAGATGAAATGGAATTTCATTGTTCCCTCACAATTTATATATTCACTTTTCTTTTTTTTTTTGTTTTGCTCTTTTAAAATAGCAGTTTTAAACAAAAAGAACAGATGTATTCCATTAAGATTCAAACACATGTGAATACATAGGAGCTCTGTTCAGGGTGTTTTCTTTTTATGGCATTCACCACATTCCACAGTTTAATCATAGCCTTATAATTAAAACATGTCTCAAAACATGGATAGCTGCAGACTATTCTACTGAACAGCCATTAAAGTACAATATGATTCCCTGGTGCTTTTTAAAAATACTCTTGGTCTGGCTTCCAGCTTATCAGAGATGGAGGATCTGTATCTTTCTTGAATGCTATAGGCATGGGGTACCAAATTAGTTGATTTTCCCTTGAAATCTATACATGGAAAATGCTGCATGCAAGCTCATTCCTAGACACAGATAAAAGAGACATATCTACACTCTTCTTCTTACATGCTTGTTAGAGTAAGTTGTAAGCTTTAAACTCTCAAAGTCCAATGAACAGGACAATAGTGATAGGACAATGAAACAACAACAAAAACCTCACCGAAGGTGTAAGAGAACATTGCAATTACACTGAATAAAGGCTGTTAGGCAGCACCTGAATACTGTCTGAAAGAATATGAGGAATTTCAAAAAACAAAGAAAAAGTCTTTGGAACACAATTGGTGAAATCCAAAAGGGTTTGGTATTTCTTGTATACACATATTTATATATTACTTTGGATTTTCTTCTTACTTTTTTTTCGCAACTTACCTTATGTTTTATGTATCCAAATGTGCGTGCATCAGGAAGCCAGCAATGACACAGGACAGCTTCCAAATATTGTATGAGATTTTTGGCCTTCAACATCAGATAAAAATAATATGTAAATTACCAAATAGTTAAATGCAGGAACTAATTGTTTGAAATCCAAATTTATTACTAGTATATATTGTATGCTCAGTTGTGTGCCTGATTTATAGGTACAGTTACCATGACACTAGTGATAACATTTTTTTCATGAAATCATTTTTTATTTCTATAGCATAGTAAGATTTGGAAACAGCTCATGGTCCCCCACTATACATGAAATCATGGTAAATGTACATAAATTTGACATATCATCACACTCATTTTTTGTTAAGGTCTTACATGTGCCTAACTGAAAAATCAGATCCAATGTGCATCTTTTTTTATACCTCATATGTATAAAAATGCATAAAATACAACCATGTGTATTCATTAAGATTTTTATTTAAAATTGACTCAGTAATGGACAGAAATGCTCTACATAATGTTTTATTATTTGCACCCCTGACTGGAATGGAGAAATTTCTAACTTAGGAAAGCAGACAGCTTGTTTTCTTGTCTCTCATTTTTCCTTTACAGTGTGCTATGCCAGGTGAACACCATCTTCTACATAAATCTGTTTCTCCAGGATATATGGTACTCAGAAGGTATAAAATCTCTTGGGTCTCAGCTTCAGCTGGTGTAAACTGGCACAATCCTTGTGAAGTCAGAGGATCTACAACAAATTATATCTGTAAAGGATCTGGCTCAGCTGTCCCTGAGATAAAAAGCAAGAAGTCTTCTAAAATATTACACAGCCATACGCAGGTATGTACAGGAATTGCACGACAATTACTCCAGGTCTCATTAAAACAGCATTAAATGCTACAGACATCTTTCTGATGGATCACGTTTCCAGGCCCTGACAGCCCCCACATGCCCAGTGGAACTCCTTGATGAAATACAGGGTACAGGCACACTGCAGTTCATATGCTGCAGTGATCAGCGTGACATAACGATATGGACTGACGGATGCCATGGAATTTAACTTGCACTGATTCCTTTATCACTATTAGTATTTATTGCACTTTCATCTTTGATTTCTAAGTGATACAATATTATGTCCTTCTACCTTTTTCTGCTTCCTTGTTTCTTTCATTTTCTCAGCCAAATTGCCAGTTACTCCATGACTGCCACAGCCTATTAATTGACATTAACCTCAGATGATCCCTGATGTTTGTCATACTAAAAATGTTCAGATCGTAATTGCCCTAAGTTTAATAAGGGATACCAAGGTCGAGAGAGGCAAGTAGAGGCTACATTAATTTTCTTGGACTGATAGATGTAAAAAATCTTTATCTTCTATTGAAGGCATGCCCTGAATCTCTACATAGCATTACATTATTTTATGACCTATTCTGAAAGCAAATACTAGGTGAATTCAGCATCCACTCCTATTCACTTCTAACATGTAATAAAGTGATAGGAAAAATTAATAATAAAAGACAGTGTGAACAATACCTGAGATGAAAGCAAACAATAAAGCAGATCAAATAGAGAGGCAGGCAGATGGACAGGGGGAAATAAGCTTATTTATTGGAGTAAAAAAAGGACAATTATGTCCTTTTGCCCAGTTGAGGGAAGCACTTAAACATAGGCAAAAATTCATCCATATTAAGAAGCACACTTAAGCTCTTGCCTTCAATGGAGCCTAAGCTTGGGTTTCACTCTTGGGCCATCCTGAACAGAAGCCTTAGGTTGTCAGGTAAGTTGTCCATGAGCCAAATTCCTTCTGGGTCAACCTCTGCCACCAGAACAAAGTTACCCTGGTCTCTGTAATGTGTGTCTCACTGTGGCAGGCAGCAAGCAAGACCTGGGGCACGTTTCGGTCCTGGAGTCAAGAGATCTCTGATGATGAAGGAAGGACTAAGGTGTCTGTATTAGCAGAGGTTACATGAAACCAGAGAGTAATTCCTTTGTATTAGGAACCTGAAGTCGTTTGACTGTATGAAGGGGGCTGAAATGTGCTTTTGCACAACAATATGGGGCTGTAAATTGCTAAAGGTGGTCACTATTGAAAATGAGACACTGTTCAGAAAAGAACCTCATGAAGTTACATGCCTATCTTAAGAAGGGCAAGGTCCAGCCAGTGCGGCTAAGCTTGTCTGACAAACAAACAGTGTAATAAAGTGCAGAAGATACAGGTGATATGGTGAATGAGAGAAAAGCAAAGGTAGAGCTCCCTGAAGAAAACGGAGGCAGAAAGGATGGAAGTATTCAGTGTAAATGAGTTTGGTTTAAGGAGGAGGAGAGACCAGCAAATAGGAAAATCTGTTTCACCATTACCCAATTCATTGCTTACAAGGTTGAACTTGCAAACAGGGCTTGGATCTCCAAACCTGAAAAGGTGCTAGGAGCCAAGAAAGGGTTGATGGAGTGCCTGGAGACTCCCTGCTGCTGTCTGCATTGCAGTGGTTTGCATTTGGCCAAGGAGTTCAGCCTGCAGACAGGCTGTGGGAGAAGTGGGGGCTGTTCTTATCCTTCAGAGCTGGAAGGGAGCCATGTGGGAAGAAAGGGCCAGTGAAGAACAATAATGCTCTGGAAATCCACAAGTGAAAGATCAGTTGGGATTTACTCTTTCTGATGCATATCACAAATGAAAAATAGTAGTTTGCTCTGAAGATGCTGTAAGTATGTCCAGAATGACACTGTTGCATGCTCCCAAAGTGAAACTCTTGAGGGGTACCTGCACCACTGGCACTGACCACAGTTGGGAATTGGGGAATTTAGGACTAGTCAAGTCTGCAGATGCTGAGGAGCAGGAAGCCAGCGCTCTCATGCAAAGTGGGCACTTAAGAAAAATCTGAAGCACCCAATTAATGCTGTGGCAATGACTGGGTGGCACAGAGGACTAACCCCTGCAAGTAATTAAAATGTTGAGGGAAAACAGTATGAGCAAGAGGTGAAAACAGGGTCTAGGGATCAATGGGCCCCAAACCCTGCAACTGCAAATAAATAAGGTATACATGGTAAAGTGGAAGTCCAAATGTATAATGTTGTACAATTGATCTGTTAGTAAATGGATCCTGGAAAGAGTATCACAGTTCAACTCAACTCACAAGAATTTTTCCTCTGGATCTCTGAAGTTAAAGACAAGGATTGGCTAGGAATCTAAAGCTTCCCAAAAGCTTTTATTATCACAGGTATGCAAAGTCTTAAATGCCTAAAATCTCACAAAAAATGTTGAAAGAAGGCAAAAAAAAGAAGAAAAAATCCCCACAAACCTGTTTTTCATTTTATTTTTTCTGCATGTGTTTTTAATTCATTATTAGAATATAAAAGACAGGTAGGTTTACAAGGTTTTGCTCTTAAGATTATGTAACATTTGAATTTAAGTGAGTAGATGATTTGCATCTTCTCGTTGTTTCTCCCATGCCCATTCACTTTATTCCATGAAAAGAAGTCCCACAGATTGTCTTCCAGATTGTTAGAGCAGGATGCCTTTGGTCTGGAATAGTTACATGACTTCCCTTATATTTTTCCCACTAGAGAAATACACTATTTTAAAAATACCTATTGCAAAGTTCAAAATTATTTTCAGGGACTCTGTGAAGGTACTGAAGTTAAATTAATCAGTCAGTTTTCATTTGTTAATCATGTCTGAAAAAAGAGTCTTGTAATAAACGAGGCAGCAGCAGCTAACCATCCTAGCAGTCTCTGCTGTCTGTTGTTGCATAGAATGAAGATGCAATTAATGATGAGGCTGACTCTGGGAGAATAGATATTCACCTCAGCTGGGAGGATAGAATCGCACCTTCAGTGATTTGAATATATGTACTGTAATGTCATCAGGACGCTTGAGTAGGAAGATTGCTTCTGTTGGGATCACAGCTGTTTGTCTTGGAATAGTGTTTTTAAATTGTGGCCCACCGTAAGAGGCATTCTACAGACATTCCCAGCCTCTGCTCCAATCCCGACAAGAAAAGGATGTGTAGGACGACACGTTATCTGTTAGTACATCAGGTATTCTGAAAGGGAACTATGTTTCTGTGCTGGCATATGGGGAAGATTCTCCCCCATCCCCCTTGTTTACTCACCTAGCCTCTGGCCATTTTTTTCCCAAGATTTCCATCCTGAGTACCTCCTTTTTGAAACTTGGAACTGCAATTCACAAACTTGCAAAATGGATGTTGAAGGGGACCAAACCTGACCTTTTCTCCCTCCTGCACCCTCCACAGCTAGTGCATCCCCTGGCTGGCGTAATTTGACTCATTTAAAGTTTCATTAGAAGTGAAAGATTACCAGCTAAATTAATTTCCTTTCCTCTTTATCTAGCAGGATAGAATATGGCTTTGCACAGCTTTTAGAGTTTTTAAAAAGCTCCATTTTGGACTCACACTAGAAATAGCCACAGTCCTAGAAAGGAATAAGGGAATGGAAATGCAGAGGAGAGAGAAAGAGCAGCTCGACAACCTGCTTCTGCAGCACTCGGTCTGTTGGACTCACTTCATGAGGCAACGGGAGGGCTGGAGACATCTCAGCCTTTGTTCCAGCCCTGGTAAAGTTGCTTCACATGGGACATGACGCAATCGATGTGGCAGCCCTTCCATGCCCAGCAATGTGACACACACCTAGGGCTGGTCATTTACAGAGAGGCAGGACGGGAGAGTATCCAACACTCTTTTTGAAGAGCTCAGGCAGATCCACAGCTTTTCCCAGATGTGTTTTTGTCTAGCACAACCACCAAAGAGCACAACTGGTAACCCTCCTACCCCGAACAACACTACATGCAAGTCTAAATCACAAAGGCAGACTCAAAACTAGTTCTTTCACATGCTGGCAAATAAGCAAAGTACAGAGTAAATTGCAAGTACAGGAAGTAAGGACATTTTTGTATCATTCTGGAACTTTTCATTGACAAATATAAAGGGAGACATATATGGCTCTTGTAACCATGTGTTAATGATGAAGTACAACACCAAGAATTTTAATTTTACTGGAATTACAGTTGTCAAAATAATTGCATTAGTTAATTTAAAATTCTTCATTGGAGAATGGCCCAGGCTGTATCTCTGTTGCTCAAAATGTTTTATTGTGTAATCACTGTGCTTTTTTGATGAGTAATTTCTTTAATGTTATGCTATATATATGTATTGCAAAACTGTGAGTGATCTTTGTTTTTATACTGTACTGTGTTTTGCATATAAAATACATTATGCATATTCTCTGTTCCTCTGTCTCCAACTCCTACCTCCAGAAAGCAGAGAATGGAGACCCAATGTTCCCTAGTGTCTGTGATTTTTTTTTAGTTTGTTCAAGTCTCTGAACTTCTTTGTTCCCCACTCTACCTACCTGTAAAATAACTATAACAATCTTGGCCATGCAGCTAGTTTAGATTCCTGGATTGAAGACTGATACAGCGCATTAGGTACGTCAGCCCCAGCCTCCTCCCTTTGCTTCTGCTCTTTTCCCCTGTTACACTGGCAGCTTGGAGAATAAGGAGGAATTATTTCTTGCAGGGGAATAATCCTTCCTGGGCTGCTTAAATTAACTTTGTGCAGAAAATGTCCATGCTACATCATAGCCAGGCCCATAATGTCTTGACAGAAAAGGATGATGAAGTATTCCCTTTTCTCTGATGGCATCTTTCTCTTTCTCTGGATGCTGATCTGCTGTGTCTGCCTGCCTGCTTTACTCACACCAAATGGTACGTTCATTTTCACTGAGCTTCCTCAGAAAATATACTGACTTATTCTCTTCAAAATTTACGGTTTATTGGTTTGTGTGTCCAAGGATGAGCTGGATGATGTTGGCAATGGTTTTGCATTCCGGGAAGCTTTAAGATAGTGAAAACAGATATGGCAGAAGTCAGACATCTGGTAATGCGGTTTTGCTGTCCCCCTGTAGAGGAACAGAGCTATGATCAGCACTGGTTCAATATCAGAAGACATTTGAGGCTGAGGCTGTGGAGCTGCCATAGCACAGTTCAGAAGAATATCCATGATTTAGGGTATTTTTTTCTGCTGTGGTTGCTTCAGCTGATTAAAATAGCAGACCATTAGTGCTCTGTTTGGGTCTGTGTTGTGAAACAGGTGGAGCAGAGAGTATAACCTACAATGGGAGGTGTAGGGAATGACAGAGAGACAGATACAGACACAAAGAAGAATAAAATCCTGTCTGGGAAATCACACATAACCTGAAATTATTTGTAAGTAATGGACCTGATGGTGTTGTGATGCAAACTGTGATGCTGCATGGATTTCAGTGGAGTTCCGCTGACTTACATTCTCTGAGGATTTAATCCCCAGACTATCAAACTATTCACGCTGGAACGGCGATATTAAACTAACCTTGGAAAGCTACAAAATATGCATTAACAAAATAGTCCACAGAAAACTGGAACGCAAAGTAGTATGGCAATTCTCAGCAGCGCACCGTGATGTACGCAGTCTGACTGTGATGGAAACGCTTAATTGATAAATAAAGCTACTAAATATTGTCTGTTCATTTAGACAGTGCATTGAAGGGTTTCTCATTGTGCAGGGGAAGTAGGTACACTTCCAACCACCCTGATTCACCCTTGGACATTTCATGACTATTTCTTATCGCTCAGTTGAGCATAAATTCATAGATTTTACGGTTAAGGGAGCTTGAGATGGGCTGCTATATTTTCAGCACTTAGTTCTGCCACTTCTTATTGGACCATCTGCTGTCACCTTAAAGAGACAAGTGTATATTATCAAGGTAAACATACAAATCACTCCTGCATTTGATATTAAAAAAAAAAAAAAAGAAAAGAGAAACCTTTAAATGTATTGATCTGAATGTGTCAATAATGTTACAGAGATAAGTCCTTGAAAAAGAAAATAACATAAATACTGTCTGTGCAGAGTCAAACAGGATACTTTCACCATAAAAATGGTTGCTGTGTACAGAGCTTTACAATTTATTTCTTTCAATGGAGACATAAAATTAATTCTAGTTCCAGTAAGATAATTTTAAAAGGAAGAAAAGAAGGAAAATCTTAAATTTCTCACAATTATTTTTAAAAGTGAGTGGTATTAGCTAACACTATGATTAAAAGTTAATGTTTCAGGGACTGAATGCATCTGAAAACAGATGAAGACACTGCAACATTCATCTCTGCACACAAAAGAGATTTATGTACACAAATATATATGCACACATGTAGGCGGGCTTAATACATGGCATAGCTTCAAATTCTAGAAAAAGAGATGTATGTGGCACACATTGCTAGGGAAAGGATCATTGAACTTTGAAGCAAAACCAAATCTTATCACTGTTTATATACAGATGTGCTACGTAAGACTGTAATAGTACTATGAAACTAGACAATAATTATTATATATAAAACCTATGGCATGAATAATCTGCGGACACACTTCCTTCTGTAGTTTCCATTATTAACACCTTGATCTTATATATATATCTTTAATTGTTGGGGTTTTTTCCTTATCTTACTGGAAAATACTCTTAACTGTAGGGTGGATATGCTGAGTCTACCTCCTTCATAGATACCCAATGTAATGGACAGCTAATTTAAGATGTGTGATTGGCAGATGACATGACTGGCAGAAAAATAAATGTAAAGAGTGTATATTTGAATATAGCATGCTGTACTATAGCAAATATATTTGAAATTAATTCTTTTTATTGTCTAGTTCAATACCATTATGATTTGAAAAATCAGTGCTGATTAAAATGGAAACACTTCTAAATAAAATGCATTAAAGTTTCTCAAATTAACTTCCCCACCTCCTAAACATTTAAAAAATAATTCACAAGCAAGTTTGAGCATCTTGTTTCTTTTGAGGCAATGTAGTCATACATGTTTTCATTCATATCTGATACTACAAAAGCTACAGAAAGATTCTATTGTTAGTATGTGCCATATTATTGGTATTAACACACTCTAAATATGTGGAAATCTCATTCCACTGGGGTTTTCTGTTTAATTTGTTCCCCTGTGATAATTACAGTTTTTGTCTGAGATGAGAGTCTTTTTTGTTAAGCTCCAGTGCTTCTGTGCAGTCCAACTGTTATGCTGAGAAGTAAATGAAAAAGCCTGTGCTCAAAAGCAATGGAAATAGGCCTCAGTACTTTCATTTTCAGGTCTCAGCTCTGTGCAGAATAAAAAGACAGAGTGTAATTTTGGAAGATGGTGCCCTATTGATGTGTCAGAATTTATGGGAATTTTCCATTGAAAGATGGGAGTCCCTCCAAACAGTTAATTTTATTTTATTAGTGTATTTGGTTCTCTTATTTATTAATTGTTTGTATTATGAACAGTTTAAGCAGCAAATATATGTGTATATACATAACCATGCATGCACATTTAGGTGTATGTATATATATGTATGTATATATGTATGTATTGCTCTTTACCCTAATTTCATTTTACCAAGGTAACTTAAAGTAGGGTGATAGGTTTTAAGATTAACAACATTAACCAATAACCTACATGCTGGTTTCCTCAAGTATGATCCATTTCAGTAAGTGAAGAAAATGGTGCAGAGCAGCACCGACCCTTAAATGACATCTGTCATCTCATCCTGCCTCTACCACATCAATAAATATCAGATACACAAAGGATGCACTCTTCCCTTTTTCTTCTTTCATACAGGTACATGCATACACACACACACATAGTGATGGAATAGAGAAGTATCCTTACTGACCTTGCAAATGGCAGGAAGCTAGGAAGAACCACAAGAACATCGCAAGAAAGGCTTAGAATTCAAAATGATCCTGACAGATTTGCAAAATGGTCTGGAAAAGAAAAGGGGCAGGGAGGATATAATTCAAGAAGGACAAGTGCAAGACTACTTAAAAGAGAAATGATCAATAAATACAGGATGAGAGTGTAGTTGGTCAGGCAGAAATTTTTCTGAGAAATCAGTAGCTATATGGGTCATGCTTGCTGCAGGCTGGACATGTGTTAGGAACATCAAATTTCTGAGGAAAAGATAAAATTTATTCTGAGGGTTAAACATAATATTCAAAACAAAGCAATCCTTTTTTGTTTGCTCAATGTAGAGGCATTAATAAAAGTACCTGAGTACCACACTTCAGAAGTGATGTGGATCATTTTGACAAGAATGATCAAAGGCCTACGAAGACCTTCAAGGAAGACTGCATACATTTAGTTCATCTGAAGAAGATAAAGAAGGGAATCATGGTATGGTTTTCAGAGAAGAAGGGAATAACCTGGTCAATCTGAAAAGCAGGCATGGACTCAAAATCCAACAAGAAAGATTCTGCTTCAACATCAGAAGAAATTTTTTTATAGGCAAGAACTGTGCAGCAATATTGCAGGTTGGTTTGGGGCATGGAGAACCAGTTTGGTGGGTACAGGGACACTGTGGTGGACACAATGCCAGCTTTAAGAATCAGTTGAACAAATGGACAAGCAGATCTTGACTTAGGGAAGGGGATGGTCAACAAGATGACTTGAACACCCTCCAGCCCCACTTTTGTACCATTTACATTAACATTTTTGTACCATTAATACAGTCTCTGCTCCAGGGTCCTATTCCTCTGCTTTCAGTTCAAATGTCCCACTGCATAGGTCACTCTTTCATTCCTTTTTTTTGTACAAGCTTTTTTTCCCCCCTTCCCTTTTCCATCATACCACTTCTATCTTGCTCTCTTGCTTTTCTTCTCTGTACATTCATTTGCCCCACACTCAGTCTTCCAGTCTTTCTGTCTCTCTTCAGTCCCAGTGCATCTCTTTCCCTTCTCTCAGCTCCTTTCTGTCTCCTCTCCCTTCAACTCTTTCCCTTCTTGCCCACTCCTGTCTTTCAAGAGGGAGAAAAAGCCTGGAGCCAGCTCTTGGGTTGCAAGGTGGGCAAGGGGAAGCAGCAGCAGGGCGGCAGGATCTGCTGTTGAGGGAAACTCGAAGAGGAGAGATGCTCATCGAGCCCCAGTTGTTGCTGCTAACAGCCTCTCTCTGCCCCAGCATGGGACTGGCAGCTTAACCATGGATTATTTATTTACTGCAGCACCTAGTCTATGCTTTTTTTCACTCCTCCTGGAGTTTCATCCTCTTTACTACCACAGGGCAAAGAACTTGTTTTCAACCTTCGACCTCTCAGGAGTGCCGTGAGGGAACATCATCTGGGCTTTAGGGCATTTTCAAACGAAAGCTTTTGGGGGGGCAGAGGGAGAAGATTTTTCTTCTCTCCAGTTTATCAATTCTCGTTGTCTTGGCTTAATCTAGAGTGTGTTGTTGCACAGCTCCTGCGATGGTCTCTTCCCCTGAGACAAAGCACAGGCCCTGCTGCTTAGCATACAGCAGAGCCCCATCTTAGCATATTTGTTTCTTCTTTTCCTGTTTCATAATTGATATTGGTCGTGCAGTCATTTATACAGAAACTCACAGATGTCACAAGCACACTCACACATGCACGCATCCGTTCGGGCATGCACTTGGCTCCAAACCGCCAGCGTTTCCTCAGCAAGCATATGGGATCGGATCTCGTAGCCCTTCCTCTGATCTCTCCACAGGGACTCCACGAGAATGCCCTGACTGCACTGCTACTCCCCTCTCCCTTCGCACAAGGGCTTTCACTTGCCAGCTGGTGCCAGGAACTGCTTTAACTGGTCCTGAAAGATTAATCCTCTCTGGGACTGTATTAGCAATACAACGTTCCCATTACCGTAGGGTGTCAGCTCGGCACAGTCGCTTGGAGGTTGCGAGTTGGGAATCCTGCCACCAATAAAATCAGACACCGTGCACGTACAGAGACCCTTGGCTGCTCAGAGTACGAGCGCTATGATACCCACTCGTCAATTAGCAAGGCCCATTTGGGGGGGGGTAAAACTGCCAAACAACGAAGGAGTTTGGTGAGTCCCCTACTAGCTGCTATAGCAAATGCCATCAGTTTTGTGGGAGCTCCCTTCTCCGTGTCTGAGTTGCCACATCAGTGCCAGGACCCTCCTCCCAAACTCTATCAAAGAAGCCAGCAAAACACTTCTCATCGCTGGCCCCGGCTCCAGTTGTGCTACGGACAGGCTGAGGCAGCCTGGCAAGGTGGCAAGGCTGATCCCTCGGACCCGCCAGCCGCCAGCACAGCCTGGCAGGCAAACAGACAAACAGATATCCCATAGAAAATAAGAGTGAGTGAGCCAATCCACAGCAATAAAACAGTCCAGAAGGGTTTCAGGGAAAGTATTTGTCACCCAAAAAGAAACAAAAAAGAAAAAAAAAAGAAGAAAAAAGAAAGAAGATAAAATAAAAAAGAAAGAAGAAAGAAGAAAAAAGATAGAAGAAAAAAGAAAGAAAGCAAAAAAGGCAACAACAACCAAAACTAGGCGTAGCAGATTCACCACATCCCCTTTCCCCTCTTGCTCCAGCACCAGCCCGTTTTAAACAGACTGCGGTTACCTCGGTTATGTGGTGGGTACCCTTTGTGAAAACCAAATAAACAAACAACACACACACTCCAGTAATGCAGGAGCTGCTCTCAGACTGCATATTGGCTCCGAGCCACATCTCCCGCAGTAAAGGGAGTGTGGAAATGCACAGCCTTGGCAGCAGCTTCCAGTGCCTCAGGCTCTCACAGTTTATTTTATTTATTTATAGGATTTTCTATGGC
Organism: Buteo buteo; assembly: GCF_964188355.1. Taxonomy (NCBI): domain Eukaryota; kingdom Metazoa; phylum Chordata; class Aves; order Accipitriformes; family Accipitridae; genus Buteo; species Buteo buteo. The sequence goes on along the minus strand of NC_134195.1, from coordinate 5,887,004 downwards.
ACTCGTCACCCTCATATCTAAGCATCTTAGAGGTATTAGCAGACTTACCCTCACAACCCCTCTTTGAGGAAGAAAGTGTTATTATCCCCATTTTATAGATAGAGAACTAACAGCTCACCAACTTGGTCAGATTCAGAAGGAGAATTTGGCAGAATTAGGGACTGGACAACAAGCCCTTGAGTTCCAGTCCTGAGCTTTAACCACAGAAATCTCCTTCGAGAGGCATTAATGAGATGGACAAAATACAGAGAGCAGAACATCATGGATATATTTGACTCCTGGGTTTTTTTCCTATAGTGCCAGGCCTAGCATGTGCTAAATACATACATAGAAAATAAGGTTAAACTGTGTACTCACACTTTGCCTTACCTCTGAGGTCTGAATAGGGATATTAATATGGCACACCTTTTTCATTAGTGTATTTAATAAAAGTGGCTGAGACATTTCAGACTTGCATGTAGCCAAAGTCTAACATGTTTTTGGCATGACACTAATCCTAAATTAGTTGCTCTATGTTTATTTTTATTTTTTCGCTTCTGTTTGTGGTTCATTTTTCTAATTTGAGGACAATCTGGCGCTGCTCTGAAGTAAGATTCTTTTTTCATTCCATTTTTTCCCCAAGTCCTCTCAGTTGGTAACTTCAATAATTAAACTGTCCGTCATGCAGTTATTTCAGTGTTCAAATCGGCCACTGCTATAAAGATTTGTGCCTCCTGCTCTCCATCAGAGAGGCATTGCCACTGTACAGAAAAGCAGCAGATACTACTGTGTGTCAAGAAACCAGGAGGATCCCATGTCTCTGTAAATGAACCATGTATTCCCAGGGTTCAAAGGACAATGAGAAAGACAGGATGAGTCATGTGACTTTTGGGTTGCACCCTGATAAATGGCAGGTCAAGGAGGGTTGTGTTTAATAGTATATTCCTCAATGAAATGTCACTTTTTCCTCAATGTGTCCTCTGTGTGAGCTAATTAAAATCATGTTTTACTGCAATGTCAGCACATGAAGTTGCTGACTTTCTTGTTGTCTTCTACATAGTACAAAATGAATGTTGTCATTTGATAAATTCAGGATCTTAAAGGTTCTGTCTGATGGAGTCTAATGTATGCTGCTCTATATATGTTTAATGCTTTCAAACTGCCCCTCTTCCTTTGTTCAAATCACAGCATTCATGACCTGTACATAATGTTCTCCTCTGCCATCCTGAAGCCTCACCCTCCTCCAAATTAACAGAATTTTTAAAAAGAGTTCAAGCAAATATTGGTGTTGCTTTCCTTCCAGGCTGTTTTAACTTAGTCTTTAAGCAATGTGTCCAAAAGCCACACTCATATGCATCCAATGAGAAATGGCTGTATGGGTGTTAATTTTCTTACAGATGATTTTTATACTGATGTCAGGGTACATCTGCTATGTTCATTTGAAAAGAAACTCTTCCACCTTACACCACATCTGATAATAAGCAGTAGTTAAAAAGTATGAGTATAGAAAGCACAGGATACGTTTCTCTAATCAGTAGCCATCGCAGGATTGACACCAGGATTCTTATTTGTAAAGCTATTGGAAATTGCTGTTAATGGTGTTTCTCATCTTAGGAAAAGGAACGTGAATCAGAAAAATAAAGTACACTCTACTCATGGATCTTTGCTTTCACTATTTCTATCATTGTACCCTGTAAAATTCCTTGAATTTTTTTTTTTTTTTTTAACAAAAAGCAGAGCCAGTATCTCTGTGTGTTTATAGTAAATGACAAAGAACAAAGCTTCCAAGTTTGGCCTGAAGCCATATCACCTTGTGCTGTGATCCACGCAGACCTCACGAGTTAGTTTGGGACTGGGTCAGTTCTTCAGTGAGAAATCTCCACAGATTAACTTACTGATAGGGGCTACAGAAACGAGTGGTGGCAATTCAAGCAACTGCTTGGTCCGAGGTGTACCTTCACCCTCCTCCCCACCCCCTTCCTCATCCTCTCCTCTCTAGTGCTGAGCGGCCGTGTGCTGCTGACTTCTGGCTGAGATACAAAGCACAGATCTCAAAGAAATTCTCTCACCTCCTAAGGACCTGATCCAAAGCCCATTAAAGCTGATGAGAGCCTTCCCATTGACTTCAGAAGGCCTCAGATCGAGTCCCCCGGGGAAAAGATGTTAACACTCACGTGCACATCCTTAAACCAGCCAGGAGACAACTTCTTGAAATCAATATCTCTCTATCAATATTGGTACCTAAAACCCTAAAACACAACAAAGACACTTTACTTGTGAGTCCTGCTGGCTGCAGTAAAAAAAAAAGAATAAAAAGAAACAGAAAGTAAGCCCCTGGGAGATGCTATTATCTAAAATAAGCAGCTGAGTGTGAGCAGTGACCACAACACCTAGAAAGCTATATCCTAACCTTACTGTGTTTGTACTCACTCTGCTTTGCTTTACTGTACTCCCAGCTCCGCACTGAATACACTAAATGACTCACATTACACACACTGCAACAAAGGCAGTTATACCCCAATCTTCATTAAGGTCTTAATGCAGCAAGGTACTTAAGCACATGCCTAACTTTAAGTACAAGGGAAGTCTAATTAACTTCAATGGGACTGCTCGCTTGCTTTAAGCTAGGCATGTGCTTAAGTACCTTGCTGAAACTGAGCCGAAGACTCCAGGTGCTACCATTTATACAAGTGTCATTAAACACAGAGTTAGTGTACTTACATACACAAACTTCCTAACCCCTAAAACCAGATCATTAAATTATAGCACTTACTAGAAAACAGCAAAGGTGAGCGTGTTGATGAAGCATCACATATAGTAACGAAGACAGTAAGCATTAAAGCAATCAGAAATCCAATATCCCGTGCACATTTTCAGTACTCCACCTGTGGTTTGTACATGTTCCTTCAGATTTCAGTTTTCAGTAGCCAGAGACTGCAGATTTCTGAAAGGCCTAAGAAAAAGATCTTGATCCAAAAATAATACCACCTGTGACTTAGGTATGAAAGAACAAAGCACTAAAACTGGAAATGGTTAGTGCTGCAGGGACAAGGCAAAGATTGTTTGGGTTTCTTAACAGGCCATTTTTGTAGTTTCAAGCATTTATGTTATTTTTCAGCCCTCTGAATTTCCTGTATTTTTAATGCCTGTTTAATCGTCATCAGATAGAAGTTAAGCCACTCACTTGCTGTGTGACCGCAGGCAAGTTGCTTGACCTGCTTTTTACTCCTCTTATCTGGCTGTATAATCCAGTATAAATGGGAGCTCGCTGAAAGCTAGAAGCTGTGCCTGTGCTGAGCAGAAGCGCTTGGCTAGTCTACAGGTTAGTTCATGAACTTCTTTGTCAGGGTCAGAAAAGGATTTACTGGGAAAGGACAACCTGTCCCAGACCAGGCAGGTTTTCATGCTGCCCACTCCTCATGACATTTTTTTGAGCTGTGTTCCTTCGTTAAGAGTTGCAGCACAAAGCCATAAACTACAGATTTGGAGCTGCACAGGGGATCTCACTCAGAAACGTGGGATCTCAAAAAAAATGAAGTCTCCTTCCTGCTTTCTCAATGCAGCTCCCACTATGACCAAGGGACTGACATAATTTCCCTGTGAGTATGTGGTTAAGAACCCCAAATTATGCACGGGTTGTGGGTTATGCTTGTATATTTCTATTTGGTAAATAGAATTGTGAAATAAAGTTTGCCTCATGCTCAGGAACAATATGGAATGACTCCCTCAGACTGAACACTGAGGATTTAGCTCACAGGGAACAGTACACCTGAAGGAGACCAGGGAAACTCAGTCTTTGGGATGAGGGGAGAGAGAGAATAGACAAAGCTAATTGATGTGACTCTCATTTTATATATGACAGTTAAATACTATGGCGATGAGTATAGAACTGTTTTTTTCTCCTTTCAATTGATTAACTGATTATTTTGCTGAGGTCAGTAGCAAATGTCTCTGACCTCATCGTTTGCTGAAGCAACTGTATTGTCACCAGCACTGGAGTGGAACATTGCTAACTGAATGAATTAAGAAAAGTGCTCATAAAAATAATGCTGAAATGTACTCAGTGTTTGGTAACCCAGACAGTTACTGTAGAAAAGGAAATAACGAAAAGAGCATCACACTGCACAATTGCTTCAAATAATGATTTGTTAAACATCATTCTACCTAGCTGTTATTCTACCATCTCCTCAGTGTTGACTAGTTGAATGCTCTAAAAACAATCAATCAGATACTTTCAATTAAGATTTTTTAGGAATAATGACAAGGAAAGCATTTCTAGACAGTCTTTCACAGTGAACAAAGCTATGTATTTACAAAGTTACGCAATTAGTCAAACAATATTTGAGCATACTTTGAAAACTGTTAAAAGACAAGAGGAGAAAAACCTGCTGTCTTAGTTCTTTTTAAAGGGAAAAGTGCTTTGCTTGATTTTACAAGCAACATGCTGTTCTGTTGTCAGCCTTTCTGCATCTGTTATATCATGGGTCTTGACAACATCATAGGCCAATGTCCCTTCTGATTGAAGTAAAGTATTAAATTTTAGTATCCAGAACAAGGTGATATTTCAAAGGGCAGGCTATTATTGAGCTTGCAGGTGATAAGTCTCAAATTCTGAAATTCTGCATTTTATAGAGAAGCACAACTGCTGACTTCAAAAATAAGTTTATAAGAAACTGCCAAGCACAAATGAACAAAGTTCCCAACGCTCTGGACCTGATTAAAGTCAGGGGGTTCCAGGGCAGGGTGCAGATTGCTTTTCTTGAGCTTCACTGTGGCTTCTCCACTCCACACAATAGGAAACACCTGCTGGTAGTGGTGTTAGAAAAGATTACATTAAAATCAGGCCCAAACATCACTTAAGAGCCACAGAAGTCCTGTAACTGGCGTCAGTTTTGCACCAGCAGTAGATCCACAGTGGTACTGCTGTAATAATTGTATAATGCCATTGTAATACAGGATAAAAAAGTAATACACAAGTTTGATGGTTTCCTGAGAAGTACTCTGAGTAGTAGACTGCATGAGTGCAGACATCTCCTGGTGTCACTAGCACAGAATTGTCTAGTTTCAGGATGTAGACGGTGAATGCAAAAACATTTACTTTAGGGATCATCAGGTTGCACCTGTTGATCTTTCCCACAGGGAAACAGGAGACTAAGAAGTGCCATACCTATCACTTGGAATGGATCTAAGTCCTGTTTGAATGGTAAAGTCTGAATTTTTGCCCCAACAGGTTCTAAAGGATGGAACTGGCTAGAGTGCTGAGAGAAGAAATAATGTGAAATGCAAAAGATGGACATGAAAGCTAGGAGTTTGGGTAAACAGCCAATGCAAAACTCTGTGGTGTTCACTTCAGCTATGGAACAAACCAAGATCCTCTTCCACAATAAGGATTTGTGAAAAGAAAGAGAGCACCTAAAATCAGCTTTCACACTTGGTCCCCACAAAGAGGAGTTGGTGGTAGAACCCGTGACTGGTAACTATCACAGGAAAATCAGAGGTAAACACCATTCCCTTGCCTGAGCAAGTTTCATGACACCAGGGTCATTCTATTCTACTGCCCCACTATGTCCACTATCAGGACAGCTATCTCCTTCTCATGAACCGTTTCATTTATTCCATCTACCATCCACTGGCTCCCATCAAAAATTCCAGTTTCTATAAGGAAGATGAGGGGCTGGTTACAAAGGACAAGAGAAGGTAGAAAGGCAAAAACAACTTGACATTGGAAAGTAAGGAGGCAAATAATTTAACAACGAATTTCTGCAGAACTGAGCTGAAGTCAGAAAACCACAGAGTAAAGCCAACCTTTTTGTCTGATCTTACTGCAACTAATGAAACATTAACTATAATACATAACCATTGGTGATCATATTTCATTTGATAATCCATTAAGGCCTCACATAGTTCTCTGCTTTTTCATATAAAACATAATACTTTAGGGGGAGGGAGGCAGGCAGGCAGAAGGGGAAGAGGATTTGTACTCACACTGTGTGCTGGCACAATAATGTTCTTCCTGCTGAACTAATGGCTGTTCATAGGGTTTAGGTCAAAGAGTTTAATGGAGCTTAGCTCTGGATGTCTCAGTAACTTCTTAGATTCTAAAACTAAACTACTTTAGTCTTAAAATACAAATGATGATGGTCCTAATAAGGAGACACATTCCCAACCAGACTTGAAAGTGAAATATATGATGAGAATGCTAAAACAGACGGTATCTTTCTTCCAACTAATGCTGTGAGATGCCCATTCCTTACCGCAGATGAATTCACTGTTTCCCACAGTTCTCCAAGGCAGAGGAGAAGGAGAGGAAGTTTGTACACAGAATGTTTGTTACATTTTATTTAGCCTCTGAGATTTAAAGATATATAGATTTAAAGAAATACTGAACATCCACGACTGTATATATTCTGCCTTTTTTATTATGTGGCAATCAATTTGTGGGGAGAATGCAAAGGTCCCCTCACCACATTATATTCCAAGATGCACTGTAAAATACCTTGCTCCTACGTCAGCCACAAATGTCACTTCAAAAAAGTAGAGAACTCTGTTAAATGGTTTCCTTTTTCAGACTTTCCACTGTTATCTCTCTCTATCTCTCTAAAAAGTTCTTCTCATAACATAGAATTGACATTACAGACCTATCTATTTGACAATCTAGATTTCTTTACCAACATAAATCTGTTGCTTCTTCTTGATTTTACTGCATATCGAAGTTTCCTTATATATGTCCTGCAATTTCACTTATATCCACCAACGTATATAAGTTCCCAATTAAAGCATATTTTGTTGTTTCCAGACAGGAATATCCTGAAGTTTCTTTCAATGGAAGGAGAAGAGTTCTTTAATCTGAAATTGGGAAGAAACAGAGACAACTTTTCATTCACTTTCATAAAATTGCCTTTTTTTTTTTTTTTTTTTTTCCCCTGGGTTGGCAATCTCTGTCCTGACAGATCTGGATAGTTTCCCTAGTCAATGCATAGAAAAATAGATATGAAGGATAAGGAGAACAGCTGCCTTTGCTTCAGAGAAGAGAAAAAAGTCTGTAACATACATTACCAATTGTGCACTGGAAGTTTCTTTTACAGCATTTGTGCAAGAAAGAAAAGGCAATGAAATTATTCTAGACAGCTTTTTAATATTCAAGGTAAAAGCGGGGAAAAGGAAGACTCAGATTTTCACACTATTGGACTTTCGATAGGTAGCTGCATCATTGTAAAGCTAGCCTAAAGTAGGGTTAAGCCTCATCATGCTCTGCTAGCATCTAGCACTTTCTGCAAAGTAAGCGCAGTTGCAATTATGCTGTCTGGCTTGATGGACCGAAATGAGAGCTCCAAAAGGCTGTGGTTGAAGCAAGGTGCAGCAAGGTGCAGCAAGATGCAGCAAGGTACAGAAAGCAAAAATTTGACCCTGCACTTCTCTAACTGCTGGATGCCTCAGAAGAGGCATTGCAAAAGGCTGAGGTGGGTAAAGGCGGCCCACAACTGCTCCAGTCTAAGGAACAGAGTGTCTTTGCAGACTCTCCGTGCAAGACCCCTGTTAGAATATGACACTCTAGTTTTGTTATTTCTATTGCGTCTCTGATGATAGGTTCCTTTTCTTTTCACCTTGCTATACTGCCTCATGTGCAGAAGATCACCGCCTGACACATAAGCAAGGAGGGGGGCTCTTTGCTGTTGTATGATGCTGAGAATGGGCTGCACAGAATGTGCTGGCCTCCGATCCGTGTATAAAAGACACTGAAGGCTTGTGCAAGCAGGAGGTGTGAGAAAGAGGAGACACTGACAGCGGAGGTGATTGTTAGCCAAGACTCTTAGCATTTAGCTAGTGCTTGTAGGCTAACGCACGGGTACTGCACGGGTGCAGGTTTGAGGTTATTTTGCAGTGCCTCTTGCACGGGAGAGAGAGATTTGCCACTTTTCCCCTACAGATATATATTCAGCTTCAGGAGTGTCTTGTGCCAGCTTTCACTCACAGTCACCTAAGATCCTGCCAGCCCTTTTGCTTCTCTTGAAATTCCCCAAGCAGCAACGACAGGACCTGGAGATTGTAACGCCTTTGTGAATTGCTGCAGGTAGGCAAAGAGCCTGACTCCCTTCTCCTTTACAAGGGCGTAAATTGGGAATGTTGTCACTCAGCTGCAACATGAATGAAACTGCTCATTGGCCTCATATACCCAAGGACAGAACTGGGGACAAAGAGATGAACAGAAATGGGAGAGGGAAGAAGGGGAAGCCCATCCCTCCAGCTTCTGCCTGGGATCCTCTCTGCAGCTCACAACAGCTGATGTAGAATCTGTATTTTCTAATGGGGAATTATCCACCGAATTGCATCTACAGGGTTCATTTACTATACATAAAACCGAGAGTCAAACTTATGCTTCGAGATTAAGCCAGAGAAACAGCCTTATGCGACACTTTCTTACTGTGTGCTAACAAGGGTGGAGGAACATGTAACCTTTGGAGTGGAAAAATCTCTCTCTCTCCTTTGAAAATGCTGTTGTTTTGAACGACCTCAAAAGTGTGCTAGGTACATTACAGACATATTAGGCTGCCTCTAACTCATATCTAAAGCAATATTTATGGCTTTGGATTTTGTTTTACTTTGTTTTGTTTTGTTTTTATTTACCAGTCTAGGTAGGACAGAAGAGGGCTCCATACTGGCATGAATTAAGGACACCTTGATCTATTTGACTTAAATCTTTGTTTTCAGCCTTCACTGTCAGCTGTCCATTATGGGGAAATCTGAAGCCCAATTCTGAGTTGGTGTGATGAGATAGCTGAGTCATTTTAAAGACACAGTACGGGTGGGTTCTTCTCAATGTTTTTGTTGTGTGTGTTTCTCAATTCTGTTAGCCTTTTGTAGCACTGTTCAGCTAATAAAACCACATATGCTTCTGAAAAAATACTCAGATCTGCTATAGATTGCTTTAGTTTGTGGGTTTTTTTTCCTTGGGAGAAAAAAAACCCACCAAAAAATGTCAAAACCCCTTAACTATACAGAATTTTGTACTGAGGCATCATGGTTGAGATTTCTGAAGAAAGTAACGTCTTGTTGTATTGGAAATTACCATAGCTCTTGTAAACAGGTGATAAAAGTGCCTATCTCAGTGGTTATCAGCTTGTTCATGTGCGTAATTACTTCTTACAATGCACTAACTCTCTATGGCCTGACAAAATTGGGAAGGATGTTGCATTTTATTTATGTTTTTATAGATACATTTGAGGATGGGTTTTATATAAATTTGTGTGTATATATATGTATAAATCCAGCATGTCGATGCAGCAGTGAGATTTCCTCTCCTGAAAGCTAAAAGAAATAAAAAGGAAAATGGTTACTAATGGAAAATAGGGGAAAAAAATAGGAGGGAGCAAGAACAGCAAAAAAAAGAAGAAATCTGATATAGAGATTGGATGTTGGGGGAAAGTACTGCGCTATGTATAACACCTCCACCATATACAAGAAAAGACCAGGAAAGTCCAGGTTAACTGACCCCGGTTGCAGAAAGCCATTAAAAGGTGAACAGAATCAATTTAATTTACCACATTAAACAGACGAAAAAAAGCCAGTGCCAGATCTAATACAGATGTTTTGCAGTATAATGGGAAAATGAAGACATTTTCAAGCAGCAAGGCTTGCAAGTCCTAGTCTTGAAATGCTTAGATCAGGTGGCACTGTCTGTTAGAAAAGCAAGCTCTGTAATGATATTGATTGCTTCCAAGGCCATATTAGAGATGAAGACAAGTCCCAGGAGACAGGTTGTTGTCACCTTGACCTTGGGTCAGAGCTAGACCACTGACCCCTGACACCCAGGACTTCTGCACCGCATCGTGATATCTTTCATGCCTACAGACAAAGTCAGCAGGGGACACGTGTCGATGTGGCTCTTGCCAAATCAGAATTGACTGGCCTGTAGGAAGCTGGAGAGCAGTGGGAAATGTGGGTTAAAGTATGTCAATAATGTTTCACAAGAACAATTTCTCCCAAGAATTGTAGCTGTTGGAATGTTTTGACATTTATTCGGTAGAGAAATGTAGCATGTTTTGTGAAGCACTTCAAGAGAGCTGCTGCTAACTGCCGCGGTGTATTGATCTTCCTGTTAAATTGCATGGGCACACTTGGGAGATCATTGAGATTCAGGCAACAGGACAGAAAGGATCGGCTGCACCCGATGGTCACTAATGGTAATTGGTTTCGATCCTTGCACTTGAAGAAGCCGTGATTTACTCGGTTCACAGATGAATTGTAGACACTAAATATTTTGAAAAGAAAATATACTGTGATTTCTTTTTCTCATGTCATTTACAAATTATTGCCTCCACTTCTGAATGTTTCATATAAAGTACATAAACCCACATGACTGGATATAAAAAACATGCTAAGCGAAATTTCAAGAAATTCTCCCTCTTATCTGTAAGGCTTGTATTAGTGCAAAGCAAATGAACTTTCTGATCCTAATATGAATGAGTTAATTAAATAATTATAATAATATTTAGCAGGATCTTAAAAATCCATCTACTCTCTTAAGCCTCCTTATCATCACAATACATCTTTTTTACACTATACACATTCTTCTCTCTATCCCATTTGGTGGTGTATCATCACAGTCTTAACATAATGAATGTTAAAAAGAAGTGTATTGAAGGCAACTACAAAAGTACAATAATGTAAGCAGGTATGGACAGTAATGTAATATTGGAGTAAATTATACTAGAATGAAGAATCTGATACGAAAATGGGATACTAATGTTAATATCAGAGTAAATTATTGCTACCATACAGGACCTGATATAAAAATTAGAGTATACTTCTGAAAATAAATGCAGTGATAACGTTGCCAAAATTCATGCCACACACGATTTTCAAAGCAGATTTTATAGGGCTTCTGTAGCTTCCTGCTTTATACAAGATACTTTGCTAAGTATATGTACATAATTACATGAAAGCAAATATATTCAGTAAATGATGGCTGCTTTAATACAAAGAAATTCATATAGACTAAGATTCTGGGAAGGAACCAATTTTGTACTTCTTTTAATCTGTTTCAAGTACACGTGTCCTTTATCATCCATACTACATTCCTACGGTTTTTTAAAGGACAAAAGGGTTTTCAGTTTTTGTTCTGTGTTTTTTCCCTTCAATGGAGAGGTCAGCAGTTTCTACAAACAGCTGAGTTTCATGCATAAACTTGCATAAAATATCCATAAAATCTATATAGCACTTTGACAAATAGAAAATAGCACAATATAAAGTAAAAACATATATTGTTTATTTGTTAACTGAGATCAAAACTATGCCTATCTGGAGTCTTTTGGTTAAAATGGCTGTAAGTAGATTGTAATTTCAATTACAGCTAAATCATACATTGTAGAATTTGAATCATCCAGAACTAAAATAGAGAAAATGGAGTAAAAAGAATGTCTGAATGCTACTGAAAGTTCAGTATAACAGCAATATGGCATTTGCAATTGCTATACAAGTCTCAAATTTCTGAAATATTTACAAACCTTAGATAATGACAACCTCAGGAGAAAATCAAGAAAAACAGACGGTATACAGGAGATAGCCTGAGGCAACCAGTGATGAGGTCAGATCTATACAGTATGTGTGCTTTACATGAAAAACGCTCTGCTAAAATGTCTTTGCGTACTGTGTAGGGCTTTGGGATATAGCAGGTATTCACTAGGGGAAGGTAAGGATTATTTACGAGGATCAGTAACATGGAATTCAATATTAAAACCGACAAAGGTTATCATCTATTACACATTAAATTCACCACAGTTGTTTGACAGCTCTCATAGCAACAGATTCTACCCTTAACAATTCAAAGCAATCTTTCAGATTAAAGTTCATGTGATCACTTTAAAGAACTATTCAGTGTTAATCAAGCAATATTGCTTCAGGCATCGTGTTTGTCTTTCACTTCAGGCTATTTGGTTGATTGCGGAAAATGCTGAATTTCTCTGTGTGCATGTGCAGAGCTGTGCGTCGGTTAGGTGGAAGTGACAGGTGAGGTACTGGGGGGGTATGGGGGCTGATTGAATAGTCTCCGCAATAGGGATAAATGAAGTCCCAGTGGCCGACTATTCTGGTGGGATAGGATAAGCAGGATATTCTGCATTAATAATTGTATATTCTGTCTAATTTAATTTTGCAGGGTAGTAACTAATGATGTGTCCTAGTTATGGCTGGGATAGTGTTAATTTTCTTTCTAGTAGCTGGTATAGTGCTATGTTTTGGATTTAGTAAGAGAAGAATGTTGATAACACACTGATGTTTTCAGTTGTTGCTAAGTAGTATTTAGACTAAGTCAAGGATTTTTCAGCTTCTCTTGCCCAGCCAGCAAGAAGGCTGGAGGGGCACAAGAAGTTGGGAGGGGACACAGCCAGGACAGCTGACCTAAACTAGCCAAAGCAATGTTCTATACCATATGACATCATGCCCAGTATATAAAGTGGGAGGAGTTGGCCAGGGTGGTGCAGTTTTCTGCTTGGGAACTAACTGGGCATCTGTCAGCGAGTGGTGAGCAATTGCATTGTTCATCACTTGTTTTGTATATTCCAATTATTTTATTATTATTATTGTTGGTTTTGTTGTCATTTTATTATTATTATCATTATTATTTTCTTCCTTTCTGTCCTATTAAACTGTTCTTATCTCAATCCATGATTTTTATTTTTTTTTCCTGATTCTCTCCCCCATCCCATTGGGTGGGGGGAAGTGAGCAAGTGGCTGTGTGGTGCTTAGTTGCTGGCTGGGGTTAAATCATGACATGACAATATGGTTAAAATATCAATAATTTCTTTAAAACACCTGATTATATATATGAATAATATATACACATAAATACATGTACCTATACATATACATATTCATATATGCATTTAATCTTAGATCATTGCCTGGATTATCTTGATCAGGTAGTACTTCACACACTTTCTAGTCAGAGCTGCTACTCAAAGAAAGGTACTTCTCAGTGGGATTAAGAAAATCCAACTCCAACATTTTACGGTTTAGAAACCTTTTTTCCCTCCAGTTGTGCAGCATCTGCTCCAGTCATGTCTTCCTCCTGATCTAACTGTTCTCCTGAGGTTTTACAGACGCAGTACCCATAACACTAACATTATAGAGAGGAAAGACTAACGATGCTGGGACTGTAATGTGCTCTGAGATTGCTGTTGGAGACCCAAGGATGTTTGCTCAAGTGACCTAACATCTGTGGCAGTGTCCAGCATCTTAAAAAAATGGTCCTTTTGAAGAAAGCTTTCATTCTGCAATGCTGTCCTAACATCTAACCAGGTGCTGAGTCCAAGCTCAAGGTGAGAGACTGCTTGCTACTAGTGCAATTAGCCCTTCAGGCTGGGCTCTAGATTCATACAGGTAACAGTAGCAACCATTGCTATCAACACTGGAGGTCATACGATTGCTAAGACGAGTCCTGTATTGATGTCAATGAAGAGTCCTGCTTGCAGGTCAGTAACACAACCCTTTGATATGAATAAAAGATAAGTAAGTCTTAATGCAGTATTCCCTGTGAACACTGGAATTGGATATCCCATCACAATCTCTTCAAGAAATGAGGTTGAAACAAATTCTGAAACAAATTCTGCAACATCTGAAGTAATTTGGATTTCTTGACTTAAAGAAGTTCTGCATTCAAAACATTAGAAAATGTCAATTCATTTGAAATGAAGCTGTGTGTAAGAAATAGGCATTTTCAAACAACCCTCTGTTTCGAAAGACTTGTAAGCAAAGACTTTCTAAGTGGTCAAATATCCCATTTAGATATTTTAAATAAAAACTTCTGAGTTTGGCTCTGGTTCAAAATGATCTCCCATTAGAGTGTGCTGAATAAGAACTGTTTATAAACAAACAAAACCTAAACAAATGCTTTGAAATTACTGGAATTATACGTGGTACTTTACCCAACCACATTTTTTCTCCCAGTTCATCAGTACGTATAAGTTCCTCAATCCTGAGATAAACCAGTTCCAGCTGTTGGAAATTTGTGTTGTTGGGGAAATATTGTCCTACTCAGCTGTCCCTATCATGACTGTCTCCAGAATGTGCAGGAAGATTTCATTTGGAAAGCCATCTTATTTTTTATTTGGGGAGATTATCCACAAAATCATCTTTCTGTTCTGCTCTTCTCACCATTTCTAGCGACAGTTTTCTGGGATCTGATAAAGGGTGACATTATTTCAGAATTAAGTCAAATATTAAAAATGAACACTAAACAAAACTTTCCAAATTTTTGCAATCTGCTTGAAGTGTGAAAAATATGTATCTGTCTCATAATCTTCCACAGTGTTTACTCCTAATTAAAGATATTCTTACAGTGATAATTCTTTAAGCATGAGAAAATAAAACAATAATATTCCATAAGTATTAAAGCATAATGATGTGTACCTATTTTACTCTTTCCTCCTTTAGATTATCCAAAATAAACAAGGAAGCTTCTGACTTTACCCTCCAAATGTGTTTTCTAATGGTCACAATCATTCTGGAAGAATTAAGGTTAATTTTTATTTTTTTTAAGATGGTGTTTTATTTTAATGATGCTTTGAAATTCCTTTTCAGCTAAAAAGAAATCCAGTTAACTGTGGAAGAAAATTCAAATCCTGATGATAATATCCTTGACAAGTCTATGCTTCTTCAGAGTAAATGAGATTTTACTGTGTTTTCTTTCACTTTCTCTTTTCATATTTCATAATAATGAAAAATAGTTTCTAATGAATCACTGATCCTTCTTTTTTTCCCTTCTTATATTATTACCCTTGCTAAGGAACATTCCCATAAATGTATATCTTCTTTTTCATATCTTCCTGAAAGGCGGGGGGGGAGGGGGGTATTTTACAGAGATTTCTATGGTCATCTTCTTTTCAGTTTGAATTGCTGCCTGATTTCACTATATGCAGATTAATTCATGTCATTTGGATTTTAGTCTTTAAACTTCTTTCAAATGTACATATTTACTTCATATGTGTGTATGTGTACTAGCACAAACTATACATAAAATAAATCAATAGACATCAATAAAGCTAAAAGTAAAAAGACTGTTTACATCAAAGAGCTCTGCATGGAAGGGCAGCAGTGCAGCAGATATTAAAAAAGGATGGCAACAAAGTAGAAATTCACAGTTCCAGTTAACAAAAATGTGCAGTCATATGCACTTAAGTGCATAAAGCAAATATCATAAATACCTTTCATCCTTTTTTGGGAAATACAGGTAATTTAATAGCTCATGACTGGATACTATGCTTACACCCTCAGGAGCCCCAAGTGAAAACATTCAGGTGAGTGAGCAGTACTCACTCTGCTAGAGGAGTGAGGCTTTTCTGGTCAACATATTTGGATTCAGCTGAAGAAAATGTTGCCAGTCAAGAAGTGATGGGATGTATCTGTAATTAGACATCTCAGAACCACAAACTGAGGTTGTTTAAAGCCCAGAAGGGCAAAAATAAAACCTGTGCAGATAGCTCTAGGTACAAGGCAATTCTATATTTACATTTTATTTCTGCAGAGAGTTCAGAGCAAGTGTCATTAAGAGTTTATTAGAGGTATCACCCTTGCAGGCCATGTCTTCACGGGTGATTTTGTCTATAATACCACAGAAGGGGTGGAGTCAGGAAATAAATGAAAGTAAGAGTAAGAAGGATCTTCTAATACTTCCAACTTAGCTGCATAGCACATGGAGTACTCGCTGTTCTCCTAACTTACTAGCATGCATAAAATATTGGCGTTTCACAGGCCATCACGAAGGAGATGTTCCCTTGTGACCACTACCGGGCTTGTGGTAACAACAGAGATGCCACTGTCACCATGGTGTTGCACGAGGGTCCTAAAGATGTGCATTAAGACCCTTAAGAGGGGTGTGCAAGATGTGTGAGCTCCTGCTGCATATCATCCTCTAGCAGAGAGAAATAAAATGAATATCGTATAGAGCATGTTGTATCCTATGAAAAAGGATACCATTTTCTCCAGGGTCTCAGAGTCAAAAGCTCTATTTGTGATGATAGACTACTCTGCATGCTCTGAATGTTTCCACTCATTAATCCCTGCAAGATCTGGACTGATAGATTGCTCACAACCAAACATTGAACAAAAGTGTGACTTCCCAACAGAATGACTTACAAAGGTTATTCTAAATTGGCACGTCCAAAATACTCCTTATCAAGGGAAAAGAGATTTGCAAAACAAGAGAACAAGGGGAAACTGGCATACAACCTTTTTTGCCTGACTCCCATCCTTAATATTGCTATGCAGACAGTTTTATGGATTTTTTTAACTGTAAGTTTCTTGCAGCAGTTCTGCTAAGACTGTGGTTTGTAAAGATGGCAGATGAGCTCTGACTGTGTGTTCAAAATTCATACATTTGATACGGTTAATGTTATTCCTAGCTGCTTGTGGTATTACTGATTTTGTAGATTGTATTCTTTTTATTCATTATGGGTAATTCTTGCTTCAATTTTATCTTCTTTTGAATATTTAGTTCCTATTTTTATGAGTTTACATGTGCTTACAAGAAAAAAAAATAAGTACATGGGGTTTTGATGGATTTCTTGAGAGGAATAGTCACCCTTCAGGATACATTACTACTTCTTGTGAAGAATTTGCCTTAAAGTTGATGCAATTTACTTTCTTAGACTCTTTGAAAAGGAACACTTCAACAATACTGTTTAATTAATAATGGGATCGTGGATATGGAATGCATATTTAGCTTCATTTTAAGGATGTTAATATTTGAAAGTCTTAGAATAATTTTCTTGCTAGATTGTCAAAATGTGGCCTTTATTCTATGAATATTCCTTAAAATACTACCACTAACATGGAGAAAACAGCTGAACAAACGTTAATATTTATGAGCAATCTATTGGGCAAACACTACAGGAAATTGATATCACTGAATATATTTGTACCATGTATGTGACCCAGCCTTTCTCTACCCATAGTTATTCCCAGAACAAGAAAAACTTCTCAATTCACTTTTTATAGTATCTATTTATCCCTTGCTCAGTCCTAGAACTATGTAAGAGAAAGTTCCACTAATGGAAACTTTCATGTGTGATTTTTGGAAGCAGTCACAATGTATCTGAATTTCTGAAGCAATAGTGATTTTAGTGGAAGCAGACCTCTGCTGGAAAAATTTGAAAATTCTGCCCTCATGCTTTTGAAAAGGAACAGGTAAATAAATACCCTCTGCTTGCAGTAATATCCCCAAAGAATACTTCATTGATCTATTGCTTTAACTTGGATTAACTCATGATATTGGTGGAAGGATGCCAGAGTGTTAATAATACTGGATTTTTATATACAAACATATAGAAGAAAAATGGAGGATAAAAGAGAATGCAGTTCAAAGGAAAAGACAGGTTGACTTTGATGTTTCCCACAGGTGCAGATCTATTTGCAACAATGGGTCTTTCTGAAGGGTTTTTGTATTATTTAGACTTCCAGCATTAGGATCTTTTTTCATTTGAAACCATTCAGATTGGAATATTGAATCTTGATTTTGCTTTAATATCTATTTAGCAAGAACAAGGATTCTCAGACCAATTGGAATAGTTAGTCATCCTTTTATCCATGCTCAACTGGGTCAAGTTCAGAGGTTTTAAATAAAGGGATAAAACTTACCCATAAATTGTTCATGCAGAGGTCACAGAAGAGGAAGCCCAGTTTATATATACACACATATATAAACATATTTATACTTAAATATACGCATATATGTCAGTATACATATATGTGTTCACATATCAGTGGATCAGAAGAGGGGGAACTCAGGAAAAGATTGGAAAGAAAGGGGTAAGAAAGTGCATATTTAAACTTCCATTTTCTCTGACACATACACACGCACATCCCTTATATCGATGAACCTTCAGGCATCTAAGTCTGTATATTACACCAAGTAAACCCCATGGCTCACAGCCTCTGACTAACAGGCTGACTGTACTTTAAGGCTTTCCCTGATTGCTCACATTGTTGAAAACAGCCTCTTGGCTGCAATTAACCTGGCCCTGTTGGGACAATAAGGGAAAACCTATAGCTTATTAGTGTGCTGTAGGGTACATGTTCATGAAGCCTGGAGATCTCACACCTGTGAAGGTCCCTGCCCGAAGTGCCGGTATCTGACAGCACATACCCTGCTAGGCAGTGTGGCCTGGACCATACACCACCACTCATGTCCTCCATCCCTCAAGTACGGGAACCCTTTCTACAGCCTGGAGGAGCTCTTCAACAAGAAGGCCAGGAGCCACCTGTGCAGCAGAGAGGGGAGAGAAGGTATTCCAGGAGACATCTACAACGTGGCCAGCACAAGACAGTGAACTGAACATGGCTCTGTAGGTGGAAGGACATCACTAGTACAAAAAAGAATATTTTCCTCATGTCCTTGAGGATAGTGGTACAACATCTGGTGTGGTTGCAGAGCTGAAGGTCTCCTCTCAGTACAGAACACCAACTCATCAGGGACTTCCATCGCCCTGTTCCACATCTTGAGCTTGGGAAGAGTTGCACCTTGCCAGGGAGTTGTTCTCATTGTGTAGGGAGCTATTTGACACCTAACACTCTTCTCCCTGGCAGGGCTCCTATTTGCACCATCATTTGCTCAGAAACTGCAGGATGATTTTCTGATGCCACAATGATGCCTTTTCTATGCAGAAAGCTTTACCATTCTGGCTATTTACACCCATAACTTTTAATCAGGTTGCTGAGGAACTGAGGACTTTCAGAGCTAAACCTTTGCTCAGCTTTGACAACACTTGTGCTTCATTTGGGTCTTTTGTCTTGTGCACACATGCATCAGTGGTGGTTCTGTGGAGCCGCTGGTGCTGCAGCAGTGACTTACAGCTGGCTTACAGTCACACAGAACCATCCTCTATGTTATTCTGATTAACTAACTGATGAGGGGAGAACGTGCTGGTTCTCTCACCTAAAGGTGTCTGAAGCCTTCTGTTCTTCCTTACTCTCCTCCAGTCTCACAAGTATGAGCAATCACAGCATGCTCATCCACAGCTTGCAAATCTTTCACACAGATGCAGTGTGGTGGGATTAGGGCATGTTTTTCTGCTACAAATGAAATGCACATGCTGGAAGGTGTTTGCTAAAGGTGATGCAAGGGTTTGGGGGACAGGTGATATGTGAGGTGATGCATGAAATGCAGCATGGTCATAGGCTGCTGTTCAGTTACCTTAAACGCCTAATCATTTTTATTGGAAGAGCTTTAATGAAAATTCAAAAATTTGAATTTTGAATTTAATTTTTAAAGAGCAATTTTATGTTCTTTTTAATTAAAAAACTCCTTGGAAAATTATTTCTGATTTCATCCCTATAATTTTTGGCTTTAGCCCCGGGACAACAAACTTTGGTTGAGTTAGTTCTGTTTAAACTCTCTACGCTTGGCTCTTTA
Organism: Buteo buteo; assembly: GCF_964188355.1. Taxonomy (NCBI): domain Eukaryota; kingdom Metazoa; phylum Chordata; class Aves; order Accipitriformes; family Accipitridae; genus Buteo; species Buteo buteo. Next base: position 5,867,620 of record NC_134195.1, on the reverse strand, counting down.
CACCTTACATTGCACTAAGATAGAGGTTGGATAATATAGAGCAGAGGGTCAGACAATGCATGTGCATATCCATAAGAACAGACAAAACAGTTATAAGGGAAAAAGAATAATGGTCAATAAATGAAAGCTCAGAGCACTAAATTCTGCACTTCTACTTACAACAATTAATGTATTACCTCAGAAATAGATTAACTGTTCCATTAGACCCCTCATATACTTAGGTGTCATTGTCATCTGGGTAAGAGAGGGAATTTGGCCTAAAAGAATTTGTCCCTGTCTAAACAAATGAGCAGAAAAGTATATCCATATCACAGTGTTGCACATGGAACCAAACACAAGTATAGCTCTGTTACCTTGCTTTTTGTTTTATATGTATTTTCCCTGCCTGTTTCTTCTTTCATACTTTTTTTGAAGCAGAGACCCTATTTTTGCCTTTCATTTAACCCAGCTCTTCAAGGAGATTTCAGAAGTAAATTGAAATGTAACATATTAAAAACAAAGTCTAGTTACAGGAAAGATAAAACATAACTACTGCTTGCCAAGACTGTTGTGGAGAATTAAGTGTGCAAGTGTCTTCCACTACTTGCATATGTATGACCACTAATATTTCTTAACACAGTAAAATCTAGCCACTAGTACTGGAGTGCCAACCAGTGTATTAAAAAAAAAAAAGAAAAAAAAAAGGGGCAGGGAGCCCCAACAAACCTTTAATAACTTCTCAAATGCAGCAATAAAGAGGAAGAAATTCCATTTCTATTCTTTTGCTCCCCACGCAGAGATAGCTGGCAGCAGCTAAGGCCGAGCAATGGACTGTCTTCCATTTAGGCAACAGTATTCCCTCTCAAGAACAGGGTAAAATCTAGTCATAGGTTATTGGAGTCACTATCATGAAATCACTAAAATATTGTCAATCTACTAGATATCTTATTTAATGAACATTGAACCACATTTTAGCGCTGTTACGTGATGTCAGTCAGAATGAAATTCAAAAAATCAATGTTGTGAAACTTGGAGCAGCAAGCCTAGTGAAAGTACGGGTCAGACTTAGCACTTCTGGGAATGGGGAATAAGAGAAAGTAAGTAATCAAACTACTGCATGAAGTGCATCCCGTTAGTTGAGATAATGTTTGGGAAGCTTTGTGGGAGCACTGAATTCAGAACTTATTCATTTATTCAGACTTTAAGAGCCACTGGAAACAAAGTTTGGATACGATATGACTGAAATCCTCTGTCAAACATGAACTGAAACATAAACACCCTTCATTAGACACCTCAGCTCTCTGTTCTCTTTTCTGGTTTGTACCCATAGGTAACCAAACTATGCCCTGAACCCTCCTAAAGGATGGGAGTTTGCAGACTGATGCTGCCTTCCCTTTCCCTCATTTCTGTGTATGATCACAGACACAGCCTCCCAGTGACACCACCAGTGAGGGAGAGATTTTGGTAGCAACCCCAGATTTGGATGCCTTTGCTTGTAACAAGCACTATACTATTCTCAACGAAGTCCTACCAGCTTGGTGGGAGAAAATGCACAATGAGAATCCATTAGAGTGGACCATTAGCTGACGTTGTTCAGCTAACAAAAGCACCAAAAACCACTAGCAAATATCATGAGCTGTATTTCTATTCCTTAAAAGGGAAAGAAAAAGGAATGCTGATATTTACGACTTGGCTGCAGTCTCATGCATGATACATCATAAAAATTGGATCTACTTAAGAGGAGAGAGGAAGGTGAGAAAAGGGACAGGTCTTTGAATTGTTGAAACTCGGACAAAAAGTAATTTATTCATCCTTAACCCATATATCAAGTAGGACATTTTTTCCTCTCCAAAATACATGGGATACTTAATTAATGGAACATGCACTATTTTAAGATAGCCCAAGGATCTACGCTCCCCAGCTTAGTGAATCAGTTAGTTATCACTACAAGTCAGTGGAGCATGACTAAGAATTGGCAAGATTAGTTGACATCACAAGACATGGTCTGCAGACTTTATAGAGGATTTAGTTCTCAACTATGTGTGTCATTAACTTTTCTCAGTCGTCTCCTCTATTGCCACCCTTATTAAACAATAATAGTCTCGTAAAACAAACATGGTATGCCACTTCCAGCAATTATAGCCTCTTAATAAGGAATTTATACTACCTTCTGCTATAAAACTGCAATAGAAAATCCTGGCTCCAAACTTTACTAAATATAATCATAATCACTTTTTGTTTATAACTCGCTGCTGTGTATTGCTGAAATACTTGGCTTTGGGTGGTGATAGTTAAGTGAGTGCACTGTATATAGTTCAAGGCCTTAGAATACTGATGTACTGAGTTACCCAGGAAGAAAATAGGAAGAGATAATAGTGTTAGGTTTGTCGCCTAATATAGCACAGGCATATTTATTACATTAATTAACTTTGGAGACTTTAATAGAATTTTATTTGGAAAGTTACACTTTTTTTCTACTTTCAGAGCTATAACAGTATTTACGTGTTTGCAGATTAGAAAACAAGAACAGTTTGTCTGGATTTGATTCAAGTCTTTATAATCCTGTTATACACATTTTTCTCCCCTGCGTTCATAAAAAGCTGCAAGTTGATAAACATCACTTACTTGGCACAGATCAGCCATTTTCCAGGCCATATACCTGAGAAAAGTACAATCCACAAGCCAACTGCAGCAGGTATTTTAGTTCATAAAATGGAATATGTGTCTCCAACCTCCTCTAATCAAAAATGAACAACATCCCTTGCCATGTGCATTGGGTTTATTACCATATGGTAGCTGATTGGGAAAGTGGTAAACTCCTGGAAGTTCAGCAGCACGGCCCCTAAATGGCAGGGGCTCTGGTCAGCTCCATGGTAAGAAACGGGGAGCTGTGCTCCAGTACCCCCAGCCATTCATCTGCTCTATGCCCTCAAACTTTTAATGTTTATGCTGGGAACACAGAAGGCATGGAAGAAATATCTATAGGATGCTGGGGGCTTCTTTTCTTTGTGGAACAAGCTGCCTAGCCATGTCTTTTTTTCCTCTTTTCCTGCTTGTTGACAAAAACTAATAGACAATGCAGACAGAGGTATCTCCATTTCTGGCACCCTCAGCACAAGCGTGATGAAAGGATGTTTAAGAGGCAGCTGACTAAGCCGGTTATTTTTAACAACAGAACTACCAGTGGACATTTCTTTGCCTGTCATGTTATCTAGGGTTTTAAACTAACTTGAAATATCAATTTCCATGTACTGAAGAGAAACTGAGAGTGTCCAGCAGGCCAGGTTGCAGAAAACTTGGCATTTTAAAATGAAAATGTATTGCAAATACTATAATCTCTCTTCTCACTCCTCCCACAAATTATTCGTTCAGACATATAGTGAATTGGATAGAAACTACTTCTGTACAATGCTCTATAGGGAATGTGTTGTCCAAGAGGATTTATCAATTGATGGTATAACGTGTAATGTCAGATTTTAGACAATGTTCCACTGGTAAAATTTCTGTTGATGAGCTCTTATATGTCTTACTGTGTCCTTCTCTGCTGTTGACTTGGAGAACCAGTGTGGCAGAGATTTATTGGATACCTAGACTCTATGTACACAGTAGGAGGTGCTTTTCCATCCCCAGCTTGGAGCCTCCAAATTAATCTGTGAGTATGAATCACTCTTGATCTACCGCTTCTCAGATTTCTGGACAGTGTACAATAACAGTCTCAAAGCATCTGCATCTCTAAACTCTAAATACCAAACTTTTCTTAATTAACTTTGATTACCTCACTGCTTAAATTGATACTGAAAGAGGGAATATAAAAGCTAGGGAACTGTTCATAACATAAATCAACATACTTTCTGTACTGAACACTTTCCATGAAAGCTCATATTCTGTACTTAAAGACTTGAGCATTTTTGCTCTTCCTTTCAGGACAAATTTCAGGTGAATAGAGTGACATTTAAACTTCTAAAATCATTAATCTACATTTTAACCAGCTGAAGTTTCACTTCTGTTTGTCTTCTCTTTTGGTTTCAGTTCTCAAGGTCATATTCATCGGTTTCCAAAGGCTCGGCTTTTTGTGCAGCAAGTTAGATGAACAGCTAAATGATTATTTTGTAGTAAGAAGATGAAAGTTAGATGAACCTTGACATATCACTCAGGGTATAATTCAGCAGTGAATTCATATCATCAGGATTTATCTACTTTAGAAACTAAACAGTTAACCTAATAATCTCTTTTTATTGCTAATTTAGAAAAGCTTTTTTTCCTAAGTACACTCTCACTTTTCTGAATTCACTGCATGTGACCTGCATCCTTTGTCCACTGCACCATTACGAGCAGCTAATCCCTCTTATTTATTGATAATTGGACAAAACTGAACAACATGCCAACTGCCTAAAACTGAACGCCACTAAGGCCTCTATTCAGGTTTTCCCCCAAAACCACATTAGTTTCCAAGTTCACTTCCTTTGTGGAATATCAATGGGAAAAGAGTTTGCAATTCTCTCATGGCTTAGGAATTCCACTAATTCTAACCTGCACATTGCATAACCGTGTGAGATGCAGGAATACGATGTACTCGGGCTCAGAAATGAACACTTGTAAAACAGGAAAGGGAAAACTCATTTACTGTTTTTCTAATCAATTTGGAACTTGCAATGTTCACTTGAAAACAAATGTTCATTGTTAGAGACATGTTGGTCAATGGGTAAGTGGTAATTAAGCAATCAATATCTGTGAAATGTGGCCTGGTCCTTAAAGTTTTAATCACATTTTTCAGCATTATTGTTTTTGTCAAACACAACCTGCATTACTGATGCTTTGCCAAATATTCACTACAACATATTCAAGATAATGTCAAACTTCTTACAACCGTGTGTCGCTGGCAATCATGTTTCTCTCCAGGCTTATATAGGTCAATTACTTGGTGCACAGTACATGGGTACACAGCAGGTAGAAGAAAAGAAACAAAAAAAGCCACTTTAGGAAAAATCATAGTTATCATCAGTCTGCAAGCCTCCTAAACAGGAGCTCCCCATGAAAAAGATTGCCATTTAGAAGCAGAAGCACCAGCGAGCCTTCCTGAACTTCCCCCTTCAGCAAAATTTTCTTTCATGCTTTTCTTGAGTTGCCCCATCTCTGCACAGCCTTTCAAAGATCCAACTACACTGATCTAAAGTCTAAAGATGAAGCCATAAGCCTCCCCTTGCAGAAACCAGGAAAGAGAATAAAATTCCTGTGTGGTATTTGACAAGACTCTGTGTGTGAAGTCCCACACTGAGGTGCCCAAGCAATTTGGGAGTGGGCTATCTTTGGAGCAGGAGACACTGCATATGGGCTTATTAGTCCTGTCTGTCAGGGCTATGCTACTTTAATGTGGTTTTATAGCCTCTGCGTCACACGCTTGTATCCTCGCTATACAGACTTACCAGCTTGCTCAGAGTGTGCTAGAATACGTCTAACACAGCCTTTCATTGTGAGGTGTAGACATACTCCAAGAATCTCTGCTTGCCATTACTCACTTTGGGAAATGGATACGAGTAATTTTTCTGTAGTGAGGTTGGCTTTTAGCTAGGGAATTTAGGAAGCAGCATCACACAGTGATCATTCAGAAGCAGATGAAAAGAATCTTCTCCATCACCATATTTTTTTTTCTCTGTCAGCTTCCCTGGCAAGAAATCATGTCTCATTTTTAACAAATGGGGTTTTTTTAAAGAAAAAGTGACTGTTCCCAAACACACAGTCTTGAATGAAGGGGCACAAAGAAACATTATTTACACATGGTGTGAAATGGAGTAATTTACGGTTTTTAATCTCGCAAATAATTTCAATCATATATTCAGAGCATATCACCATTGTCTGTCAACTTTAATTTCAGAAACTGGAAAGTATAATGGCTTTTCTTTTCACTTACAGGGAGGATGAATGGCATTGTTAGGGTTTATTTACAGAGAAGCTGGAGTGTCTCCATAACACAGCATGCATATCTGCAAAAGCCAAGAGTGGACCCTTGCCCTCTAGCTCTGAGAGAAGAGATGTTGCCAACAAAGATAAAAAAAAAACAGTAATAATCTCACAGGGCCAAAAGACATAAATATGGTCAAATTCTCTAGTTATTTTATGTCGACAGGCTTATTGATATCACTGATGGAGTTTCATTAATTTACATAGGCAAAAATCTTAATTCACATTGCTCTCACTGAAGTCAATGGGAGAAGAGAAAACTTTCTATCATATACATAAGAAGAAAACTAAATTCACAACTATCCTCACAGTAAACTTAATAACTTTCTTTTTTTTACAGTGTGAATTTTTTCAAATATATTTAGCGAATGAGTGTTTAACTTTAAATGTAAAGAAAAATCAAAAGCTTAGAAGCAAAAGCTATTGCTGGATTAAAAGCATGCAAGGAGTAATTATACCATACTCCCAAGTCAAATAAAATGCATACTAATTATCTCTAATTTAAAAATTATGACAGGAATTTTGCTCAAACCTTGCAGAACTTGGCCCTTACACTGACATGAAATATGAGAATAGAGTAAGTAGATTTTACCACAGGAAAAATTACATTTAAAGATACTCTGAAATCCGCATAATCATCAGTAGCAATGTAATCCCACAACCAAACAAGGAGTTAAATTGATTTGGCCCACCTCTTCGCATTTCATTAACCCCTTGAGCTGCCACTGCATCCCGCAAGAGAGAAGAAAGATGTCACTATGTGGCTGTGGAGCATGGCCCCCCAAACTGCCTCTAATACGGTACCTAAAAGCACTGAAACGATTCAATTTCTGTGAAGGGGCTAAGTGAAAGTTTAGCAATGATAAATTGAAAATACTAATAAAAAACCCATGAGACCTCATGGTCCTATTCGTGGGTGCAGTGGTAATGTGTGTATGCAGCATGAGTATGGGGTGCTGTCTGAAACAGTAAAAATAATGTAAATGTTGACAGTTATTATTGTTGTCCATAGAGGAGTACTCTCTACCACAGCTAGAAGGGAATAAGTAACCCATATTCAGTGGTTAGTACCCTTACATGTACCATGGTTGTCAGTGGTGATGCAGGATCTTTGCTTTCAAGTGATGAAAATGGTTAATGGTGTTAGAATTTTTTCTAGTGTTATTAACTTCAGCCAGGATGGATTGTGCAGGCTTAGTCACATTCAGGAAAAATCCCATGTTGTTCAATTCAAAAAATTATTGCTGGTTTCTGCTTTGTTTTCAGAGCACTCCCCATGTAGCTAGGAGATATGCAGAATGACAATGCCTGGTACAAACTCAGAAATGAGGTTTGTGAAGTAACACTGGTCCAAAATTACTTACTCTCTGAAGGGCTATGGCATAGTAAACTGATTTGGGAAGTCACCAGCTGTCAAGATTTGTACTAAAACATACTAAACCCTATTTCTTAAATACAGACTTCTAAATCCATAACTGACCAACTAGGAGATATTCACGTTACATAAGTCTAATCACCTAGTTTTGGTGCCTAGCATAGATGATGAGTCTTCCTATAGTCCACGGAGAAACCTGAAAGTCTGAGTTAGGAGCCTGTCAATCTCCAGTGACTGTAGGTTTTGGTTTAACAAGAGCTTGTAACTTCAATACCTAGAGTAAGCTACCTTAATTTCACCAGTGTGAACATCTCCCTTGCACCTAGATAAGCCACCAGTCCTTCAGGAGAAAATGAATACTCACAACCCTTGATTTTGAATGGCAATTACAGAATAAAGGGAAGGCTGGATGTACATATTTATATGTCTGATCAGTACCACTTCTGTGTGCAAGTTCTGTCAGTCTATTATGCAGGATTAGAAGAGATCAGTTCTAACACAGAAGTAAGATAAAAGAAATAAGTGCTAAAACAGTTGGACACTCCCTAAATACAAATACATGCCTTTGCTTTTACAATAATCATAATTATGCTGGGTTTCTTGCTGCAGTTTCTCCCATTCGTGACAAGAAGCCACTGACAAAGTTTCCTTTAAATTTCAGCAAGTTTCTTTTCTCAGCTGTAAAACCTAAGTAATGGGGAAATAGTCTACTTCAACTGCCAGAAATGTTTTTCATCCTGACAATGGAAAGACAAAGGGTTCACTAATCATATAACATATATCATCAATTCAATCGATTCTTGACAGAGAATGAAGGTGGACTGTTTGATATTTAAAGGGACTCTATGCTCAGGGGATATTGAATTATCCAAAGATCACTGCTAAGGAAAAAAACCAGAAAATAGCATACTATTTATGGAGACTGGAAGTTTCTTGAATGTGGGTCTTAGCTGCAACTTACCTTTAACCTTGAGTGTCTCTTATTTCCTTTTCCAGTAGCTATGAAACCAAAAAAAATGAGCAAAGAGTCCAAACTGGGGACACTGCAACTAAAAGAGAAGGAAACCAAAAATGACTTCAAATTCAGAGTTTAAAGAGTTAAAGAAGTAATACTATTTAAACAGGGTTGCAGAACTCCTATTAAAAATGGCAGTACTATAAATGTTCTAGTATTGTCAGGAATGTTCTGTTGGATGACACTATACTGTGATTTGTACACACAGCGGACCAGAGCTGATGGGTGAATGAAATGATCCATAACCCTCACTGACACATTTAGAGCAGTTCAGCTGCACACAGAGAACAGTCCATCATTTGCACCCTTCTGTGAAAGCTGGCTTTACCAAGTGTTTCAATGAAATATGTGCAACTTCCCATTTAAATTAGTACCACATGAACCATGAAGAGCACCACAGGTATCTGTTGTAGTACCAGCCTAATGCAAAAGTGGCCTGTCTTGTAATGCTCTAACAGGAAAGACATACAACCATTCATCTGTAACATATTAAAACCAGAAGAAATAAATTACTCTATAGATGAAGAATTATTGCTTGTGGAGAGAATGTGCAAAGGTAGTTCTAAAAAGCAGCTTTTACTAAAAAATTATTGCAACAGCATTTGAATTCCTAATGCATATTAAACCTAGTTCGCATAATCATAAATCATCATTTTTAAATCAAGAAAATCTGCTTGAAACTTTTTAAAGGTTTATTTTACTAGTTCAGAACTATTTCAGCATCACCACTGAGGGAAGCACAGTAGGAGTGAATATAAGGGTGAAATATAAAACTTAACCATTTGCCAAGAAAAAGCAATTTGGTCCTGAATTTTTCAAATTTACCAGTAAGAGCTGCATAAGTATCTAAAAATGTCTTGTGAACATACAGGTGACTAAAAAGAATTGAATTCTTATGGGTGGATTTGCCCTCTTGCTCAATAGTTTTTCTTAAATTGTCTCATGTAGTCTAGTCAGTTAGGCAGAAGAGTTAGAAAAAGCCATGAATTTACCCAAATGCTACAAAGTGTTTATATTAAATTAATTTTAATGGGAAAATTAATCTCTGAATGCTCATTCTAAGCAAAGTGCCTAATGCTTGATAAATCCTGAGCCGAGCACAAACTAGGTTCAGGGTGGTGAATACTTAATACATGCAGGGCAGTGTGCAGGAGCTGATGCACATGTGCCTTTTGCTGTTGGATTAGGGAACAGTACCAGTATCAATAAAGAAGCAGTCCTACACCTGCCCACCAGTCTAGATACATGTTACTGAGTGATAGCTCCAAATATAAAAACAAGGACAAATGGCGTTAGTATCTTCTAGCCCAAATTTTCAAAAGTGTGCCTTGAATTTCAACTACTGGATGCTAAAGTAGCCTCTGGGAAATCAGTCCTGTTCCAGCTGCATCTGGTTAGAATAGTTCTGTCATTTCTGAAAATGAGACCTTTGTCTTCATTTCTAGCAGTGCCTAGAAAGCTGGCATCAGGTCCAGCATTTCAAAAAACCAGGATATTTTGCACTGGTATCTGGCCTATATACAATAGCAACGTACTTTGCATTGATGAATATTCTTATATTCAAATATTCTTAATGTGACTTTTAAAACAGCGTATCTACAAAGTTCAAACAGGAAATTCTCCAGTAAGATACTTGATCTGAAACCCACTTCGCAAAACCAGTTTTGTCCTGAACTGATGGACCCATATGCCATGCTTCTCACTGGCAATTGTCTGTAATTGAAAAGTGCAGCTCAGTCCTTTGGCCTCAGGCACCAGGTGAGGACAACCAAACGAGCACGTAGTGGAGCTGCACATCCATTCAGGGAATAGGTGATTTAGAGGGATGCAAGGAACGCAGGCGTGAGACAACCAAAAGAAACAAATCAGTCCTACCTAACAAGTAGGCTGCTCATGCTAAGTAATATGTAAGTTCCATGCCTGGTTAATGAATTTGTTTCCCCCATGAGTGTTAGGCAGTACCAATGAAACTCAGATGATAGCAGAAGTAAGGCTGTCTCCTGCAATTTTCCTCAAGCCATGTTGACTGCCCTTTTGTTCATGGCTCTGTGGTCTCTCAGACACAAATGTAAAGGGAAATGAAAAGCAATTTTGCAAAACTGCCACTTTTAGGTCGTGTGCAGTCAATTAAATAGAATACTATCATAAGATATTCAAACAGCACAAGTCTGGAACTGCTGCAATTTTGTGAATGATGTCTAAATAATCTGGATGATTGAGAGTCATTTATATCACTAATCTTACTCTAGCAGCTACAAAATACAGCTCCATGTGTGATGAAACCTTTATGGTATTTCTGTCTTTGCCTAACATAGCAGAATTTCAAATGCTAACGTGTTTACAATAGTTGCTTTTAGCCTCAATTCTCATTTTATTACCATGTGAATTCATATCTGTATTTGATCTAAATGACTGTGGTGGGTTGACCCAGCCAGCAGGTAAGGCCCCACCTGCTTGCTCTCACTTTCCCCCAGCAGGATGGGGGAGAGAATTGGAAGGCAAAATCTAGAAAAAAATTGTGCCTTAAGATAAAGACAGTTTAATAAGTGAAGGGGGGTGAATACAAAAACCCCACAACCCAAGTGATGCAAAGGCAATCACTCAGCACCTCCCACAAGCTGAGTGATGTCCAGCTAGTCTCCAAACAATGGCTAGCCTAGAAAAAACTCTCACCACCACCACCATTTTATTGCTGGACATGACGTTATATGGTACGTAATATCTCCTGTCATTTTGGCTCAGCTGTATGGCTCTGTCCTCTCCCAACCTCCTGCCCACCCTGAGTGGGGACAGAGTGAGAAACAGAGAAGGCCTTGACACTGTGCAAGCACTGTTCAGCAGTAGCTAAAACACTGAAGTGATATCACCATTGTTTTTATCACAAAAAAAAAGCACAGCACCATAGAGGCTGCTGTGAAGAGAACTATTTCCATCCCAACCAGACCCATTACAATGATTTTTTTGTTAGTCATCATTTAAGAAAGCTCCCAGACAAGATTCCCTTTGCACTGACTGAAAGTTTTCACATCAAAATTTCAGAAGCAAACCCCTATATTTCAGATGGAAAAATACATTGTATGTTGCTTCCTATATTTTTTTCTTTTTCTTTGTGGACAGGACAATAATAATGAGTGTTAAAAGGTGTATCAGTTTTATTATTAAAACTCACCATCAGTATCATCACAGAATCAAAGAATGGCTGAGGTTGGAAGGCACCTCTGGAGATCGTCTAGTCCAAAATCTGCTCTAGCAGAGACAGCTACAGCTGGTCGCTCAGAGCTATATTCAGTTGGGTTTAGAATATCCCTAAGGATGAAGACTCCACAACTTTGCTGAGGAATCTCTTCCGATCTTTGACCATCCTCATAGTAAAAAAGCTTTTCCTTATGTTTAGGTGGAATTTCCTGAATTTCACTTTGTGAGCCATTGCCTTTACTCCCCATCAGGTATTTATACACATGGATAAGACCCCCCCTGAGCCTTCTCTTCTCCAGGATGAACAGTCCTAGCTCTCTCAAGGAGAGATTCTCCAGTCTCTTAATCATCTTCATAGCACTTGCCCATGCCTCTCTTGCAGTGCAAAGCCCAGACCTGGACCCAGCACTCAAGATGTGTCTCACCAGGGCTGAGCAGAGAGAAAATGTCACTTCCTTCAACCTTCAAGCGATGCTCTTCCTAAGGCAGCCCAGGAGGCAGTTGGCCCTTCTTTGCCACAAGGGAACAATGTTGGTTTTTTTCTTGCAGAGGTACGTGGGGTTATTCCTCCCCAGATGCAAGACCCGTCATTTTCCTCTGTTGAACTACATGAGGTTCCTGTCAGCCCATTTCTCCATCCTTTTGATGTCCCTCTCAATGGCAGCACAGCCATCTGGTGTATGAACCACTCCTCCCAGTTTTGTATCATCTGCAAACTTGCTGAGGGCGCACTCTGGCCCATCGTCCTGGTCATTAATTAAGAAGTTACACAGTATTGGCCCCCAGGGGTTCATATACCTGGCTCAGCCACTCTACTGCCCGGCTAAACTGGTCATCCCATGGAGGTCAGTTGGCGCCAGATGGTTCAGAAGAATGCACATACACACACATGCCGATCTCACAGGTAGTAAATATGAAATTATTTGCTCTCCATACAAGTATCTGAGTAATTGCTCACAGACAGATATTGTCCTAAACCCTAGAGCATGAATTTAAATTAATGCAGTTTACCTTCTATTAAGCTACTAGAATCAAGCCTTCCTGCTATCCTTATAATTTATCTGTAAATCAGTGATGCCTAATCACAAATTGCATCAAGGTGCATGTAAAGGTACTTCTAAATAAGTGTGCTTTTTTCTTAGGAATGGCTTTTTTTTTTTTTTCCTTTACATGGTTACAGCTGTCTATAACCAGGCTGTGACAATTAGATGCATGCCCTCTCCAAAGTCCTTAGGATCAAACCGAATTGTCACCGTCATCTCTGTCCTTAGGTACGGAGAGTGTGATCATCCTCTTTTGGGACTGGAGCAACGGTCTTGACAGCACCTGCCATAACCTCCGTGCTACATTGCGCGTCACCAAGGAGATGAGACAAGAAAGTCTGGAGGATGAGGAAGCTAAGGGGGTGTTATGGGTTTGTGTGGTGTGGTTATTTTTGGTGGTGGGGTAGAGGCCACAGGGCAGGCTCCTGTGAGAAGCTGCTGGAAGCTTCCCTGGCTACAAGTTGGACCCGGCTCTGGCCCAGGCCGAGCCCGTCAGTGACAGTGGTAGTGCGTCTGGGAGAACAGATTTCAGAAGGGAAACCTGCAGCGAGTAGGGGATTGGGATGGGAGAGGAACCCCTCTGTGGGTATGGAGGTCTGTGAGGAAGGAGGAGGAGGAGGGGATGCCCCCGCAGCCCGCGGTGAGGCGGCAGGCTGTCCCCCTCCAGCCCATGGAGAGAGGTGGAGGCCCCCCAAGATGGCCGCCGCTCCATGGGGAAGCCCGCGCTGGAGCAGGCTGGGACTGAAGAGCAGCCCGCAGGAAGGACCCACGGCAGGGAAGTTTGTGAGGAACTGCAGCCCGTGGAAGGGACCCACATTGGAGAAGTTGGTGGAGGACTGTCTCCCACGGAAGACCCCCCACAGCGGAGCAGGGCCCGAGCGCGGAGTCCTCCTCCCCTGAGGAGGAAGGAGCGGCAGAGACCAGGGGTGAGGAACCGACCCCAGTCCCCGTCCCCTGTTCCCCTGGGGAGAGAACCGGGAGTAGGGCTGAGGTGGGAAGGCGGGAGGGATGGGGGGAAGGTGTTCTCAGGTTTCGTTTTACTTCCTAAAATCCTTGTTTTGATTTGATTGGGAGCAAATTAAATTGAGTTTGTTTCTTCCCCAGGTTGAGCCTGTCTTTTGCCTGTGCCCATAAGTGGTGAGTGATCCCTCCCCATCCTTGTCTCGACCCACGAACCTGCCTTTATATTTTCTCCTCATCCCACTGTGGCCGGGGGGGGGGGAGCGAGCGAGCAGCTGCCTGGTTCTTTGTTACCGGCTGGGCTGAAACCATGACTGGGGGAAAGAAAAAAAAGACATTTCCTTCCCTTAATCTCAGGGATGCTTCCAGATTACTTATCACTAGAGTTCACTGGTTGCACTTTAACCAGAGCATGTGACGATCAGCCTGAACTGTGGACAGTTTGGTCAAACTCAAACCTCTTGAAAAGCCTCCTTAAAGTAATAGGACCTGAAAGAATATAGAGTTATTACATTGAATTAAAAACTAAATTAATATATTCTGTGACATATGCTTACTGTAGAAATAGAGTAATGCATCACTACAGATTGCAATATATAGTCAAACAAACTAAAAGGCATTTGGGGCATTTTTTTTTTCAAACTGCCAGTTGAATTCTCAACTGTACATTGCATAGGGGTAAAGAGGAACTACGGATGCACCTTACTATTTGTGCTGAACAGTTTCTCTGTTTCAATGTATTTTTGTAATGTCTTTCTTCTGCACATAATTTGTATGACTTTCTATGTTTTCTACACTTTTAAAACTACTCACTACACTAGCTGGGATTTGCCATAAGAGATGTTTGCCCACTTGTAGTCCAGTAAGCAAATTACAAGCCTGGTCTTGTACATGAATTGCTTGGATCACTTCAAAAATCATAATCAAAAGCTGATCAAGAACTGTTTTTCATTCTTATTAACTTGCAAGATATTTTGGACTGACAATAGCTACACTGCTGAATATTCATTGGTTTGGAGTTATGACCATCTCATTATTTTTAAAAAGGTTCCTAAAAGAACTCTCACTGGAATCATCGTTAGAAGACATTACATATTTTTCACTTGGCCAGATCAGAGCACATTTTTATATCAATGAAGTCTGTTCAAAAGGCACAATGCCATAATGATAATTCACTACAAACAAAATAAACAAGATGTAAGATTGGAGATCAAATATTGGCAGCAAAGAGGCAAGTTTGCAAAGGATGAGTGAGCTTTCCCTGAGCTCCTCTGTTCTTCAGCATGCCAAAACAAACAGCAAAATACACACAAACAACATACAAATGCTTCTTCCTGGTTTGTTTTTTTGGGGCGGGGGGGGTGATTATTTAAAACACACATGAGGTTAAAAGTCAAGCGTTGTGTTTGTATGTATAAAAGTAAAATACCAGTGGATGTGTTACTAGGTAATTGGCATTAAATTAGAAATAGATTGTTCATCTGTGATTTGAGCAGTAAATAGTATTGCTAAAACAGGGAAAATCCCTAACTTTCCAGAACTTGTTCAACTTTCACTCTTATGTTGTATTCACAAAGAATTTTCCTAAACGGTATTCAGTGGAAAAAAATAGCCTTTGGAAGCATAATTATTATCATCTTAGAGTTACTACCTTAAGCAAGTCCAATGAACCACTTGTTAAAAGTGCCTGCCTTCCTACACTGACTATAAAGGGAGGCAAAGCTGGATCTCTCCAGCTGGTACCTACATTGCAAACATTCACTTCGAGCAAATGGATCACACCTATGGCAATTTGTGTGGAAAGATTATAAACAACAGAAAACTAGGAGGGAAGGAAAATAGGTGGACACAAAAGAAAATCTGTAATTAGGTTTATGATAAATGAATGTGAGAAAGATCTAAAAGATCATTTGTCAGGGGAGGAAAAGGTTATTTAAAAAAAAAAATCAGGAGGGTCTGCAGAAGAAAAAAGAAACAGTATTGGTGAGATTCAGCTTGCCTATGTCTATGCACAGTGTAGCTGTGCTTCTGTGCCCTAGGTGTCTTACACATCCAGTGTAGTCAGTGGAGAGCTGGTCAACACAGCCAGCAGGACCTAAAGAGCTTTTATCTCCTCCTCTGCTAGATATCTAATTTCATTCAGTTGAATTGCTTTCTGACTCCAGTGCTTGAGTCAAACAGGTACCTGTTTTAGTTGCCTAAACATGAGCGCTATTTAAGATACTCTTGCATATCCTTCCTGGCATGCAGCAGAAGAGCATCAACTGCAGAAAACCATCAGTTTTCATATCATTGTATTATATACCTAGGTCCTGAATCTTATTTACCATGTAAGTATTTGGATACCATAGGGTATTTGAAATGGCTTTAGAAATATATGCATGATCAATCATATTGAGATCCAGCTTTCCAGGGACTAAAACAGGAAACTGGACTATCCATAGACACCTAAATTTAGATGTCTGAGTCTGGAACTAAATCCCTTTTCTTAAGTTAGGGCAAGTAGAATTCAATCCCATGAATTGAGAAAGGTTAAGGAGTCATAGGACTGAATAAAGTGTGTTGGAAAGAGATTGGACTTACTGAAAAACTTGTATCTAAAGAGAAAAGAAGCCCAGGCACTGAAGAAATATGACAGTAAAAGATGTGACTAGACACATTAAGAAAGAATAATGCTATTTTCACATGGTAGGAGTTGGTTGCATGTTTAGATATAACCACATTTCTATTTGTAAGCTGTAGGGATCTGGACTTATGTGTGGGTGGAAGATTTTGAGTTGTATGGTATTATAAAATGACAGACTAGAAATTCTTTGGCAGAATCCATTAACTGAAGAATAGAAGATTTTGACTAATCATATATGAAAGTGCTTCATAGCAATGTAAATAGTAATATCAGTATCAAGCAAAAATAGAAGCAGTGTTATTTATCTTATTATTCTGTTCAGTTTAAATTATACTCTTCCACAGTTTCATATATTTAAGATCATTTTGTTTACAACATATAGCATTAAGAAGGCCATCAAGAAAGGTGGATGTTTCGGCAGATGTGATTGGCAGCCTGGAATGAGGGACTAAAAGAATCAGTTTTTTGTGATAAAATGGTCATTGGAATGAAAGTTAATGATATTGACAAGTGAGGCTCTAGGTATAAAGGTTAATAGCCTTCTTTGATGAATGGATCTCACTTGGAATTATGTCTGGAAATAGGACACTGCTCTGTTTAATACACTTTTCACATCACAAATATTTTCTTTGCAACCCCAACAGCTAGAAAACATTCTACTAAATAAAACAGCAATTTCTAAAAGACAACTCTGCACAAAGAGTAGATTGGTGACCTGTCACAGTGCTGAGAGACTGGTTTGCAATTATTGTCCTTTCACACACATGCACACGAATTTGAACTTCACGTTAATTTTGGTAGCAGTTTGGCAATGTTTTTGAAATACATATGCATCTATATTTTTTCCTAACTCAAATTACACGCACCTAATGTTCAACAGGAGAACTGTTACGAAAATGCTGAAGTGTTGGTAACAGTATCTGAGACCTTGCACTCCTTTTGTCCTTTCTGTTCCTTCTTGTTTGAAAGTGTTTGTAATAACATTTGGAGGGCAGGTATGACATATTAGTATATATAACCTCTTTCTGAGCACTACAAGAATAATTTTAATTTTATTTTTCCCTGGTGTTTGTTGTTTGTTTCTTTCTTTCCTTTTTTTTTTTCTGTGACTTAATTTGCTTACTTATTTGTATTTCTAATCTAACATTAGTTGAAACACGTATGCCTGCTATTTATGAGGCATAGTTATCTCAGGATAGTTTGACTCATGTTGGAGAATAACATTTTCACATGCTTAACTTTAATTCAAGGAAAATTACTATTAAACACAAACATTACCCTGAAATTGTCATATAAGCAAAATAACAGGAATGACTGCTGAGCTGCCTAAGACGGTAATAGCTTCAACACAGATACCTCTGTGTGGTTCCATGAGTTACACTGACCTGTATGTGATATATTAATGGAGAATAAATGAAAAAGATAAACCAAGCAGAATTGCAAGATTTTGCAAAAGAAGTGAGGACTGTACATACTTACTTTAAAATTACGTATAATCCACAAAGAATCTTCTGTTATATATCTGTTCAATGCCCAGTATTGTGATGCTGCCTGCCCTAAGCAGTCTTGCACATGAACTAATGACAGCACAGGACATTTTAAAATATAATTGTGATTTCTATATGTCCTCATCATGCAATTAAGTTATTAACGAATGGTTGGTTTAAGAATTATTCACTTTCAGCAGACGACAAGGCTTTTTGTACAACTCATGTTTCTAAGAAATTTGGTTTCATGTCTGCTTTGCTAGGAAAATTGGAACATGTCCTATTTTCTGTAGAAAACTCCTGTGTGGTCAGATTTCCTATAAGAAACTGATATCAATACTGCTATGTAACTTATTCTTACAAAATCCATATACTTATGGCTGCAGAAGAAAGGGTAACTCCTCCTTTTCCTTCTTTGCTGGAACTTGCAAAATATGCAGCAGTGTAAATACCTAGGACAATTTCAGAGACCAACGTTTGGCCTCTCAGTACAGTTTGAGTGGCTATTTGAGGGCCAGAAAAATTCTTCCATATGTTGCTTGGTATATTTAGAGAAGTGCTAAGGAGGGTGGTTTCTTCAGACCACTGTAAAACTGTTACTGCTTGAGGTAAACCTGTTCTCAGACGTGTTCACTGCACATTTGCTAGAATTGGATGCAGCTTGTTTTATGCCTTTCTGAGCTTTCATTAAGTGCTTTGAAGAACAGATCATCTACATCTGGGTTTAAGTTCATTTTCTGAATGGACCTGAAATCTGAAATTTTCTTATTCTGTTACCAGTGACATCTTTGTGATTTTAATTGGCCCTTCCATTTTCTTAATCTGCTGATAATAAAGACTAACTAACATTAAATAATGAATATATAAAATATTTATATAAAATTACACGGTAATAATTTAATCCCAGGCCTGTGAAATAGTCTACAGTAATAAATCTATTTCAGATTTGCTAGGATTCACAAAAGTAAAAATGTCTTCATTAACAGGCAGAAAGATTATTATTTATTATTAATTTAAAATGTTTTTTCTTATGTAAATCTCATGTAAATATTCATGTTCTTTCAAAATATTAACTGAAGACATATAACTCATACATTTTCTAAAGTTTAATAAATATAAAACAAAACAGATCAAACCATTATGTCTTCTTCAAAGCCATCTCTAATTCAATAATGAAAGTAACATTATAGCAATATTCATTAAACACTTACAGGTTATTGACCTCCATAGCTGAACAGAACAGAGGCAGTCAGCCTTAAAGGACAAATATATCTTAATTTTTGTCATGGGTGGATTAATGGCTTGCCTTTATTGATAACATTTTCTATTCAGCTGTACGGAGGACTTACAAAATGAAGCACAACAAAAGGATTAGAAAACAAAGAAATAATATGCCTAGCTGGACACACCATTTATTCCATTTTTGATTGCTCAATTATCAAGTACAAGGCATTCCTTTTAATATATTTACTCAATGATATTTAAGATTCAAAGTAAAATATAGTTTAGTGATGCTGTGAAAGCCAGCGATGATGCATTTCCATAAAAATGACTAAACTGGCAGAGTGGATTAAATACTAGAGCATTTTGGAAGATGACACTCTAGCAAGATTTTGCATTTACATGAACTGGATAGTGTCAGAAATTTGTTTGCATTTGGGGATTTTCTACTAAAAGGGAATAGTAAACAAACATGTTACCATTGAGATTACATGGTGTGCCAGCATACATTATTTGTAGTTTGAAGGAGCATCCCATAGAATCCTTTACTCTTATGAAGCAAGCTTATTAAATTTTAAGGTAGACCAAGATGGATTTTATTTAGTACTTTGTTATTTCCTGCACTAAATTAATTTAGAAAAAGTTACCTGCTACAATCAGTATATTAAAAGCTGTGGATCTGTAGGTAAGTTTCTTATCACGGATAAGCATATTGGTTATTCTTCTTAAAACAATTATTATATGAAAGCTTTTATTAAATGCTTGTTTCCTTCATGTATGGTCTCATTCTGAGTTGGTGACTTCACAATGAAGTTGATGCCTTCACAACTTCACCTTTTCTGTCACTTCCATGTCAGAAAGAAAATTTGTTTTCAATGGTTTTGATTGTTGACTGAATTACCCACCTTAGAGACCTTTACCTTTAGAATTCTATTTCTTTTCATTTATAGCCATGAGGAGACAGACAAATAGCACATAGAAAGCTATGATTTTAGAACATAGATACTATGCTTGGTGAGTGATAGATCACATCAGTATCCAGTGTTTGCTTCACTTTACATCAGTGAATACTCAGTGTTTACCAGGGAATTTGATGATCCAAAAACCAGTAAATCCTGTCATAAATACATTTGCTGAAGAGACGGAGGGAATTGTGTTATGGCAGCATCTTTTTGATCTGATTCTTCCTTAAAATCACAGTGAAATGTTTTGACATATCTGTTTGATGTTGAAAAGCAAAGAAGCAATGAACAACAAATTTAAACTGGAGTACCCTTGATTTGGTCTCCAAAGTCAAATTCTTAAATTTACCTGAACAAGTTTTCTTAGATACTGCATGCCTATATTTTAAAATAACTTTTGAAATTTTTATAAATTATTTTGATTCTTATGTACAATATACTGAGAAGTATTTTCAAATTAGTTCTTCAACCCTTGATAAAACATAGTGTTTGTTGCCATTGACGGATAAGGTATTGCTAAATCATTCTGAAGTTCTTAGGATAAATCAAGTCTATTAGTACCTCACACATACTGAGATTTCTAAAAATAAGTTATTACTGATGTAACACTCAATGTTTCTGGAGCTTCTACTGCTAATAATAGTGAGAGTGTATTCGGTCATGTTTCTGAAATCAAAAGCATTGAGATTCTCCTTTCACTCCATTCACTTCCACTTGAGATTAATAGAGCACTTTTATTGCAGTATAAACCCATGTTAAAAATTATTTGAATTCTCCTATTGTAAGTAGGGTGCGTCATGGAGGACCAGTCTCAGAATTAGCTTGCTTTTACCAGCCTCTCGGTAACAGCTCACTTGGCAATTAACTCCACGGAGCTTAGTGAGGCAGTGGTGGGGCCAATTTCAACCCAAATTGAAGATAACAGGATCAGCAACATGGACGCAGATTACGCATGATCACCAGTCACAGGAATGCAACGATCTCTACAACTCTCATCTTCTAATTTGTTTGTTTGTTTTGTGAAAAAGCAACTAAATTATTGTTTCCATTCTGAAAAGGCAAACTATGACCTCTTAAAAGTTGCACTTGTAAGGAGACATACTTCCAAACTCTTCACCAGAGCTGTGTTACCTGGTACAGTCATAATCAATAAGTCTTGAAATTAATGCTTTAAAATGTTATTGCAAGGTGGTTCTGAGACAGAGGGCATTTAAAACCAATGTCACTGCCAATGAAGTAGGAAGCTGGTGCACAGCAGCATGCATAAGAAAAGAAAAGAAAGACTAGAAAAATTTTCTAATGTGAATGTAAGACTTCTTCTCTGATGATCAGTAATCCTCTTGGTAGTCTTCTACACTGAGACTTTCTTTTTAAAACACTGACAATTATGATTTTATACAGTCATATTTAAATTAAAATCACTTATTGTTTGGGGACTCAGGTGGATTAGTAGACATGAACAAACACTAGCATTGAATTTAATGAAATATATAGTCACATGATTCAGAAATCATTACAAATAAGGTGTGCACAGATAAAGCAGAGTGCAATCATTACATTTGTTTTATAAAGTAAAACTAGTCTCCCTGAAAGTAATAAACGTGGCTAAACCCTGATGTAACAACTTGCACTTAATAAACTCTTTCTTTTTGTAAATCAATACAGGTGTGTTGATGTAATTTACTCAGACATAAGCTCGGGTTTAGCACTGTGTGTGAATTTCATACAAAGACTTCTTCATCTTCAGGTACGCTTATGCTTAAAACTGCCCCTAGAGTATACTGCTTTTCAGTACACATCACACAATGCCATGTTATGACGTTCATCCTATCTTTCTCCTTAAAAGCCGAACTGTGCTTACTGAGCTCAAAAAAAGTGATTTACTCAGAGATATTCGTATTTCCAACTTTAGGCTGCCTATACCAGGTCCCAAGAACTGCTGTCCACTAAGTATAAAGAGAGGCTAAGATTATTAAATTAGATGTAGATAGATCCATGGCAAAAATCTATGCTTAATCAGATGAGCCTCACACTTACAGGCTATTTGAAAAGCTGCCATTCAGTGCAGAATATACTAATTTTCTCTTACATATTCATGGAAGCTACTGTAAGTGAATTAGATGAGATACAATATCTATGTTGGCAAATATAGAAGATACTACTGTGAAGGGCCTGATGACAGCAGAGGCAGTACATCAAGATAAACGATCCTTTCATCTTGTTCTGCCAATCATTGTGTTGGTCATGGCCAAAAAAATCCAGATATAGGAGATATGTTTTAGAGCAGTCAGGTAACATGAATGGTAGCAGAGCAACTTCTTTACTTTTCGAATGTGAAGAACTTTCCAATATAGGAAGACTCACAGTAGTGACGTTTATTCCTTTGGGATATCATATCAAAAGGTGTTTCGCAGGGGAGCAAATACTTAGAGGAAGGCATTTTGAAAAACAGAAGGAAAACAAAGTAGAGAATTAGCACTTTGGCTTTAACCTTCCCTGAATGAAAGCAAACTCACTGATTTCCTCAGACACACTTCATAAAATGTTGACATGGGAAAGCAGAAGGCACTGACAGAAAGATGCAAAAACAGTTTAGCAACTTCTTTTAACAAGACATTGTAAATCCATACTGGTAATTTAAGCCCACTATTGGCTTCAAAAAAGGATCAAATATATTTTCAGTCACTCTGAAAATACAGCTATTTACTATGAAAGTTATTAGAGAAAAAGACAAGAGATATAAACATTTGTAGGTACACAGTTTGCTTGGAAAAGTTAATGTAGAGAGCTAATACTTTTCACATAATTCAACAAATTTTTCTGCTTTTTGTAATGAACATTAATTACCTACTGCAAACACTCTGCAATGATAATGACAAACTTAACCAAATACTCATAAACATAATAATCTGCTAATTTTAGAAGTTTAATTATATGTCCCAGTTTGTCCAAAATGTAGTACTTCATCCTCAACTCTTGAACAGCAGTGGAGTTTTCCCTTCACCACTCCTGTAATCTTTTTTAATTTTACTTCACAACTAGTTAGTGTTAGATTTTAAAGTACACGGATTGCTGGCATATACTATGTTATGTATACAGTGTATTTGTGTTTCCAACACATGACAGGTACCGCTCAGTTTGCAACCTTCAGGACAAGATCCAAACAGAATTTGCCAGAAGGAAAATAAATAAATAAATAAATCTAATTCTAAAAGCACCTTTAGCCTGATTGAACTGAGTGACCGAACTTGAAGAACTGAAGCTTTTAGGAATATTGGGAGGCTCTTTTGTCATATCAGGAAAACCGACTTGATCATTATCTTCTCTTTTTTGTTACAGGATATTCATTTTTATTATTTTCCTTTTTAAAAAGTAGTCATTTCATTGTAATAAACTATGACAGACTATATGAGAAAGAGAGAGGAAGGGAGAGAAACAGGTTTTATTTGAGATTTTCAGCACTAGAAGCACAATTTTTTACAGTCTAAGCTCAGAGAAAGCTATCTGAGCTGTGCAGCTGTCTCTTGCTGTAGCTTGGACTTGGACTAATCAGCGAGATTCAAGGACAACAGCAGACAACACAGTAAACAGCATCTAGTGACTTAGCTGAGTAAATGGAGATCTAAATGAATTATTATCGACCAAGAGTCATTGTGATAATTCTCTCAGAACATCAGTATTTCACTGTATGATACACAAATATTAATATATGTCACTTTTTTTAGGAAAAAAGGATTAAGAATGAAACAGGAGTCTGGATTACATAGTATCTAAATTCATTACACAAGCATATCTACAGTGTTCTTTACAACCTACCCCCAAAAAAGGGATCCTGTAGATCTGAAAATGTATCGCAGAAGTTGAACAAAGATCATTGTTTCCGTATGAGAAGATACTAAATTCATTTTTCTTCGAATGCTTCCACCTGAGGAGGGCTTTAAGAGCAGAAGACCAAATATGTTGTGACTTGTTTCCTTGGAAAAGAGGTACAAGCAGAAGATTTACAGATATCTATAAAGGGTCGGTCCAGATTATGAACCCTTTCAATATACATTATTAATGATATGTATAACAGAACAGAGAGCTAATAAAATAATAAAAACCCCCAACCAAAACAATCAAACAAACAAGCCCCAACGGATTATTAAATCTGCATGTGAAATGAAACCGAGAGTGTCTGAAATATATAGGAGTCAGACCTAGAATTTGGCATGATCATCATAAATAGCAGAAACGGTCTTGGAAAACTGGGCGGAATCCAATAGGAACAAGTGCGAGGTATTACAAATAGGCAAGAATAATGAACTTCACAAACACAGGATGGGGAACAGCTGGTTAGATTTTGGAAAGAGATCCAAGGGATAGACTAGACTACAGTCTGAACGTGATCAAAAATATCATGCTGTTCTGAAGATGGCAAACATCATACTGAGATGTGTAAGTGGAATATAGCTTGCAAAAAATATGAACAAATCTTTTAGCTTTACACCACTTTGTAGGGCCTCAGCTGGAGTACTGTGTCCAGCTCTGGTCAACATACTTCATGAAGCACATGAGAGGGAGAACGGGCAACAATGAAAGGAAAGATAAGAGATCTACAAAGAGGATCACTGAAAAAAAAATGAAAGATTCAAGCTGTTTAAATTAAGGAAAACTGAAAGGGTGAAGGCTGGGGTATGTAAAAGCTTCAGAAAAGAAAAAGGCAATAATCTACTCGCTATGACCAGTGCCAAAAGATGAGAATGAATGGCCTTAACAGTAAGAGAGACTGAAATTAGATGTCAAGAACAACTTTGTAATGGTAAAGAACAGCTTGACTAGAAAGACTGTGCAGTCTCCATCACTGGAGGATTTTAAAAATAGATTAGTTCAACAGCTGCTCGGAGTCATGCAGGTTCAGTTGATACCAGCAATATTCTAGATGATCCCTTGAGTTCTCCTCTCATCCTGTTTTTGTATGACTACATGACTGAGTGACTGTCGTGAAAGCTATGAATATGGTATGACTGTCCACAACAGAAAAATGGACCAGGTAGCAAATTTAACAGGAAAAGCAAGTCTGCTTACTGTGGTGGATTTAAACAGGAAAAATCATAGCCACAGTGAGTCAAAAAGTAACTTGGCACATGCATGACAAATGAATATACAAACACTTCTGCTGAGAAACCTTGATGCAATATCTCCCTCGTGGAAGTTTGAAAATCGTTGGGTTTCACAATCTGTAAGAGTTTACTAAGAATCTCAACAAGAAAGATATTTTATTTCCTTATACTCCAGCTTTCTTATGGTGACCACTGATAGAACGCTGAGCTAGATGAACCATATGTCTGACCTAGAGTGCTGACGTTACTAGAAAATACCTTTCTGGAAGCATCTTTGATTTGCACAAAGACTCTGGTGAACATTTCCAAATAAGGAATACATTAGCAGAAGAAAAGGTCTGTTCACAAACCATTCACAAACAAACAAACAAAAAGCAATGTGTGGGGAGTACATCTGCTGGCTAATTTATTCACAATGAATTATTCAGCCAACTCTACTGAAGGACCTGCTTTTTTTTTCTAGTTATATAAAGATATTTTTTTATGACAGCCATGGACACAAATGTTATCTTTGACTGATGCTTCCCTTACTGTCATCTTTTCTGTCTGGCCCATAAAGTCAATTCAGGAAGTACTTTGTTTTCTCACTGATCTTTTGATTCAGAGGTGAATGATAACTTTAACCATACAGCTAGACCAAATGCCTCAGGACGGCAAGGGTAGAAGGAAAATCATATTTTTAAATTAGAAGGACAAAAATTGCCCACAGCCAAGTAATAGACTATCACATAAACAGAAACTTTGTCACGTGAAATAGTAGCATTCCAATTTCAGGACAAAAGCAAGATAAAGTTAAGGACATTTGAAAACAAAGGTTTGAGTAAAGTGACTCGTGCACTGATAAACCAGATAAAAAGATAAAACACTGTGTAAAAAATAGAATGTAGCTAATACACACAATGCAACATTTTGTTGGCACTTATTCCTTCTTTTCAAAAATAATTTTCTCTTTCTTTTCTTTGTTTCACCCTCCCTTTCCCTTTTAGCTTGCAGTCCTTTGTTCTTTCCTTTTTAATGACTAGCAGTGATTTAGTTATCTAGGTCATTCATTTACCTTGAATTGTTTGCTGTAGTACAACAAATACCAGTTGAAACCTAGGAACTCCTGTTAACTTTGCTTACATTGTTGAAACTGGTTTTATAAAAAAAAAACCTTAAATATTTTTAATTGCTTAAAAGGTTTTAACTTTAAAATTTGAAATAAATTTAATATGAATTGTAAAAGTCAATGAGTTGCTAAAATGTGTGCAGTCTTTCTATTCATTAGGCAGTGTGTTTTCACATTTCTCTGTTAGCATAAGGAAACTCTGAAAATTCAATTAGTTGAATTAATGCAGTGTGCAACACAGCACACAGAAAAATTCCCCATCCTTGAGGGCACATACCACTTTTGCCCTATTATGTGACAGAGTCAAATTATGACACAGCTTCTCTTATGCATTCATTTTCAAATCTCTGTAAGCAGAGTGATGCTTGACAGCAGATACAAAGCAGTAGATAGGTAAGTGGCTTGCATTTTGCTGAACAGGATTAAAGAACAAGGATGTTTGAAGAAATATAAGATAATAAACAAACCCATATGTTAATATCAGCTATATTTTTTTTATATGACCCATATAGAGAAGTCACTCCATCTTCTCATAATGGGCATGAGGTTATTTTCCAATTCTGCTGGGCAAGGAACATAGAATCTTCTTTCAGATGTGGATTACTACAGTACACTATATATGAGATTGTCATAATCAGGACCTTAATGTTTAGGTAACAAAGAAAACCATCAACAGCTAGAGAGCTGGTGTGATGTGTCTTAAACAGCTTATCTCATTTCCCATATATGTCTCATTGCCTTGTGGTCCCCTTTTGTTTGTGGTCTTCCGCTGTACTATATGTTATCATTCGCATATACCTAAAGCAACACATATGTGTAAGTATGTATCTCCACGCACAAACATACATAAAATGGAGTTCAATAGCTGGAGACCACCTGGTTTGTGTTTGTACAGCTCCTAACACAATGATCTCTATGTACAAAAGCAGTTGAAATGGTAAATGTTTCTGTTCCTTCACTCAGTACCCACCCTGTATAGAGCTTGTTATTGCAGTGACCAGTAGATGAGAGACATTTTCTGGTTCCAGTTCCTGGCACCAGCTTTCATCACTTTCAGTCAGGCTCTTGTATATGTTTAAGTTGACTTTCTGGGGAATATAAATTGCTTTGGTATTCAAATAATATTTAACAACCTTTCTCTTGATCTTCCAGACTAGTTCATGAGCTCAGGACTGTGAAAATAATTGATTTTTCAGGTTGGCATTGTGGTTCAAATCCCTATGTGTGCCTTGTCGTCCAGTCTCTCTCCTTCAGGTAAGCGCCTTGATCACTGGGCTGTAGGTGGGAGACATCTATACAAGCTGCAGACAGCTAGAAATCCCAGACATGTGTGAACGCATCAGTCTTCAGTGCATGAGGAAGAAGTTCAACACTTCGGAATAGCGCTGGAACTGCTTTTCATCTGCTACACAGTTGATCTGCACAAGAGCAGTAAGACCCAACCTTTGTATTTTTAACACATCAGCAGACCACTTTCTGCCCAACTGGATATGGACTTTGTTTCTGGAACTCATGCCACGTGACACGAAACAACCCTGTAGGCTTTGCAATACTTTGTACCCTGACATTCGGTCAGTTTGTTAAACTTTTCTTTGGAAGAAAGGGTTGTTGGCTAGGGATCTCTAAGCTTTTCTCAGCTGTGAGAGTCTTCCAATTTCTTTGTCAGCCTATGCCTGCCAAGTGTCCGTTTTTTCTATGCATGTATATAGATGCGTTGAATGCAGATTAGGAACATCTTTTACATCAGACAAACACAATTATGTGTTCTGCAACTCCTAAATGCCATCAAGTATGTGTTCATGAGAATGGTAAAAACTGGTAAATGCTATTGTTCTCAGATGTAGGCATACCTCTTTCTAATGGGTTTTAGAAATCCCTAGCACACTTCTCTCATTAGAAGGTAGATTTTTCTATGTACTTGCTTCATTTTCCATCAGCATATTTATTAGTTCCAAACGCCTCACCTTTTACTGAAACAGGTAACACTGACACAATGTTGTCTTTGTGGCTCTCTTTGCCTTTAGCGTATAGATTACAAGATGCATTCTACTTTATTTTGTTTCCTTTGGAAATGCTCCTCTGCACTTTGTTGCACTAATTCACAGGCAGCCTGAAAGCATACTGTCTTACATATAACACTCTCAACCGAATACCTGAATAAGATGTGAGTTACCCAGGAATAAATAATGGTGAAATGACACCACAAGCACTCAGTAAGTTGTCTGTCGTTGATACCGCCTCCCATTCCACAGATGTCCTCTGCTTCCATTGCACTCTTCTCTATTGCACCTCCTGCCTATATTCCCAGATATATATCCCCTATTCTTCCCCTTACACAAACAGTAGATTGAATTGCTGTCCTTCTCTTGCGCTAAACAGAAGAACAATGCTGCTTTTCTTTGATGCTTACTTGTTAATATGGGCATGCCCTTCCTTGTCGCCTTTTACCTAAGCCATTAGTAATACCTCCCAAAGATATTTTTCCCTCCAGCTGCAGTGGGGTCCTTGGGAGTTAGCTTGCTCTGCATGTCCCACTGTTCAACAGCTGCAGATAAATGGAATACACACACACATATAAAAGTACACACACAAGCAAATAAACGTGCAGGTCCAAATATATCAATATAGTTAATGTTTATGGTTTCCAAGGGCTTAGAGAGCTGGTCAGCTGGAGTTTATCTGAATGATGTTTGGACATGCTAAGTGACAGTTTTGCACCAGAACATTTTATTTAGATTAATTCAAATCTCAAAGGATAAGGTCTTATGTCTAACCTGGTATCAGTGGCTAACACCACTACAAAAAGTAAATGGGATGTCAGTAACCCAACTTCAGGTTTTTTGCAATACATAGGTGTTAACTTGATCACATGCTTGGTCATTTGATAGCCACACAGAAAAATCTCCTGTCTGATGAAGTCACAACTAAATACAATCTGTGTACTTGAATATAGTTAATAAACGTGGCTATTTGGAATCCAGAATGAATAGGGTTTCTCATGTTCTCTGAGGTTAGTACAGGTCACAAATCAAAAGTACAGTGGAATGAAAATGGCAAGCTGCAGCCTTGGGACTTTAACATACCATAGAGATTGGGGGGGAAAAATGATTAAAATTCTCTGTCTTTTGAACAATATGGAATTGTTTGCTAGCTCAGTTGAGGACTGGATCTCCTATGTCAAGAGACTGGCATTGTATGTTAATAACCAACAGCAATGAAAAAGCTGGCAATAGTGTTTAGTGTAATGGGAGCTGAAACCTATAACTTGTTCCCTGTCAAAACAAGCCCTGTTACACAAGCAGACAAACCATTTGCTGTGATTGTTGATATTTCTATGAAATTGTGTATTCTTAAACCACTGGTCATTCTGTTCTGTCTTCTACTGATGGCTCTGAAATGAAAATGAAACACAGAAAAGTAACTGAAAATTAGTAATCTATTGTCATTTTGAAAGGAGAGTAAGTGATAAAGCATAGGACTGGTGAATATGTTGTATGCAGAGTGAGATGATCCAGAAATAAACATTGATTGAGGGCAATTTCAACCCCAAAACATGCAACTTGAGTGGCTTTTTCAAAAGAGAGCCACTCAAAAACTGCAATAAGAATGTGCTGGAACAGTCTGCAGGGATCAAATGGGCTCAGGTAGACAGAAAAACGCAGAAGGCGTTTAAGGACTGTGCTTTTACTGTCCCACAAGGCAAATGATTTCTGATTCTTCAAGAAATTGGGCACATGCAGATGTCCCTTTTTATTTTTTTACAAAACAACATCCACATTGGAAGGACAATTCAAGAGAATTTTAGATTCATCAGTTTGCAGAAATGCCCAGGGAGTATGCTATAACTTCTCTGAAACTCTTTAGTTCAGAAAACAATTGAGAACTGTCATTTGCATGTTTTTACAAGTGAAAGGAATAAGCCTTAAAATGGAGTCTGATTTAGAACCTCAGAAGGATTAGGAAAAAATACTTTGGAATGAAAGTGTTGAAAAAAATCAGCTGTTCAAAGAAAATGTAATGTGGAGATTCTTGATAAATTCTAGATAACACTGAGGTACTGAGAACAAATAAATGCAAATTTCCTAATTTTAAGAAAGAGACCCTTAAATTGCTTAACAGAGAAAGAGTCTGCCCAACTAGGAGATCACTAAATCAGCACTAAGCCACCTAAACTCAGTTGTCTACAATGTGAAAGACGACCTGAGAAGTAATTTCCACAGGTGCCCTTCTGTGGAAAAGAAAGAAATAAACACTTGCAGGGCAACATTAAGCTGACCAAACACATAAATCAATTTTAAAATCAGATTAACTGTGCTGGATCAGAGACTCCATCAATCACAGACTATTAAAACAACCTAGCTCACATATGGATGGCTATATTGTATATTTCTTTAGATGAACATCAGCTTAGGTGTTTCAGAAGCTTAACAAATTTTTGTTACCTCCATCATAATGCTAAAATCCAATGATCTTTCATGAAAGTCCATCTTTACTTCAGTTAACTGACAGTTACTGCATGGTAAGAACATGCAGATAAAATCTTACCATGACTCAGTTTCTGCATGATGCATTTTTTTATCCCACAGCAGTTGTTCCTCTGCCAGTGACCTAACACAGGACAAAGCAAATGAGTGTTGGGGACACCACGTAGCACCGTGAAGATAATGTCCACCTTGAGAATGGAAGTGCTCAGCTACTTAGCTGCTACTGAGCAGGAAAGACTGTCAATACACCTACAGAAGGAAATGGAGATATTATTCCAGATACTCTTATAAAGGCTTTAGGATGCTATTCAAACAAAAAAATATACATTATCTCCCAGGTTTACTTATTGTGAAGCACTGAAACGTAGTTTGGTAGCACAGTTGTAATTTTTGTACACTTCATTTCAGAGGGAAAAGAGAAAGTGGTGAAAGGGAATTTGGCAATGCAGCTTTAAATATTGTATAATCCTTGTAGTCGGCTATCCCTGTTGACAGCCAAACAGAAGTGCCTAGAGTCAGAAACTTCAGCAAAGGGCATTTACAAATATTTAATAAACACAGTTACTTGGAATACAACTCTGCTGTTGTGCTGTCCCCACAGACTTCAGATTACAAAGGCAAGGGAAGGGAAGTGCCCCATCTCCCAGACTGTGACCCGTTCCTCCTTTCTTCTTCTTGAGAATATAATTAGCTTCCTCTTCTCTACAGTTCCAGCCCAGTCTATTGGACTGGACAGCTCTGCATTATTTCTTTTTCTTCCTCTGAAGCTTCTTGACTTCTTTCTCTCTGTACTCGATCCTCAGCAGACCTAGCTACTTTGATGATATTATGGGTTGACAGCCAGAACTGAAAATAAGAAGAAAGAAACCTACTGACAAACTGGCTTTTTTTTTTTTTTCCTCAAAAAAAAATATAATATGTGTCATCAGTGGTTTTGATGCCAAAATCCTTGTGCAATGAACACAACTGGCATGAACACTTGGATGCCTCCCAAATGCAGATGGAAATGTCAAAGAAATGATGAAGGTAATATTGTCATGAACTGAATTATTCCATAACCAATATCTGCCCCAAAAGAAGAAAAGAAAGAATCTATCTTAGCTAAAAAATAAAAAATGACATAGGTAGATCATGACCCTGACAAGTACTCAAAGTCAGCTGGTGAAAAGAGGTTTTAAAACAACAACAACAACAACAACAAGGTAGCAAGCAAGCCAAGAAATGATAAAAGCATTCAGTAAAATGTATGAATAGAGCAGGGAAGCAACTTGAAAGCCAGGTGTCACAAATATCAGAATACTTGTAAAGCACGGGAAAAGGAGTCAAGGATTATTGTTCTCTTCTTGACTGTGCTGCAGACTTCTTGTGTGACTTTGGTCAACTGACAACCCAAGCAGGGACATCTCAGCTAGGAAGAACAGCTTAAATGAAAAACAAACACAGAAATAATCCTGCTTTGGAAATTATCCATTAAATGTTTTTCCATAAAGATTAATGTACAACACTACGCTAAGCTGGTAAATCAGTTATTTATTAGCCTTTAAATCTACCAAACAGGACAAATAGACTTCTTATTAGTACTTTGCCATTTTTATTTCAGTCATTGGACCTGACTTGTGAAGATGGTATCTGTTCAAAATTATGGTAAAGGTGAAAAATAAACCTACAGACTTACTTGAATCTGGATACCATAGTCATAGAATCATATGCTGAATGTAACAGAAGATATACAGTATGGAATTATGAACCTCGGCTTGAGTAGCAGAAATTGGAAAGTGGACAAATTGTAAAACTTCTCTGCATGAACATGAGGACACAAGCAAGAGAACAAGACTGAAAGATACAGAAAGATTTTTCACTTTTTGTTTCTACAAAATAGGTTATCATTATGAAAATTTGCAGACTCTTTGATGCAAAATCTGTTCTCTGCCTGATTAAGAAAATTGTAGAAGATCATGGCACGCAAATCAAAAACGTGCTTCTATAAATCTCATAACTCTAATGTGAAATCAGAGTTATGCAGTCCCTGCATCCAACTAAGAGAGATGCACCAGTGAACATTACAACCTTGGGCCTGACTGTCACCCTGCTTAATTTCCTAGTTTACTCTAGTTAAGAAATTGAATGACATTTATGTAACGCTAGTGCAGGAATAAAAAATGGAAAAAGAGATTCAAAGCAATTAGGTGCAGAGAAAAATAACAGCAGCTTGTATCTTTGGTTAAGAGAGAGAGGAAACAGGAAAAAAAGTGAGTGTTTGAATGGTCTGAACGACAAATGTGTGATGGGGAGGCTGCTACCAAACAAATACATTTTCTTTCATTTTTAGGGCATGTGTGCTATCAGGTAAAGAGTAAACAGGATTAAAAATAGACTGATGCATATATAGCACCACTTAGATGTACAGTTAGTGGCACACAGTGCAGATCGCTGCACGGATGTTTTGGGTGTAACTCAGCTTCAGAAAAGCTCTCCATCGCCTGTAACAAAGCAGATACCCTAGCTCATGTCACCCAAGGGCAGACACCGGATTTAGGTGTTTAATCTGTGAAGAAAATTCCACCCTTTCTGTGTACTGATGTTCTTCTATTCCAGCAGCTGAAGTGTTGTCAGGACAGTTTTGTAATAACTGTGTTAAGAACATATTGCTCTGAGAGGTTTAATAAGGCATGAAGAATTCGTTATGGGCAGAGATTAAACAGTGACAGAATGGCACAGAAAACACTTCATAAGAACCAGCTCCTGCTTTTTACCTCTGGCAGGAGGGTTTGGGAAGAAAATGGGAGAGTTTTAAGTTGCTTTCTACCTTGTTTTTGAGTGTAGGAGGGACCAGCTCAGATAACAGTGATACTCATTTGTATTTATATCAGTTTTCACTAATTACCTGTGTGCCAGTTTGGCAGTCTTTAGCCAGCACGCCCTGTGTTCTAACATCAGACCTTCGCCCTGGAAAAACATCCTCAATGCTTGGCAGCGACGTGGGTGTATTTGAATGCCAGAAGCCATGTGGATGAATGACGTAAGGGAAGGACATGGATGAACAAATGGGTGAGCACGAGCTGTAGCTGGGTTCTGCTCCACAGGCCACTGTCAGCAGCAAGCGAAGTGCTTCCTCTCTTCTTTAAGAGAGACCTAGTGTCCCCCGACCTTGTTTTAGAGTTGCAATATATGGAAAATTTGGTAGGAGTGTAAAACAGTGTTTAAAGGGCTTTTAAA
Organism: Buteo buteo; assembly: GCF_964188355.1. Lineage (NCBI taxonomy): Eukaryota > Metazoa > Chordata > Aves > Accipitriformes > Accipitridae > Buteo > Buteo buteo. Next base: position 5,833,889 of record NC_134195.1, on the reverse strand, counting down.
AATGTTTCTCTCAAATAATTTTTGTGCTATTCATTGTTTCTCTCTTATTACAAACCCAAGGTAAACCGTAACGTCTGCTTAAAAAAAAAACGTGAGGCCAGTTGCTAGGAGTTGCTGGACCCGTAGCCCAGTGGAGTCCCACCAGTAGCAAGGTTTTCTTAACAGACATCCCCCCACACAGAGCAGCGCAGACAGGGCACAGCGCTCAAGCAAGTGCGAACAGCACCAATGGCCTCATCCTGGTCCCTTCTCTGGCTCATCAGGACAACAGCCTTTTAGTGGAGAGTATATACATACACACCCCATACTCGGTGGCTGTTCCCTCTCAGTCTGTGGGGTGCCCTGGGGAGACCCTCTCGGTTCTTGTCGTGGTGGGTCTCACCCTGCCTGTGGGCCTGATCACCCCCGTGATGGATCAGGGCAGGGGCTCCGGCTCGTTCCTCGGACTAGGGTACTGGGGGCTCTTCTACTTGCCCTTGTGTTGCAGGGACCCTCTGTGTTTGTGGAGATGAGCCTTTAATCATATGACTTAACACCAGTCACCTTCTTCATCTTTTTGTTTGTTTGTTTTTGTTAAATAACTTGCAGGTTGCAGCATTCTGGCTACCATCTGAGTGATTTGCAACAGCAGCTGCTTCTAACTCCAGACTGCCGTCCTGATTTCACTGAAATCAGTAGGACTTTATAGCAGCCTTCCCATAACTAAAGGGGGCCTACAAGAAAGCCAGAGAGGGACTTTTTACAAGGGCATGTAGTGATAGGACAAGGGGTAATGGCTTTAAACTGAAAGAGGGTAGATTTAGATGAGATGTAAGGAAGAAGTTCTTTACTGTGAGGGTGATGAGGCACTGGAACAGGTCGCCCAGAGAGGTGGATGCCCCATCCCTGGAAGTCTTCGAGGCCAGGTAGGATGGATCTTGGAGCAACCTGGTCTAGTGGAAGGTGTCCCTGCCCATGGCAGGGGAGTTGAAGCTAAAACCGTTCCAAACCAAACTATTGCCTATGGCAAATTGGCCATGCCCATCCCCAAAACCTGCCCATAGCAGGGAGGTTGGAGCTAGGTCCCTTCCAACCCATACCATTCTATGATTCTGTGATTCTATGACTTTGGCTGCTGACTTGAGTGGAGACAGACTTTTGAGTAAGTACACACTGACATGCTCCCTTAGTATCCATTGGCCTAGATCTCACCTCCTCTCAGCAAGCAGATGCACAGAGTTAAAGGAGAGAACAGCTCCTGTAGAAAATTCCTTTGTTAAATCAGAAGGAGGAAAACTTGCCATTCCAACTTCACAGATTTGCAGCTAGACCCACTATTTTTTAATAGTCATCTCCACTATTCCCCTCATTTTCTTAATTTTCTACAAGTCTTACCTTTCCAATTATCTGTGCATTTCAGGATAAGAAAAAGTGTCATTACGAGCTTTTGCATGTGGCTGTATAACATTTAGCATTCCAATAGCTCTTCATGCCCCTGTAGTATCCAAACAATTAGGAAAAGCTGGCATGGGAAAGTTCCAGAAAAGTTTTTAGCTGCTGAAATTAGCAGAATTACCGATTGGCTTTATTGTAAATAAACAGATGAGAGTCATAGTAGCAGGCAATTTCTCAGTCCTTTATTGCTTTTTAGACTATGTCACTTCATGCTGAAAAGATATGAGAAAGAAATCCGCAGCACATTTTATTAGTAAGTCTCTTTTATTCTCCAGGAAAACTATCAAGAGACTAGGTCTACTGTATGAGTCTATCCAAATATTTTAATAGGACCCCGCTCAGCACTTTCCTAAAATGAAGACAGAGGGATTTTGGCTAAGTCCAAATTATGATCAGGAAGTTCCTTCGTGAACATAAGCAAGAGTGCTGATAGAGGCCGATGACTGACTGAGACTGGAGGTTCACAATGCTGCAGCGATTTCTGGCTCTTCTCCAGCTTCGAGGATAGAGTCTGCCAACTTGGCAGGCTGGAGAACTCACTGTGGCAATTTTTCAAATGGGAGAAATGGTCCAAGGAGGAGCTGTAACTCTATATAAACTGCCCAGAACTGATGACAGGGGCCTCTGCTTCAAAGAATCTGGCCAAGAACTGAGTGAATCGCTGTGTCCGGCTGAAGATGGACAGCGTATTTATGAAATACCTGTGGGCATTCACTGCACAGCTGCAGCCAAATTGCTAATGCAACTGTGGCTTCCAGTTGGACTTGCTGGAGAGTGCTATGTCTGGGATTTTCTGGATGTCATTGCATGGAAGTTCCTTTGAATTCTCATAAATGTGAGGTTGCCAAAACGACATGCCTACATTTTCAAAAGTATGGGGTTTGAGCTGCTTCATGTTGGTTTACTTTGAAGGGGATCTAAATTCCAGAAGTCTTTACTGCGCTATACCACACTATCACTTACCTTAAAATCACTAGTAAGTTTTTGAAAACATGGAGAATATTTTTTCTCAGCCCTCTAAATAAGAGAAACTCTTTCAGAGAGCCCGTCAGAGGCTTTCTCCCATCTAAATCTTTCTGATGCTTTTCCCTGTTCCATCTCAAGCAGTGAGATGGATTTGATGCATCCAGAAAAATTTTCAAGCTCAATCAAGCATGGTAACCTTGGCTAATTTGCCCTGTTGAATTCAGCAAGAGCTACATGACTTAGCCATAAACACTACTAAAAACACTCCAGACAGATTCCAAATATGAGATGAAAGACCTTACTTTGGCTATTTCTTGAAGTTTCACAAAGAGGAAAAAAAACCCACAACAGTTTCTGCTTAATGAAACAGAAAATAATGCAATTAATGCCTCACTGACTGTAGAGTCAGAAGGTCAAAACTCAACATCAGCTTGGTCTACCAGTTAGACTAAGGCAGTCTCACTCACACAATCAGCAAATCTTCTATAACAATGAGATCTCATGGCATGCATTATGGAGCTTGTGCTTTCTCTTTTAAATTTGTAAGTGTTTAGGAATTTATACTATTTTTTTCTGAACACTTTCATGTGTTTCCTAAACTTGCATGTTTTATAGGAATTTATATCTGTTGCTTGCAACTCTGGGCAACTGAGAGTTTAATATACAACTTCTTGTTCACAAAACTCCTTTAAGTTCTACGTCATTTCTGTTAAAGAAGAAAATAAAATATTGCTGTTGTCACTTACAGCACTTTCAAACAGCACTGAAGAGATTGATACATGTGTTCATTCAAGCTGTTAAGCATAGCAGATCCTACTCCAGTCAAATTCCTTCATACATATTTTTCTTACTTATAGTATGCTCAGTTCCTCCTCGGACCTCAAGGTCACTTTTGTTACTGTCTATTTCTTTCTTTCCTGAGAGCAAGATTATTCTGTAATATACTTCCTGTTTATCTACAAGCTCACTGTTATAAAAAGTTGCTGTTATTTTTTCTTTGACCTAAAAATAGTGAGAAATAAAAACTTCTGCTGCAAGTGAGAGGCTGACATCCCAGCACCTTCAGCTGGAGAGAATTTGACATGTAAAGGCAACCTGCACAGGTCCTTGTGAAAAGCAAAAGAATAACATCCAGAGAGGGAGAGAATGAAGGAGAGCATATCCAAACCTTTCTGAAGAGGTTTAGCACACTTACCAATGCTATATACATAATTTAATTTCCACACAGGGCTGTATTCCATATATACTATATAACAAAAGAAGCACCAACCAACCAATCTGGTGCCCTTTTGAAAAAAATCCCGACTTTACTGGAATTTATGTATTTATAATACAACTACCTGCAGTGGTAAGGAGACCAAAAAAAAGCAGGTGTTACCTGAACGCAGAATACCTTGCTACAACTGTAAATATGAGCTACGGCAAGGGCAAACTAGCATGAGCTGTCTCAAAGCAAACAGGAGGCATAAAGTGGAGTTAATATGCCCAGTTTCTGTTGAATGCTGCAACCTGTGAGGAAAAAGGATTGTGTGTGTGTGTGTGTGGTGAGTGGGTCAGAAAGCAGCAGCAGATGAAAGGAGCAAGGAAGAGAGAGGCTCAACGTGGCCTGGCATTAAAATGTATCATTATATGTCCAGTATATTTCATTATATATAATTATTATAAAAAATGTACCAGGGCAGGAGAACTTCTACTCTGATGGCTGTTTGTCCTACTTGGCTCAGCATAATTAAATTGGAAGAATTCATAGCTTTTTAAGATGGTGTCGATTTTTTTCCTGCAGAAGCACACGTGAGGCATCTTTTTTTTTTTCTTCCCCATATCAGGTGCTGTTTAATGTTATTCAGGCTAGTTGTTTATTTTGCTCCATTAACTTGGAATAGACCTGGGGTTGAGGCTTCTTACATCTTATATGCAACATAAACAAGCATTTATTGCTTTCCAAGTCCACTAAGAAATAATCTGTTGGGGGAGACTGCAGCAAAGAAATTTTTCTAAGTGGTCAGGTTCACACATAAGAAGTGTGATTGCAAAGCTCTACTACCTAAAACACTGGGTCATTCATTCCCAAAAGGAAGACTTTGCCATGACTTATCCCACCCTCAAATCTTCCTTTAAACCCTGACTTAGCTGTGAGCAAAGTTGTAAAGAGCTCTTGGCCGCTTTTGAATGAAAATCTGTGATGTCCACTGTTCGGAAGCTGGCAACAATGAAAGCAATCATGCTGTTTTTCATCTGAGTACAGGTTTCCCGGACATTCTTTATGTTCCCTTTAAAAAGCAATCCTATAAATATGACTTTGGTGGCAGAGGAATACACAGAGCAGACAAATGTGTCCCCTCACTAATGGTCTGATAAATTTGTGAGATTTTTTGGTGACATAATTACAGCTTGGTCAGCCCCTGCTATTATGCATCACTGTTTGTGATAAACAACGCTTTGCCCTGGGTGTTTTAGCAAAGTCTTTGAGAAAACTGCAGGCCTGTAAATCACCTGCTAACTAGGGCTGCAGCAAATTGTTCCCCAGAGTTATGAACTCCGGCAAACTAGAGTACCAAAGCTTGGGAGAGATAGATACGAGGTTCTGGGTCCACTTGGCGGGGACAGATTGAGGAATAGCTGCATGTGGAACAGATAAAGATGGTGAAAAGCTGTTGTATGGGTAATTCACTGATTTAATTAAACCTTTACAGGTTATAATATTCAATAAAAGCACGATCCCATAAAAAGTTCATTCTAAGTGAGGTTTTAATGAGGAACATATACACAAACTAATGCACAGGCTGGCATAAAAAGAGCATGCAATCCTGTTTAAATTTTCATGATAATTACATTATTTTTGGAGATCCAGAGCACTACCTGACAGAGCTTTTTGGAATGTTTGTTTTATTTCCAAAAAAGATCACATTTGCAATGTTGGTGAAGGGGAAGCTTTTCAGGTTTACTGACTTTTTGTTTAAAGGAAGAACTATTATGCTATTTTAAGGTCAAATATTAAACTACTTTTGAAGAGCTCAGTGCAGTCTTCTTCAGTAGATTGGTGGCTACACTAGCAGTGTGGTTGGTTTTGCCTTACATCCATTACACAATTTGTGTCAAAGAAGCTGTGTATGGAGGACACATAATGAGGATTTCCACCTATTTCCCACTAGTACAGAGTTGTTTCCCCAGCCGCCTTTGTACTAGACTAGAGCATGTCTTTCTTGCCGGGTCCCCGAGTAGAACACAATCTGATGCCCTTCCAAAAGCAGCAATGAAAAGATTTTTCTTTTAAAACACTGTTTATAGTTGCATCCCTTCCCTCCAGTGGCCCCTCATCAGGAATGGCATCTACTTCCCCAGGTCATAAGAGACTTATGCAGAAGAGGTTTTCCCTGTGCTCTTTCCACTCTTTCGCAGCTAATCAACAACCACTCACTGCCTAGCTATTTGTGTTAGATGTGCTGTATAACTGTGGCACAAAGCCTTTCATTTGTGTTCTTACTAATGCTATTTGTAGACTGTGAATTGTAGCTGCTGCCTCTGATCTTCCACTGTCTTTTAAAAATGAATAAAAAAAAAGGAGCAATTATTGGCACTGTTCAAACAGCTTTCCCTGTTCTGCTCTCAGGAAGGCAGCCTTTGTACAAAACCAGTGGAGTTGTGCCCATTCACAGCGGGGCTGAATTTGGCCTGAAATGCTGCCCTAGTAAACAACACAGGCACCTTCTTATGAATCGTGAAAGGTAGTGGTGTGCATCTGAGACGAGTCAAGCTTGCAGACCCTGTCCCTCAGCTCTCATTCCTCCGATAGCTCTTTTTTCGAACGCACAAACACTGCCCTTCAGATGGACAGAATCAGGCCCAGTCTTCCCATGGAGTGCAGATAGATTCTGCCAAAAGGGCTGTATACAATACGGGCTCACATGCAGATGATCTTCATCAGCCCAATAAAGTTGTCACCGTGCTGATGGCTTTCTCAGGGAAGCTTGTAACATCTAGAAGAGCTTCACTGTAAGTTAGATCGGATCCTCAACGAGAAGTAAGCAAAATGAGATGAACGGAATGGGAGGAAAAAGGGGCCTGTGCATGCCATGAGAGGAGCAGAAAGCAAACGGGGAGAGTGACTAGTACTAATGAGGAGGAGGAGGAAGAAGAGAATGTGTTGGATAGAGGTTAATCAATGTAAAAGAATTATTGGAGCTATTTTCTTTACCCTTTGCTTTTTTAGCATTGCAGGAAATGGGTTGATGCTTTTTGAGAGGGTGTTCAAATTACAATTACATCTTAAAGGAAGTCACTCCTTGCTTGATTTATTTTCCTAGGAGGTGGAAACAGGTGAGAGAGGAAGAAAGGTGCTTTCTGATCTCCTTGCAGGTTGATTTTCCCAAAGTAATACGTTCATGCCAAGACTGCCTCCAGCGTCTCTTTGTTGAAGGTTTTCTTTCAGCAGATTCCACTATTTCTCTCTGACTAGTTATCCCAAAGCAGTACACCCACCCTTGTAATGGCTAGCTGGAAAGCAAGCTAGAGTCATGAGAATCCATTTAACACTTTCCAGCAGGTTTCATTATCTGATGAAAAGATGCAGGGGTTTGGGGAAAGAAAACTTGCACTTCCAGCATCTCTCTGCTCCTCGGAGAAGCGGTTTGTACTAGCATATTTGCAACCTGCCAGAAAGAGACTTCGGATATTAAAATTTGCCAGTGGTGGGAATCAAAATTGAGGGGAGAAAGAACGTTAAAGATTATACATCTACCACTGTGGATTATTTCACACCCAAATCATTATAGGAAAAGACAGCAAGCTGAACAGGCATGCAGTTGTAACCACACTCACTGAAGAACTCTTCAATAAGGTGATGCTCTGACTTCAGGAACTGCAAGTTGTATAGAAAAACCATGAAATGCAGAGGGTCATACTGCATCAGCTCACACTGCATTAGAGGGTGCTTCCTTATGTAATTTGAACTCCTCTTTTTGAAAATTCAAAAGTGACCATCCCAACCATCATTTCTGAACAGGAAACACCTATACCCATGACCAATACTCACACACACTTGGGTACCCAGAGAGAGAAAAGTCTTCTATATAGCTCAAGGACTGTACAACTGTCTTATGCCTCATCTTTTCTGCATATTTCCACAGCTGTCCAACCTCCCATTTCCACACCCCATTTTTCTGACTGATGCCAAACTTTTAATGCTGGAAGGTTGGTTCAAAGCCCCATACAACCCCCACAAAGTCGTCTACTCCAAAAATAGAGTGTGCAAAAATAGAGTGTGCAAAAATAGAGTGTGATCATCCAGGGGATGGATCATCCAGTTGCTTCCTTAGGATGGAAAATAAAAAGCAATCATAATCCTCCAACATATCACATTTTGTTTGTGGTTATGCACATCTCTCAATATTCACCAAAGACCAGCCTGACTCACCCCAGTGTAGCTTTAACTTGGGCCTATCTACGTCCACTTGTAAAGAAGGCTGGATCCAAAGCTGGTCTCTACTGATCTGTGGGAAACTTCCTGGGGGCTGGAGACCGATTGAGACACTTTCCAAGGGCACAGAGAAGGTACAACAGCTGGGATCAGTCATGGTCTTCAAGTCAAGACATGTTTTTCTCTCTCCCTTTACCATCCACAGTGTGTTATCTGGACCATTTGAGCCTTCAGTGTTGGCTTTGGTATAATGATTCTGTGCAAACATGGCTTTTCGGGAATGCCCATGCAATACAGTGCTTGGGATATCTTTGCATAGAAGAGCCAAATGGGAAATCATTGTGGTACCTCTGATGAGGATCTCCTAGCATTCACTTTGTGTCTCAGTTGTCTGTACTTGTCGCCTAACTATAGTGCTGCATGTAGACCCAAATAAGTGATACTCCAGCTGTCATCCATCTCTGTGTCTCCGAGAGAAAGGGCTGTGTGATATCCATCAGATCACTGTGGTAGCAGCTTTCCACATATTCCCCTGTGGTCTTTCTGCACATGGAAGCCAATTTAATGCAAAGTCTTTTGTGGTCAGCCTGCCTAAATGCACCTACATGGAAAAACAATCCACTTTTCCAACTAAACAGTGTAGGGCAAGGTGGTGTGCATTGGAATTTACCAGTAGATTACATGATCCTGTGATCTTCCTTACTTGTGACCAAGAACAGGGATGCTGCCCTACTTGGGGAGCATTCTGTACATGAAAAAACTTAAGAGATCCAAGAAAATGGGAGGCCAAGATAGCATTTTGTGGAGACCTTGTGTATCTCTATGTGTAGTGAGGGATGAAGATCTGGACTGTGAGGAAAGTGGCTTGGAAGACAAGATGTATTTCATCAGACAAATTACTCCAGCTGAAGACCTTGCTGTATGGATACAGACTGGGATCCACACTATCTCCAGGCTAGCATGACCCTTGTAAGCAATTTAACCGAGGAAGGTTAAAAAAACACCTTTTTGCTTTGCTTCATTATGTAAGACTAAGCATTTGAGACATACTTCTATGTGGTTTTACTGCCTATAATAGGTGCAAGCAGACTGTGGTTACTACTCACCATAGGAGGAAATTTCAGTTGTAATCACATTCTCACAGTCCATTTACATCAGTGTTTTATAGAGTTCTCTGTAATTTATTTTCCTTCTTGATTTTTCAGGATGTATTACAAGATATCTAGCAAAAAAGATTTCCATGAAGTCCTGTAAATATTTTTATGAAGAACTTCTAAGCTGGCAGTTCATATTCTTATAATTAGAGGAAGGGAATTTTGGTTTACTTGGATAGGTGGTTGAGTTTTTCAATTGAAAACAAAACAGAGAATCCATAACATATCCAGAGTATATTTTCCAAAAAGTGTAACTTCAAAAGGACCACGGGTGCTAGACTACAGTGGTGCTATTTAATGCCACTGTGGTCACATTTTTAACAAGTGAGCCAACTGCAAGCCAAACTCCAGGCTATTTGTGAATAATGAGTCATACAGAACCCTTGGTATGCAAGCTTTTTGCTTTGTTTGCCATCAAAGTAAACTCACTTCAAAAGTAGCTAATACAGAAAGAGGACTGACTAGTGATCAGCCTGTGAGGCACTTGAGTGCTCAACCTGTTAGGAAGGTAAATTAATAATACAAAGAAACTGGTTTTTTTTCTGCTGCTACAGGGAAATTTATAATCTATCCCATCTCCAGGATGCGAAACTTGCCATTTCTTTAAAACCTCCATGGTCACAGTACTGGGAATTAATTCATTCCACTCTGAGCTAGACTATTTTACATTTCCATTCTTGGCTATTAGTTTGTTAGTGTCTCTGTTTCTTTTTAAAATAGAAATCCTATTTCAGAGGAAAGGAAGTAGACTTTTTTACAGTGAGAGTTCAAGTAAACTAAGATTATACATGAAATGGCCAAAACCCAGCTAGTGATTGAGAGTTGAGTTTCATCAGGGCCAAAGATGGCTGTAGACAAATATTCAGACAGATCATGTAATGAGAAATGCAATTAAAAATATAAGTATACATTCTTCTTGTTTTGAACAAATTAAGTGCCTTTTTATTCATTTAGCCAAGCATCTTCAAGACATCTATTTTTTTCCCTTCAGAGTTGACAGAGGCTAGTTAGGTTCAAGCTTCTGCACAGTTTCTCTAGCTACTTGTCTCCCCAGAGCTATGTTAAGCAGTCCTTACCAGCACCTACATACATATTGCATTGTCCCATCATTTTCAAATCAAAATACTGCAGTTTTTAAATAGAAAGGTAAACAGAAAGGCAAAGAATTGAAGAAGAAAAAAACTGTTGAGAAGGTTCTTAGTAAGAAAATTGAAACAGGAGGGAATGGCATGCAAAGAAAAATGCAAGTTCACACACCAAAGTTAGAGGATTTGGGATTAATTGAAATCCTCAAGTGGTGCATGGTAAGTGACTGCCTATTTAGAGCCAATAGATAGGTTTCCGTGAGGTTAAGGAAGCGAAAAATCCCATACGAAGCTAGTGAGATGTTAAATTCTAATTAGAAGTGTTAATTAAAAAAAAACATTTCCAATTTCATCAGTGAGAGTGCTTTTGTTGTTCTGATTCTCTTTGCTACAGTGAATCCTAAGTATCCTAACTCATTTTGTCCCAATATTATTTACCACTTCTATAGGGTATAAAAAAGTTGACTATGACTATAGGAGCATGGATTATTACAGTGGCACCTACTACAGCCTCTGTGATAAGAGGACTATCAGCACTTCCACTGTATAAGGCTTCTCTGGGCTTGAAAACTGAAGTCATAAAATTCACACTGGACTGAAACTCGGGTACATAACTTACCAGCCTGTAAAAAAATGCCCTATAAACTTTATGCATACTAATTTGATTAAGCATTTTTTAATTAACTATACAAAAAGCAGTTTGTTTCCTCCAGTTTCAAATGTTGCCCTGTGCAACACTAACTAAAAAATGCTGGTTTTTAACTTGACGTTTTGCAGGTCATTAGCCCATGGCATGGAATAAATACCTGGTGCACAAAGAATCAGGATGCTAGTGGCAGGTACTTCTTTACTGAGGACTCTCGGTACCTACCCCTCCAGAAACAGGGCTTCTGTACTCCAGTATAGTATACAAAAACTGCTTGCTGCCCACGCAGGGACCATGCCATGCTCCTGCAAGAAGGTGGGATGGTAAAAGCCCAGTAAAGAGGGTGCCTGCAGGCAAATGCAACCCCAGATTAGTGGCCTGCATCACGTAACTGCCCTGGAGAGGGGGTCAGCCAGATCCTCACCACTCTTCAGTGAGCGCTCTGAGTTAGGGACACGGTCAACATCTTCACTTGCAGATCCACAGCAACACTTTTATTGTACATCTTGATGCTGATTAGCAAATTAAACTCCACAAGCGCCTACAAACCCCATTATATACCTATTTTAAAATACATATTTAAAAAAAAAATTTCACTGGATGTATCTACAAGCACAAACCATCTCTGGTTTATATATTGATATACATATTGCTGTGTGCTTCAAGTGCTTCAAAGAAAGAGAGACATTTTAAATACAGAGAACTCTGAAAACTACAAAAGCTAGGGAGCTGCACCGTATGTCTCCCCTCGGAGTGGTGGTTTTCCTGCTCAGTATGGGACGAAATTTAAATCTTTTGAAGTAGTTTGCAAAAAAAATCTGAAGTCCAGTAGCAAAAAAAGCCCAGCCAAACAAAACAAAAAAAAACCACCAAAAAACCTCAAACAAAAAAAACCACAAAAGGCAGGAAAGAGAGGTACCTACCCACCACACAGGTCAGTAATAGCTGTGGGGGTAAGAATTCTTACCAGCCAAAAAAAAAAAAAAAAAAAAAAGACATTAATTTGATAAATTATGAAGTTATAGAAAGACAACAGCTTAAGAGTTTGACACCTCCTAGAAGTTTCCTACTTGCTCTCTTTTATGTGTGTTCACACTCAGACCATGAAAGGAACATGCAAAGGCTACTCTTCTACTTCAGTGCAAAAACTCTCCCAGATAATTTACAGGGTAAAGCATCAAACCTGCTTCTGGAGAGGATGAGGAACACACGCAGACACCAAAGCCATGGAGGTGGTGATTTCTAGCAGAAAGATAGTGACATCTGTGAGAGACATAATGCCTTAAATCATTACAGCTTTGCTTTAGGGAATGTCCTCCTATGTCTAACGATGAAGGAAAACCAGAAATGAGATAACTTGATCTGTCTTAGGCAGAGCACAAGGATATGAGGTACTTTCCTTTTGCATGGCTTAGCCAGAAGGCTGTTAGAAAGACCGGAACATGATGTTTTCTCACTATAATTTATGTCCTAGGCATGGGAAAAAAATTCCCAGGGGAAATTTTGATAAACATGAATTTTCTTGCAAAAAACTTCATTTCAACAATTCAAGAACTGAGAATGAAAAAACACTTTGATAAAAGGTCTCTGTCCAGTTTTATCTTGTACATTGGGCTTGCTTAGCTTAGGAGGGTAGTCTTGCATACTAACAAAGGACCACAGCACCTACAGAAAGGTAAAGCAGCAAGTAACTGAATTGATTTTTATGACTTAACACATGTAAATGTATTTAATCTAATGCTTTGTCATGTATAATTCAGTAAGTTAAGGCTAGCTTCTGGTGGCAGATCAAAACTATGACAAATATATATACAATTCCCCTGAGAAAATGTAAGATCAAATTCTGTATTTCACTTCATCTGAAAAGGCAGGATCATTAGAGAAGAAGATTTCAAATGTGTAAAGAGTATTTAGGATTTTATGTTTTATATCGCATAAAGGTGAGGTAGGTTTCCAGCCTATGAACTATCAAGTCTTTCCTAAAATATTTCTGGATAATTGGCAATGTTTATACCTGTATTTTTTAAAAATTCTGCCATTCTGCATTGCCCCTGTTTCAGTACATAATTAGAAATTGTTATTCTCTGTATAGCAAGCAGTTTCTTTTCTTGGCACAATTACTGGACTGTATCTTGTAGATTTTTCTCTGAAGTACTGAAATGGAAGGATACCCCCATTAGCCCTTGCCCCCAGCTCCCTTAACTCTCCAGGCAAGTTTGATGAGTCACACTTTTTCCTTTAAAGCTTTAGGATCTCGTGCCAAATTCAAGCAGTGTTGCCAACTCCAGTGATTTTATCATGAGTCTCATGATATTTAAAGCCCTAGCTCCAGTACTCATTTGGTAACATTAGAATCTCTGCTTTCATTAAAAATAAATAAATACATAAAATCAAAGCTTTCAGGCTTAAGAACTGTGACAAAACAAGAAAAAAAGCCCCAACCACCACCAAAACAAAACAAAAACAAACCCCACAGAATATAAAGGGCTCAAAGAAACCCAGATGGCAAATAAAAAAAGAATCCTGCTTAATAGAAAAATCTTGCAATTTGTAATGTAATTTATATGATGTAAGGGGCTTCCCTCATGGTTTTGGAACAGCTGAGGCTGGAAATACTGACATCATCACTCATGGTAAGGAAGCACCACCAGCATCATGTGAAGGGAAGAGTTTGACCTGAAGATAATTTAATGCTCTTAATTGTGTTATTTACATAGTTCCTGGCTTCTGGGCATAAGCCATAGGCAAGAGTTCAGGAAGACCTTAAAGCTCCGTATTGCTTTGCTGTTCCTTGGTCACCAGGGCAAAAGGGGGACAGATCTTCATGATAGGGGCTGTGTTTGAAGTCCCATGTAACGTTTAGCAGGGCGGTCAGGAAGATTATAAATATTCTTCTGACACCATGCAATATGAAATGTTGTCTACCTTTCTGCCCTTGCAGATCTCCGATAGCCATTGAGAGGGAATAATCCCAATAGGCATCTGAATTAACTTCTAACGTGGACGAAAGACAAGTTCCTGCTCTTGTGAGATCCTTTATAGGCTTATAGGGAGCACATCTTGGCATAATATCACTAAAAAGGCATGATCTTTCCAAAGCCTGTCCACCACCTTCTGGAACATCATTTTTCCTCAGATACAATTCAGTGCTCTCAGCTTTCTTGGCCATCAATATTGTTAAACTGTTTGATTGTCTAAGATGCAATGTCGCTTGTCTAGTCAGAGCATTTACAACATCCTCCACATTGTCCATTCTTCATATTTGCTGACACAATGTTGCACCATCTGTCAACTTTTAAAAATACCTCTACTTTCCTTGAAAACTGCCTATTTTTCCTTCAGAAAAAAAAGAAAGAAAATGAAATAAGTAATTTTAAATATCAGACTTTAATGCTACATAGTATTAGACTAACCTGAATGTTCTGCAATGTTTGTGGCCATGTTTTTTCTATGATACTTTTTCTAAGGAATGTTTCCTGTACAAGTCACTAGAAAAAAAAAACAATACCCACAATCAATGATCAGTCAACCAATCAACAAAAAAACCCCAACAAAAACCAAACCATGGTTATGTAGCAGCTCTGGAAAACAGGAAAAAATGGATTTTTTTGGTAAAGATTTTGGGTTTAACTTTCTTTATTATTTTTACTTCATGGAGCATGGTCTCTTAGCTTCCCTGTAGTGAGGCATATATCTCAAAAGATCAAGATGATTATCAAAACTATGAAGGCTTTATATCAGTGGTCATTTATAATTGAAAAAAACTTACAGGAATAGGGTTTGAGAAGTATTTCCAGTAATTTCTACATCTGCTCAGAGCTTTTCTTACAGCATGTTCAACTTCTGTATCAAAGGTGTCATTAGGCAGAGTGAGGCAAAACCAGCCAACTGATCACGTAACCAAAAGTTTAAAATGCAGAAATGCATTCACTAGAATAGCTTATTAAGCTTTTCAGTCTCAGGAGGACCTGGACTGATTTTATTTCAGGTTCTTCAGTTTCTTTTAAATATTCTGGAGAGATTATATTTCAACTCAATAGTAAAATGCAGATTAGCTATCAGCCTTGAAGAGGGGAGGTAAAGATAATCCGGTTACATCTGCTGGCTCATCTTTGTGCAGCTGATTCTTGAAGCGTACCACTGATGATTTTGGGTTCTTGTGGATCTCACCTTCAAGCCACATCCTCTTCCTTTTCTAAACAGAGAAAGTTCTTGGCTGCAGTGACCATGAAATGGTGGAGCTCAAGATCCTTAGGGCAGTGAGGAGGGTGCACAGCAAGCTTGCTACCCTGGATTTCAGGAGCAGACTTTGGCCTCTTCAGGGATCTGCTTAGCAGAGTACTATGGGATACAGCCGTAGAGGGAAGAGGAGCCCAAGAAAGCTGGATAATATTCAAGAATCTAAATTGAAGAGACCTGTATTTGATGGATGGACCACTCAGTGGATAAGGAATTGGCTGGATAGTCACACTCAAAGAGTTGTGGTCAATGGCTCAATGTCTGAGTGGAGACCAGTGACAAGTGGTGTTCCTCAGGGGTCAGTATTGGGACTGGAGCTGTTTGACGTCTTTGTCAGTAACACGGACAGTGGAATTGAGTGCACCCTCAGCAAGTTTGTCAGTGACACCAAGGTGTGTGGTGCAGTTGACACCTGGAAGGAAGGGATGCCATCCAGAGGGACCTTGACAGGCTTGAGAGGTGGGTCCTTGTGAACCTCATGAAGTTCAACAGGGCCAAGTGCAAGGTCCTGCCCATGGGTCGGGGTGATCCCAAGCACAAATACAGGCTGGGTGGAGAATGGATTGAGAGCCGCCCTGCAGAAAGGGATTTGGGGGTATTAGTGGATGAAAAACTAAATATAAGCTAGCAATGTGCGCTTGCAGCCCAGAAAGCCAGTTGCATCCTGGGCTGCATCAAAAGAAGTGTGACCAGCAGGTTGAGGGATGTGATTCGCCCCCTCTGCTCTCGTGAGACCCCACCTGGAGCACTGTGTTCAGCTCTGGGGACCCCAACATAGGAAAGACATGGACCTGTTGTAGTGTGTCCAGAGGAGGGCCATGAAGATGATCAGAGGGCTGGAGCACCTCTCCTATGAGGACAGGCTGAGTTGAGGTTGTTTAACCTAGAGAAGAGAAGGCTCCAGGGCGACCTTATAGCAGCCTTCCAGTGCTTAAAGAAGGTCTACAGGAAAGATGGGGAGGGAGTCTTTATCAGGGATTGTAGTGATAGGATGAGGGGTAACAGTTTTAAACTCAAAGTGGGTAGGTTTATCTTAGATATAACGAAGAAGTTCTTTACTGTGAGGGTGGTGAGACACTGGAACAGGTCGCCCAGAGAGGTTGTGGCTGCCCCATCCCTGGCAGTGTTCAAGGCCAGGTTGGATGGGGCTTGGAGCAACCTGGTCTGGTGGAAGGTGTCCCTGCCCATGGCAGAGGGGTTGGAACTAGGTCATCTTTAAGGTCCCTTCCAACCCAAACCATTCTGTGATTCTATGATTCAATGAAAGTAAACTTAATGGACAAAATGCTTTGGGCTGATGTAAAAAAAAACATGGTAGGAGAAGATTTTTCCTTCTTAAAAGGGCTAAGTTTGTATCTACACTGAACTAACACAATCACTTGCACTGTTAAAAGTGATCTTTCTAAAATATGTTAGTTTGTCTTATTAAGTCTTACATTCACAGCCTGAGCTATGAGAAAAGTACCTCCTCTTTGCAAATTCTCCAAATACTATGGAAAATCTAAGACTTTACAAGATGACAGAAAGAATACAATCATTTTTGCTTTGAGTCATACCCCATAAAATATGACAGTTTTGAAGAAAGTGTCATTCCATCTTGAATCAAATTTTGAATACAGTAGTAATGAAATTATCACTTCTCTCACACAAATACGTGAACAATGAATGTTTCACTCAGCTCCAAGTTTAATTTGCTAATGGAAAAATTGCCTACTGCTCAGAGAAGCCAGTGTGAATACTACTGTTTTGTAATGGGGTCCACATTATAATATTTGATTGTATTCTGAGGGGGTTTGTGCAGCAAAAATATCCACTGATGTAAAAATGAAAAAGACTAGTTGGACTATCAGGAGAGCTGAATCAGGCTCTATGCTGGTATTGCCAGGGTTTATTTCTGTCTTGACAATACATAATAACCATTTCTAGCAGGTCAGGCTCCTATTAAATATCCATTGCAACTTGACTTTTGGCAAAATATGTAGTTTTGCAAGGGAAACAAAAGCTGCAATTCTCTAAATGAAAGCAGAGAATACGTTGAGCTTAATGTGGCTTTTCTTGCCAGAGATGATTGGTGAAGCCCATCTATTAAGCTTTATTTATTTAGTAATTGTGCAGCAGCTTTCCAATTCCATGCTGACTTCCAGGAATGAAGAGTTACAATAATAATATGCGTGGTTTTTCTCTCACTAGCCCTCTTGTATGATGGCTGGATCAGGCACGGTGCTGGCCTTTGGCCTGATCTGGATAGGAATGTTAGAGAGGTTATTTCTCTATTGCTTTTCTTTTCAACAAAACACTATTTGTCATGCTCGTTTGTTGAAGATGTCTCCGCACGTGATGTCAAAAAAAACCCAAGCAGACTCTGCCAGAGCTGCATCTCATTCTGTTCTTGATATTGTCCATGAACCTTTTTCTATTACAAACTTCATTTCAGAGACTGAATTAAGCAGCAGATTTTGAATTGAGGTCTAGAGCTGAATAACTTCAAAGTTTTGTAAGAGTTAGGAACCAAGGCCAAAATCAAAATATTGGTCACTTCATAAAATTTGGGGCCTACTATAAGAAAGAGGAGGAGGAGTCTGTAAGAAAGAAGAGGATTCTGTTTTTGCCATCAAGTGCTCTTGCTCAATTGAGGCCAAAATAAGTATATGCAAAATTAAAATGTCTTCTGATGGAAATTTATATTGATTTGCTTTTCCATTAAAACATATCCTTTTCTTTATCATCTTGTTTTCTCTATTAGTCAGGAAGAAGTTTGGTCTTATAAATTCTCCACTGGTTTCATAAACTCTTTATTTAACTAAAAAACTATTTAATTTAATCCTGCACCTTTTTCCAAGCTCCCTTTTAGCATTTTCTTATCTTGATATTCTCTCACTAGCCTCTTTCCCACTAGGCCACGAGTGTCTCCAAAACTAGGAAATCCCATTTTGCAGTACATAGTCCTGCTACAGCAGATTAGCAGCAGCTCTTTCTTCTTCCCCAATGACCTGGATCATCAAAATACAATCTACTCTCAAATAGAATTACTAAATTTTTTTAGTACAGATAAGGCAGACATCAAACAAATATTGTATTGGTTGTCTGCAAAATGCTAAGGCACTAACATTGATCTTTCTGTAGATTTTCTTCAAACCTTTATTTGGTTGTAATTTCAGTTATTTAGCACAAACAAAACCATTTTGTTTTAGTTCTTATCAACATCAGTGTCTTTCTTTGCAAACCTCTTGAATCAGCATTCCTGCCTCAGTGATTACAGATACTCCTGATAGGAAACACTGCAACTGCTATTCCTGTGTGGGCATCTTATTTTTTGTGGCACTCATTCTTAACTGCTGAATCAGAAGAAACAGCCTTCCGACACAGACAATTCAGACTTCATCACTAGCTGCCTGCCTTCCCTTAGGATGATTTTTTTTGGTAACAGAAGGAAAAGAAACTTCTAAACAAACAAACAAACAAACAAACAAACAAACCAATGCTGAGGCTACAGCTGGGATCAAAATTTTTCCAGACTAGAGTCAACTCAGAAAACTCCATTTAGTCAAATCCCAATTTCAATGGCCATGAGCACCTTCCCCCCTTTCCTTCTGTTTTCTTGATCCATTGGGAAGAGGTGTGACAGCCTCATTCCCTTGATTATTGACTTTCACATGATTGAAAGCCAAAAAATATTATCCCACAAAATAGTACCCATACAGAAAAAACAACCTGCATTAAAACATTTCCTGATTCAGTTCATAGAGAAAACTCACACTGATTTTCAAGGAAATTCAGTGAGTAAATCAATGGCAAGATAACGGCCTATGCAACAAGACGGCTAATTATAGCAAGACAAAATGGAGGAACAATTCTTGTTCTGAATTGCACTTACCATGTGTTATCCTGAGTCCTCACTACTTTGCAGGCAGTAATCCATTAAACTCTGCAGCATTCTGGTAATATTAGTAAGAATGTTGAATTACTTTATCAGAGACAAATTGTTTATACAAAGGCATCCAGTCTACCAAAATAAATACATTTTATTATATAAATACGGGAAGGAAAATAAGAATTTTCTTAAATAAGGTCACTCATGCGGCAGTCTGTGAAACATAAAATCTTTGGTATGTTTTTCACATAAAACACTGTTCTAAATGCAAGTGGATCTGTAACCTCAGAGATTAATAAAAAAAACCCTTTTCTTTGGTTTGTTTGTTGTGGTTGCTTTTATTCGGGTGATGAAAATAGAACAAAGCAGACTATGTTCAAACAGCAGTTATTCAGTAGTCTTTACAGATATTGTCTGAATCTAATTGGATTTTAATGAAATGATATTTCCTTTGTGATAAGTACATAAAAATTATGTTTTTAATTAACATCACAAGGTATAAGCTATAGATACCAACCCTCAACTGAAATAATATTACTTTAATGTTTGCTTCATTAAAAAAAGGACAGAAGTAATAACAACGTAGCAAGAAACGTGTGTAAACTAACTGGACAATGATTAGTGCTGGACCCTTTTCATCCCAAGGAACTGAGCAATTTTCCTCATGTCTTTCTCATTTCCTACTTCTCAATTCACTAGTGTTTAGCCATGAAAGAGTTTACAGAGTTTATTTATACACTTGAAATTCATTCGGGGGGGGGGGGGGGGCAGGGGAGGGCACTTGGACTGGAATATCAATATGCCAGGCAGAATATAAACTAAAATAGGTTTTCAAGGAGGCCTTGTAAGTGGTACAATTAAAAATAATAATAAAAAAAACTTGTAAATGAAAAGCTATGAAGAAGCCATGATGTCCTGGCACAAAGAACCCTTGGGATATTATGCTCCTCAGTAATTATTTCTCTGGCCTGTTCCAACACGAGACTAGAAGAATGGCCATAGTAAGTAAAACCAAGAGTCTACCTAAACTTTCCTGTCCTGTCTCTGGTAGAAGCTGGTACTGATCTTTTGGAAAATAATACGGCAAGTATAGACCGATGTGCTGTCTCAGTCTCTGCCAATTGAAAGATTCGTTCTCCATGCCAGGAAGACCTATTTGACCTCTTTTTTTAAACAGCTCGGGAGTGAAGAAATACCATGTGAAGGTCCCACTTTGACTTGTACTCTCCAAGACATGAGAGAATGAACAGTCAGGAACAAGGCAAAAAAATAAGAGCTTTCTCCTCAGTGTCTTTATTGTGCTACCCACTGGGTACAAAATCATTAGCATGTTATTTTGCTTCTGCAGCAACAAGGGAGTGAGGGAAGAGTCAGGACACAGAGGTACTTCTCCTCCTGGGTCAGAGCAGTCCTGCGTTGCCCTTTTTAGCACAGGCTTGACAGTAAATTTAATATAACATGAGACACACATCAAACAGATGGCAGTTCAAGGTATAACGTGCAGTATACAAGTGGGCAAGTGAACAAAGAAAAAGAACTAAGTAGGCTCAGAAGTTTAAGCCACAGCGAGATATTTATATTTCCAAGGTGTTCATCCTGGCAAGGAACTGACGGCGAGATTTCCCTCAGCCAGAATCTCGGCTAAGTGGAGCGAAGGAAAAATCACTTTACAAATTTGAACTGTATGTTTTAATGTAGACCAAAACCTCAAGCTAGATGGTTTGACTTGCACCAAGCTCTGCAGTCTGTCCCTACAGCTCTGTCTATAAAGTGGGATGGGGTGGAGTGGCTCACGTCCTTGGGGTAAGGAAATATTTGCATTAAGACACAACCCTAAACCCTGAATCTTGCTCGGTAGCTTTTTTCTTTCTGCTTGTAATTTTCATCCAAAGGAAGGGTTTAGAAATATGGGTCTATATTTTAAAGACCTCCAGTGCTGTGGATATAACAGAGCATCTTTACCTGGTCACTTCAGCCTGGCACAACTAGATGAATATATTCTTGCTCAGAAATATTCAGACCCTTTTCTTCCAACAATGGATTCATTTGGTGTTCACTCAGACTCCCATAATTTATTCATACTGAAGTACCCTTACCATAATGTATCTGCAGTACCATTATTTGAGTTTGTTATCGTGTAACATTAGCTTAAACATTTTATAAACTGCTGTGCAGGTGACAAGTTTATTAAACCAGGAAAGATAATCGTTGTACAGAAAGAGTGTTAGGCTGTGTTCACTACAAGTTTCACAAAATTCTACTATATTTATCCTATTTGTCATATGATAAATAAGGACTGTACTTCCCCACTGCTCAAAGCTCACAAATTTAAACATTCAGACATTGAAGAAAGACGTGCCTGGCAAATATAGCATTGTTTTGCTTTTGTTCAGTATTGGGGTTTTTTTTTTGGTCGGTTGGGTTTTTTTGGTTTTGGTTTTGGGGGGGTCTATCAAGTAACAATTTCGTTTTCTGCTTGTTGCTATTTTAAATTCTGAAAATCGTCAAGAAAGCTGTGGGAAGGGACTTTAAATCATCCAAATACAGAGGGTGCAACTTGTAAGATTTGTATTCAGCCTTAATCCCCAATCCTACACTCAGAAATCCATTAGGTATCCAGGTCTTTCTGGACTGGTGCTAAGGAAGAAGGGAAGGCTACGATCTGGTCCTTTACTTCAAATTGCAGAACTAGTTAAATAAGGTTAACATTCTGATCTGTCTGAATATTAGCTTAATAATTTAAACTGAAATATCTTCTAACAATACAAGACATATCCTTCTCATGTAGAGACCCCGCATACTAACATCAGGGGTATAAAAAGGGATTTTCCAGTTGTTCAAAGACATCTAACAAACTGTATAATATATTGTAAACTTATCTCAGATGAATCAGGTTTTTCACCATAAATTAGACTGCAGTCACCTTCATGTGGGTATGTACTGAATGCAATACAATGATAAGCTCACTTTGTTTGGGAAGTCTGGAAACTAACCTTAGCATAGAATAACTGATAGTAATATTAACAGTAAATCCTCTGATGAGAATATAGAGAATTACAGGCAAATTAATTTTCCCCATACTTGTAAAATAAAATGCAATAATTTAAAAACAAACAACAGACTACTCTGAAAGGAAATTTTTAGGTGACAGGCCTTTTCCTAATGCCGAGTCTTGCTTCTTCAGTGTGTGGTCTAAAATAGTCCATTGAAACGAGGGTTGAAACTGCAATTCTTCCTTTAAGTTAGTTGTTAAAAAAAGCATTAAACTCTATGCAGGATATGGATATATCAAATAAGTGGAGTCTCCCAGCAAAGAAAACATGCGTCAGTGACAGAAGCAGAAACATATCTGAATCTGCAAAGGCATTTTAAAACTACATATGAGAATGCTTATTACCTATTTCTTCTTCTAATTGGATAAATGTACAAAATCCCAGATTTTTAGCTGGCCTTATGAGAATAACAAAACTGATTGTTGTGTTGCTTAATAATGTGCATATTGTCTTTCAAGCTAAAAATATTTTATCTCAACTTTCTGTTGGAAAAGTCTGATGGGATTATCTTCTATCGGTGTTTTCACAATGGCCATACTGCCCAAGAGTAAGCAGTGCACCCTGTATCATCCCAGCTGTGCAAAGCCCTCGCTGTTTATGGAAGATACTCTTGCGCAAGTAAAATATTTTTTAATAAAAATATCTTGGGGGGTGGGAGGGGGAAATGGATGGGAGGGCTACAGAGTCAATCATTTAGCCTTTGAAGGATTCACGCTGCAGTGAAATGGAGTCTGATCTGCAGGCGGTGCAAGTAGGGAGATATTTACAAGCAAGGTAGAAACTGGTAAATGCTCAAAGGTGGTGAAGAAGTCCAGTCAGTACTTTTACAAATTAAATTAGTACTTTTACAAATTAAATTAAAGATCTGGAAACCTTGGTTTAATAAACTTTTACCAGTGAAAAGATGGAGGCCCAATTTCTATATGATGTTTTCTCCAATAAAATTTTAATCTTTTATGAATACTCATTTCTGTCTTGACAACAATTTTAGCAAGCAATTCTGAGCTGCCTTAGCAATCACGGGCAGAAACAGAGCTGCAAGTATTGGCTCAGGTCAATAAAGCTTCAGAGCTCTGGGACAATATTGTATTTTTAGCAGTCTAGAAAGCACCCACTAGTCAAGGAGAGACATACAAATAAAAGACCAATTTTTTAAATACCCGATGCATTTTGGTCATGTGGTTGTAGATACAGCAAAAGTTATGTCAGAGGTTGACTAAGGTAGTCTGAGTCTAAAAGCCACTAAAATATAGTCATATTTTAAATCCCTGAGCTTTAATAAAAATGCTATTAATTAAAATGTTACTAAAAATAGTATATGCTACTTACTTCCAACTTGTGACTCATCAAAAAAAAGCTTGAATTTTTAGTATCTTAAACTAATTCATATCATTATCATTAAACAGTGAGAAAACTACCATTACATCAACACTTATCCCCAAAACATTGCTGACTACACTCATCAGACTTTTCTCATCATCACAAAAATCGTTCATGACTGAGCATTTATTCTTGCAAAATTTTTATTCCTGCTAAACATGGAGCAAATTGTATATGGTCTTGAAATGTCTCTTGAGCAAACAATCTGGAGCTATTAATAAACAAAATGTGACATGAAAAATCAGGGCATTTCAAGTGCCCCGAAAGACATTTCTTGGCAACTGACTAATGACTTATTTGTAAAAATATTTATATACTATCTTTTTTCAAACATACCAATAATACTGAAAGCTTCACACTGTTATCATTGATTATTCATGATTTTCCATTTTAAAAGTTTCAGGAAATATAATGGGAAAAAACAAAATTAGCTCAGCTAATCCAGTCACCGATATTAACAAAAGGTAGTAAACAGGGAGTATAAACAGTTTTCAGGTAACACACAATGCAGATGCGTTCAGTAAGTGAACAATTTTAGAGGTGATGCTCTTTTTTACACTCTTATGTTGCTTGGTTTTTGTGGAAAGTAAAATAACATACAATAAGTAGAAATGTGAAACTAACCTTGAAACACTTTTTATTCCGATCACTTTGCTTGTCTGACAAAACTTGTTTTCTCTTGCTTTACCTGTTTTTGTCTTTTTAATAACATTTTTTGCCTAAGAGCATTCTTCATAGTGGGTCCATGACCATAAGGATGATCCTGGTTGCAATATTGCACAGGTAACAGTAATGGATAGGTAACAGTGGGCAAAACCTCATTTGGTTTTGCCGATCAATGAAAGAGAAAATGAAAAATTGAATTCAAGGAGCTCGCCGAGCTCGCCTGTTCCTGGCACTTGTCCTGGTTCCTTGGTCCTTCCAGAAATTGCCAAATTAAGATGTAAAGGAATGAAAGAGTAGCTTTTCACTTCCTTGTCATTTCAGTGGGTTCCTGCAGGGTTTGTGCCAGCTCGAATGCTCGAGTCATATTTGATTAAGCTAAGTACAATCAAGGAGGAACATTTCCAGGCCAACTCTAATAATTAAATAACAGAAACAGTACCACCAAATCTGTTGCCCATCATGGTATGCAATCAGAGTGCCTATGCATGTAAAGTAATTACAGCTGTGGTTATCCCAAGCATAATTCTTTACTATTAAAGGCGGTAGATTTTGCAGCGTATTCCCCTGATGTGTAATCCTACTGTTGATTTTTTTTCTATATTCTGTTAGAAAGCATGTAAAAATGCTGCGACTCAGAGGAGAGAGTAGTCTAAATATTCCATCTGTGGCAATGTTGGTTGAATCTTTTAAATCATGTGGGTTTCTTTCTGATTAAATATGAGTTTTTATTTCAGAGTAGATGTCTAGATATTAACAAACTCTTAACAATGCTACCTTATAGCATCAGTGCTAGTAGATAACAGATTGTAGATTACGAATGCATATTTGGCATAGGCAACAGTGTTCAATGGCATGAGGTATCCTAACAGATTCATCTGGTTTTCAATCACTTTTGACTGCTTGCAAATACGATACCTCTTTCAGTAGGTGTCAGAGTTTGCAGCTCTCTGCCATGAACTTAGACAAATTTTGTGACAGACTGTTGTCACTCACAGCTGTTTGTGTCTTAAAAGCTGCTAGTAAACAATTGTCAAGGAACCAACCTCGCGTACGCCTAAGGAAAGTGTGTTCTGAGTGAGCCACCATTTGGATGTCTTTATGTTCTAGCCCAGATTCATTCCACAGCTTGTCTTATACTGAACTTAACTTACTTCAAAGTTAATCCCATTTGATCCTTAACATATTTACATTTGGGCCAAATTATTTTGGATATGTGGTCTGTTTAATTCTATTGTCTTTTTTCATACCGATAATGTATATATAGTCATACTTAATATTTATAAAGGGATACATGCATGTGTGCATGTTTGTGCAGGTGTGCATACGTATTTTGCTACTGCAGCTCTGAGTAGTGTGCAGTTAGTAAATAAACAGCAAGTAAACAGCAAGAAAAAGTATGACATTTGCAGAATTAAAATGAACAAGTAATTGCCACGTTTTATATGAAGCAGCATCCTTAACGCATTACATCTCAATACAGGTTGCTGTCTGAAAAGCCAGCGCAGGGTAAGAAATCTGGGATTAATGTTGTAAAAAACACAGTTGTCATTTCAAATTATATCAGATGACTTGAGATCAGTGTGTGGTGGTGGTGGTGAAGAAGGGCTGCTCTTTTCATCAGTGTTTACCTGACATCTCCTATACAGTAGCGATTTTAAATACAGCATATACAGGTAAGTGTCTTCTGGCATGGACTCTGTCAAAGACCACAATGTAATATAAGCAAATAAGTACATTTTAAGCACAGACATTACTATTTCAGACTATGGCTTCAAAGCAAATCTCAGCTGTAATTCCCGTTTATGCTATAGGAGTAATTCTTACTGCATACTAAAATCCTGTTACACCTTACCCTTTCACATGACTACCTGGGAGCCTTTTAGCCTGACTGCATTTCAGAATGAATGCATTTCAGAATGAATGCATTCAGAAACCAGCAAGATGATGAAAATCAGTGTGCCATAAACTACAGTTGTCCACTATTCCAGATTAATTTTAATAATTTTCAGCTTGCTTTATACCATACCAGTGAACATATGGCAGCATTTTCAGAAAAATAACAGGTTCTTAAGAGTATTTGTAGAGATCAGCACACAACAAAATCCTCATATGCAGATACATATGACCCAGGAGAAGTTTCAGTTCTGCATCCTAACTGCTCAGCTTTAGTGCTCATCTAAGTAGGATATCTCATTGTGACAGATACCCATGGGATCGGAGTCACTCGCATCACCTATTTTTCCAAGCATACTTGGGAAAGACCAGGTAGAGAAAACAGGGAAAACTGTCTTTTTTAGTGTATCCCTCTAGAATTCGGATCATAATTCATGAGGGAAACCCATCTTTCTGGAGAGAATTATTAATTAAATATAAGTCCATCTATAATAAGTAGACTTCAACTGTAACTCAAATATCCACTGTGTCTGGACAACAATAAATTATACTTGCTTATGAGCTACAAGATCATTTTTAGTTTTCTATCTAGAGAAGCTCATATTAAGGTCATCTGGAGCATCTGTAACAGAGCTATGGGCTACTTGTAAATCATTACTAGATCCACCATTTTGTAGGGTTTACTGGTTTAGAAATTATCATGCCTAAAATCATGCACAGCTAGTGAAAAGTCATGGGCACAGATATGAACAGTACCAACATGCAATTTTCTTGAACTTTTTTTGACTCAACGCTGTGCCTTGAACCTACCATGAGACTGTAAAGCTTGCAGTGAAACAGTGCAATCCATGGATGGTAGAAGCTTTGTTAAATATAAATATAAACCAATATGAAAATCCTGTGTCTCTCAGCTGAACAGGTAACTATGTATTTACCTGGGATCGTTACCTTTTACTATTATGCATTTAAGTACAAGGACTCCATGCTGTTGAATGAAATTGAATCTTCATCTTTCATTCACTGTTACCAGTCTGTCACCACGTAACTCAAAAGAAAAAGTAACATGTGTTGTGCTCAAATCTGAGTAAAGCTCATCTTAGCATTGATATATGTTGTATTTTATTTTAATTTTCCAAGGTTCATGCCAAGGAGCTGTGCATTCCGAAAATATGAGTTCATGGTTATACTTAATTCAAGAAACTTCTCAGCATAATATCATGTCACTAATGTTTACCGCTTACGTTGAAGGATAAATTAGTAGAAACAACAAAAAGAATGCACCAAAAATATTCAGTTCCATTCTATTTGACTGAACTTTCACAATGGCCATTTATTCTCCTTTTTCTTTCTCTCCCCCCTTCACAGATCAGTCTGTGTTTATATTGTACTGGTAGGATTCCAGTCCATCTGCAAGGTCTCTTAAGAACAGGCTGACCTAGGAAGTACTCTAAACATTTTTTGTACAGATAACAAGCTGGTCTACTAGCATTAAATACACAGCTTAGTGGCTCTTATATAAATACATATATATTCAGCTAATAATGCCTCAGTTCAGGATCAACCATCATAGGGAATTTTGTCACTTCAGGTTCAATATTCCATCATATTATGATGGGAACATTAAATCTCAAATTTCTGACTTTCTGCAATTATAAACTCAACATTAAGCATAGCATTAATGTCATTATGTGCATGAAATAATATATATAAGGAGGAAAAAAAAGCAAAGCAAGATAGAGGCTATTTCTTTCTCACCAATTTTGTCTTCTTTTGTATACTGCTTTTTTGCACTTTAAATGAGCAATCCTTTCTCCTTTACAGAGTAACCGTGGTGCTGCTGATCCTCCTTGGGATAGTGTTGGGATGTGAACCTGAGATATTTAGTAGCCCTGATACAGCAAAATGTTTCAGTACGAGCAGTAATTAAGGCTATTCTGAAGGCAATTCATGTTTATCCACATACTGCAGGAGACAACTAATGTCACTTGTTTTTCCTGAACAAGATATAAACCCGCTTTTGCTATTTAAGTGAGAAAATACTCCAAACCAACCAACAAACCCAAAGACAAATAAACAGCAAACTCCAAGATCTCTCCTGCAGAGTAGCTACTAAAGAGAGGGGGAAAAAAGAATTCACAGCACTTAATCACAGGCACCTATTTCAAGAGAGTAGCAGACTCCCTCCGCCATAAACAGAGGGAGACAAGTTCCTCCAATGATTCAGAACGTCTGCTTAGGCATTGACCTTAAGTACTTAAGCGCTCAAGTTATGTGCCTAAAATTAGACAGTGTGAAACCCCTGAAGTCTATTGATAGCCATAATGACATGACTCATAAATCTATTTAAGTCAGTGCGGCATTCGGTACACCCAAGTCCCAGCTGGGACCTTGAGGTTCTACCATGTAATGTATGGATCATTAAAAAATGCACAGGATCCCTGTCACCTAAATTTAAGTATGCAGAAGATCAGCATTTCCAATTAATTCTGTCTTATGTATCTATTTTAGAATAGGATCAACCATCTCTTGGCAGTGCCTCCTTCTCTGCTGACTGTAAATGGAGACTAGAAGATTAGCTTAGACGAGACACCCAACTTTCAGGTGGTTGTACTTAAGTAAGTTGAATCCTACCCAGCATGATCAGGACTACAGTTTTATTACAACAAATGCCAGAAGAACTTACAGACTGGCCCTGATGCATATTAAAGTAATGTCAAAAGTCACTAACTAAAAATAGCCTTTGTTTCCAAAGACTGCTGAACAATGATCATACGAATGCTACAATAATAAGGTAGTCAGTTTGAGTAGATAATAGGTATTGCCATATTCTTGTACAAGTCAGAGTGGTTCCATATAACATCCACTTTGCATATGTTTAAATGACACTAAAACCAGTTTCTCTCAGCTTTCTCTTTAAGATGAGAAAGACATATGCACTGAACCTCCAAGGGTAAGGTGTAGGTCCTGTAGCCCCATTTCTTTCCATTTCAGGAAAGCTACTTACAGTAACTGACAAATAAAGGACCCTTCTTTCAGTGACTGGGAAGTAGGAAAGGAAATGTTTGAAGGATTAATGGAGAGAGAAACCTCCTGACCTCCTTCCTGTTTAGGCTGGGTTACAGGAATGTCCTCATTCTGAGAATATATAGGCAAAGAGCCCATCTTAAATAAAACAGGGTGGAAGAGAAAGAGGAAAATAGTTTTTAAAAGTGGCTTTTCTCTACTTCCTAGCCATTCAGAATGTAGAGGGCAAGCCTGAACGACCACCCAACACATTTCTTCTGAAAAAAAAAAACTAAAAAAAAAACCCTGGCAGGAAGCTGCAACTTTATGAAACCAGTAGGTAAGCAAGTAAAATGTTTACAAATCATGTTGGGCTGAATGACAGAAAGGAGGTGCCCTGAAGGATGCATACCGAACAAAGGTAGAAAGGTTTGCTCTTACCTGGTATGAATTCTGATAGCTGTCCAACAGTTGGCGTTTGGATGCTTGTTTCTTGTGTTAGAAGACCACATTACTGCAAAACACAGGCACACATGAACATACACATAAACATTCAGCAAAATAAAGGCTGATGCCCTACGAAAGCTTTTAAGGCATCGTGTGCCTCTAAGAGCTGCTTAAATAGCACTATAGTTAAACCAGCCTGACAGTTATGTAGAAAATTCAGCAAAAACCAGTAAATTGGCATCTTGTTGTAATACGATAGAAATCAAGAGGTGAACTTTTAGCTTGACCTACAGCTGCTACCAGGGGTTACTGCTATGTGTATCTCTTGGTATTTAAACTGCTCTCTGTGGATGTCCTAACAAAGACAATACCAGTGTATCAGTTCTTTTTCACTCTTCCGAGTGTTCATTTTTGTTTCTGGGAAAGTGGCACCCAGAATTCAGTAACCTGTTGGTTTAAAGCTGGCACAGGTAAAAAAGCCTTGGCACGTCACTGATGCTTAGTGTATGGCCACACTGCAAGCGCTGCAATATGCTGCCGACATATGAAAACTAGCTTAAAAATTAGCTAATTCAGATGCCACAAACCTTCTAACTGGAACAACAGGGAGCTCAGCAAGTGCTTCCTGAGTGAATATTCACCCACCTACTCAGGCAGGCAAAGCTCCCTGCCGTGCTGAGCTGCTAAACTGCTCCTGGTAGCGATATTAGCTAATCTGGTTGTGCCTCCGCTCTGTTGTGGTCGCAGCAGTGACGGTCGTGTAGACACCGATTTGGCTCATTGACTGTGGAGCGCTAAAAGAGTCACAGGTTATTTTTGCCACAGCAGGCAGCTCGTGTGATTCAATCCACAGAGAGCTGTCACTGAGGGAGAAGGTGCTATTTTAATGTCATCAGGATGGAACAGGACTTCATACCAATTTCCAGCTCCAGTTCCCTGCACAGATGTTAGGGATGTCAGCCTACATTTCTGCTGTAATTTTTCAAGAAGAAAAGCTTTTGTTTTAAAAACCAAACATCCTATGTCATTTTTTTTTTTGGAAAAGGAAACTCTCCTTGAGACTACATCAGATCCAAAGATCCTTGAGGATCTGTATACTTATAATACATGGATCATTTACACACTAGGCCGTATCGTCTCTTTCAGAGTCATCACACTCTAATATCAAGGCCTCCTGCTCACATACTGCACAGAGCTATTATAGACTCTTGTGTCAGCCTTGCCTGGAAGAGTGGGGAGCACTTGAATGCATGGATTATTGACGCAATAGACTGTAATGGTATGTCAATTGTCAAGGCCTATGTGGGGATACTTTCCTATGCGGATCATTAACAAAGAAGCTGACACTCTATCATGTCAGTGCAGCTGCCAAGTGCACACACCAACTCTGCATATTAACACCCCTTATGAAATTCTGAATAAGGAGAGTGTGTGCCCACTCCTGGCACTTGAAATTCACTCCATTTATGTATATTTAATAATTACATACGTGCCTATGCTGCAAAAAGCTGGGGCAGCACAAGAAAAAGCGGAAGCACTTTAAAAAAAATTAAGCAAGAAAGACTATAGTAACGAGCAACGCATTGCTTTTCTGTAGCACTTCTCAAGAGTGATCTCACAACACTTTACAAAGTAGCTTGTGTTATCCACAGGTGACTTGTGGTATCTGTATTTCATAGATGGAGAACTGAATGACAAAAATTAGTTATAGAGGACACTGAAACTGCAACCAACACTTCTGAGACTCAGTCTAGGAGCCCACAGTGCTCACTACAGAAAAAATAGGATGTGTTGTGAGAATCTTTAGAAATGCCTTGAACTAGACCACATCTGTCTCCCTCTCTCTCTCTCTCTCTCTCTTCTCCTCTTGTGTACTTCTGAGCAAAGAGTTCTGGTTTCACTCACAGCTCTTCCGTCACATGTCCCCTTCTAGGCATTTCCCCCTTATTCTCACTTATTAATAAATTTAACTCAGAAAATCTTTTCAAGCATCCAGTAGATGATAGTAGAATGATGATTCTCTTTGGTGTGGCCCCTTATGGCCATAGAAAGTAAAAAAAATGAAACTTCTGTTTGCAACATTTTTGTCCTATTTTGTCTAGAACTTGGTAGAGTCCTTTATCCTCACTGGTAGATGAGACCAGATTTTACACTTGCACAATACAATAACTGCAGGTAGTAGATTTTTTGCTTATGGAGATGCATTGTCTTACTGAAGACAGTCTGTTTTCTGTAGGCTGGAGCATTGGTTGGTTTGTAGGGAGTGTCAAGAGTAACCTTTCCTTAAAGGTATAATGTAATGACAAGCACCTGCATCAAGACATTACCTGGGCAATTTCCATCCACCCTTGAATACCGGAAATTATTTTGAGTCCATGACCATGATGCTAATGGATAATTACATACTGCTATCTCTAATGCCAAATGCAGAGGCTGAAGCAAAGCCCACTGAGGCCAGCAAAAAGCTTTCTATTCTTGTCTAATGGTCATAAACTCAAGCCCTGGGTTTGAGAAAGATGTTCATACAGTAGCCAGAAGATGAGGCAGAGAAAGGACTTACTGCACCCTCTGAAATTAGTAACACTCTCAAATGAATTTACTTAAGTGACTTTACAAAGACTGCAATAAACGAAAACTTTGTATGTAGCTGGTAAATCACAGGAATGGAACTGACCTAGTCATTGAACAAAAGCTAGCACAAACTGCTAGGCAAAGAAATGTGAATTAAAAATATGAAGAATAACAACAACTACCATTTTCCTACAGTCTATTGGATTTAAAAAGAAGAAAAATTAATGTATACAATGTGAGAACTAAATATAATAAAGAGTTTCAACTAATTGTTGCTGAAGTTTATTTGCTGAAGGATGGAGAGACCATGAGGCAATTACAGCAATGGATAGTATGAAAGAAAAATGAGTGATAAGAAAAAGATAAGGCCAGAAGGTTCAAAGATTATTGCTGTGAAGTAGCCACAAATTCAGCTGCTTGTATGAAGCTTCTGTGATCTGAATGGGTCTAAAATCTGGGTTGCGAGACTCACAAGAAAAAAAAAGGGGGGAGGGGGGGCTTCTTTTCCTATTTATTACTTTAGTTAATCTAAGAAATACCTTAGGGAAAATTTTCTTCGTTGTATCATTTCTGCCTTAACCCAAACAAGAAAGGAAGAAATAAGGAAAGATAGATTTAGAATTAACAACCAAAAGTTAACTAAGCATTTTTTATTTTCGTATTTTCCTCAGAGACTTGTTTCTGGAAAAATACCACTATCTTACTAGAACACTGTCTTTCTCTCAGTGTAAACATTTTTATCAGAAACATATATGTATTTCCCAGTTTGTATATGTAAGTACCCAATGAAAGCTGGTAGCAGTGGGAAATATTTCTTTAAATGCTGTTATGAAAATAGAACTAACTGATCTCTTTATGTCTGTAATATTTCCTTGTAGATGTAGCACATCCTCTCATATGCAGAAAACCCCATTTATACATTCCTAGGAACGCTTTGGATTAATGGGGTTGTAACTGGAACTGCTTTTACAAAAGGTGTCAGGCAAAGAAACAAAACAGCAACGTCTCTATGGAAGAAGGAGGTTTGCTGGGAATGTGGCCACGGACCACGGGAAGTTCAGTCGGCACCAACCACGTGAGTAAACTCCTCAGACACAAGGATTCCCTCAGGAAGAGAAAAACAGACATCTCATCATGTAACCAACCAATTTAACCTTGTTTTACTAGGATCTTCCATTTGTATTTGTTCATCAGGCCTAATGTTTGAGAAATGAATTTGTAGTCACAGCATCCTACCCTGCCTCTTCACAAAGTCCTCTGATACGAGGGTGGATCATGACTATGACTGCTGTGGCTGACAAGATCTCAAGAAGATTCTCTGATAAGCTAACTTCACACATGAGACTTCAGTCTGATTTGCCTGAGGATGTAGTCCTTTCTTTTTAGGTAATGAGTTCTTATTTCCAAGATCAACAGAACATGGGAGTGAGAAGAGCAGTAAGAACTGGATGTGGTCAAGGTTAGGCAGGCTGGACGAGTAAATAAACCGTAGCAAGTGTTGCATCTAAAAGAAAGTGATTCAATTTCATAGAGGTTCATTTAAACTTATGAAATGGCAAGATGTTGTTCTATCTTAATCTGTTTACAGAATCAGAGATCACAAAATGGTTGAGGTTGAACAGGACCTCCTGATATTGTCTAGTCTACCTTCCTGGCTCAGACCAGGATTAACTAAAGCAGGTTGTTCAGTGTCTTGTCGAGTTGGGTTTTGATTGTCTCCAAGGATGGAGACTTCATAGCCTCTCTGAGCAACCTGTCCCAGCGTTCAGCTATCCTCACAGTTAAAAGATTTTTCTTATGGAATTTCCCAAATTTCAGTTTATGCCCACCGCCTCTTGTGTTGTCACTGAACACAAATTAATAAAGCCTGACTCTATTGTCTTTACTTCCCCTTCAGGTATTTATACACATGGATAAGATCCCCCTGAGCCTTCTCTTCTCCAGGCTGAACAGTCCCAGATCTCTCAGCCACTCCTTGTATGAAAGATGTTCCGCTCCCTTAATTATCTTTGTGGTCCTTCTCTGGACTCTCCCCAGGATGTCTGTCTTTGCTGTACTGGTGAGCGCAGAGCTGTGTGACGCCCAGATGTGTCTCACCAGGGCTGAGCAGAGGAGAAGAGTCACTTCCCTTGACCTGCTGGCCATGCTTTTCGTAATGCAGCCCAGGAGGCAGTTGGTCTTCTTTGCTGCAAGGGCACGCTATGGGCTCGTATTCAACCTGATGGCCAACAGGAGCCCCCCAAGTCTTTTTTTGCAAAATTGCTTTCTAACCAGTTGGCCCCCAGTATATACTGGGGCATAGAGTCAGATGCAGGACTTGTAATTTCCCTTCATGAAGTTCTTGTCAGCCCATTTCTCCAGTCTGCTGAAGGGCAACCCAAGCATGTGGTGTATGAACCGTTCTTCCCAGTTTTGTATCATCTGTGACTTTGCTCTCAGTGCACTCTGTCCTAATCCAGGTCACTAATGAAGATGTTACCCAGTATTGGTCTCACGATCAACCTCTTGATTACCCCCCTGTTGACTGGTCTCCAACTGGACTTCACAAGGATGATCACACCTCTTTGAGCTCGGCAGTTCAGTCAGTTTTCAGTACACCTCACTGTTTATCTAGTCTGTATTTCATCAGCTTGTCAGTGAGGATATTATGGGACATAGTGTCGAAAGCCTTGCTAAAGTCGAGGTGAACAACATCCACTGCTGTCCCCTATGTGTTCCCTGTGTCAGAAGTCTTTTAGGAGTGACAGCTCACCCAAAATCTGAGCACAGGACTTTGTAAATGGCAAAGAGTTAGGCAAGCCTTTCTTATCAAACAGAGCTACAGAGGCACACCTTATTTATTCACGTGAACTTCCCGTGTGGCTTTGGGGGATTTTAGATGTGCCTGTAACTTACCTGAAATATTTTAATGATTTTTTTCTCCCCCAAACATAAAAAGACCACTTTGGGTGCAGGTAATTACATGAGCTGGTTGGCCTCTGCTGGATTATGATGGTCTGAGGATTTCCTTGTGAGTTAAATACTACAGTTGCTGTTAATCATTTCAGTCAAGTGGGGCATGGTTAGTTCACAGCCTGTTTTTTGACAGTGCCAGTGAACATCCACCCATGTGAAACTTCCAGAATTCACAGATGTTTCCACTATTTCCTGGCAGTCATCTGAGAGCCGAACCACATCAGATGTAGTAGGCTAATGTGTCACAGAGAACCAAATTCACCAAAATATTCATGGAAATTCTTTTTTATTAGTATTATCTTTATTTTTTGACAAGAGCTACATGAAACATGAAGGGAAACAGCATGTGGTGCATGGGATATAGGAATACCAAAGGGTACGATTTCCAACTGATTGTGGTTGCTCACTGCTTACTGTAATATTCTAGAAACATGGCCTGGTAAAGCACTTCTGATTATCTGCATTTGCTGGAGATAAAGGAATGTGCTTTGATCACTTGAACATTCTGACAAGTCCATTACTTATCTGTAAATCAATATATTGATTTTTGGATTGCTTGTTTATAAGAGTGTAAAGGAATTGTTTACAGGCTGCTCATTCAAGTTCATACCCTCATACGAATTCTCCCTGGTGGTCAGCAGCCACAAGGTATTGTGATTTTCAGTAACAAAAGACTTAGAAGAAGTACGCACTGTACGTTGCCTTGGGGCACTAAAAATTTGAAACACTTGTTTTTGGAAATCAGAAGTAACAAATTCTGTGCTCTTGGCTTTCAGCAGCCAACCTGCTTGATTATGTCAAGCTAATTACAATTCTGTGAACCACTTTTAGATATATTTATGAATAACATCCATGGGATCTGATATGTGTTTTTTTATAGTGTCTTGAAAACACTTGCCTTTGCCTGCTATTGCATCTGTGTTAAAAAGAAATACTTTTCTCTCCGACAAATGGATCACTTGGGCCCAAATGTTCTAAACATCAATAAAGCTAATCAGGGTTAATACTGAAATGAGTATTAAACTGAAGATTATGCTGAGAAAACAAACTGAGAAGCAGGTTCTTCTTTTTCCTCAATTGCAAACTGAAACTGAAGAAGCTTATCATAATCAAGTGACGAGTTGAACTTAGCACTTACAGTGTCTAGCCTTATGAGCAAATAGTGATATTTATTGATGGTATTAATGCTTTTAAATAGGCTTAGACCTTTTATAATACCACCGACATTTCATTTTATGGAACATGGAATGTAGAGGCTGTAAAGTCATGATTAATATTGCTAACAGTAATAAGTGGAAGTGTAATAGTCATTTTTGCTCGTATTTGCTTATATTATGTGAAAGCCTTCAGTGTCTGAAGAAACTCTATAGGGATACAATTTTCCCCAGGTTTGGAAACTGATTGACTTCTGAAAACATTGCACAGAAGGACACAAAAGAATTCAGATTATTTACTTTAACTGTTAACTGACCAAAGCCTGTGATAGTCACTTAGAGGTATGTATCCTAGCTGCGCAATTAGCCGTATTATTTAATCCTTCCCAGCATGTGCTGCTGTGCAGTGGGGGATTTGAATGTGTTCAGCATCTCGGTTCTGCAGAAAAAGATGCTAATCATCCAAAGACTTCTTAAAGAATATCACAAGGTCAGAATAAAAGAGAAATAAAGTTTTGAGCAAATGAAAGCAAGCAGAACAGAAAAGAAGCTCTACCCTTGCCTAGCTTTGTGAAAGCCACTGCCAGTTTTTGACTGTTGCAGCTGAATAGTACAGTAAGAGTTCTTTAAGTGACTTGCCTAGATCACCATTTAGGAAGTTCATCCATCCATATGAATAAACAAAATTTGTGAAATACTGAAGATTACCATGTAGTAGAATGGTACAAAAAGAAAAAGGTAATAGGACTGTAAAAAGGACTTTTATCACCTAACCTTCAAGCTAACCTGAAGAAAGCCAATTATCAGCTCATCTATGCCTCAGTGATCTCCATTCTACTTTTTGTTGTCATGTTTCTGTTTTCTGGTTAAGTAAATCTCAAAACAGTGACAAAAAAAATATACCCAGAATCACATATAAGATTAGAGGTTATAGACTGTACTCTCAACTGACTGAAGTAACAGTGTTTACATTTCAAGACTTACTCAATTTTTTTCTCTTGTTTGTTTTTGTTTATTCATGTGATCACAATGAGTGCAGGTAGTGATTGAGAAGAAAGCCAGAAAGCATAGGGCATTGCTTACATCTGGGCATTTTAAGAATTATAAAATAAGGAAAAAAGGGTAAAATTCTTTTCCTTTGCAGTATAACTGAGCAATTTTCTGTCTGTCGAAACAGTTAAAAATTGTCTAGAATATCAAATATATGTGCAGTATCTTGCTGTAAAACCATTCCTCTTCTTGAGTGTAAGATAATGAAAGCCTGTTTGACATACAGGAACTGCTGCGAAACAGTGGCAACTCACTTCAAAGAATGTAAAGAAAATTCTAATTCTTGGATTACCTGCTTCTGTGGCTGTTTTTCAAAATGGAATAATAATCAGGGAACATCACTAGAGGTGCAGTACTTTTTGATTTCCTGGCTAGTGGTTCAGCTCTGTCAGTAATATCTGTACCCTGTTCTATGCTTTCAACAAGGATTGTAGTTGTTCTTTTTAAAGCAGGAGAAAACAGTTCTCAAATTTATTCTGATGTTCAAAAACTCCCTAGGGCACAGGCTACCCTCTCAATGCATGAGCCTGCAACTCCTATTAGTACTAATGGGACTCGAAGAAAATGTGTGCACAGAGTTCACAATCCTGAAAGACTAGAGTCAACCAGATATTTGCCATTGCTTCTGCGTACACAGGATAAAGCTCATGTACGTCATAAATAAAGTGACATGTTTTAACCTGGTTTCTTAGTGCCTTCTTCATATTAGTGGATAGCTATTGTTAAAAAGCTTTTCAGGTGGATAATGATATCATCCTCTGCCTTTTAACCATAGAATTTTTAATTGTTTAGTTGAGAAAGCAAGCATCTGGTATGGTAAGAAGTTCATAGCAGTTCTTCAAGGACAAAATATTTATTAAAAAGACAGAAATATTCCCTCCATGGAGTGACTCTCTATCTGGTTGGTCTACTGAGGAGTTAGACATTTCACATCCTGAGCTCCCGTGGGTTGTTTTTTTTCAGTGATCCACACAGTACTTCTTAACAGGGCTATGCATTTTTACATCTGCAAAAATGAAAATGGTGTTTGCATATACCCACATATTGTATTTATCTATTGATATATAGATACTCACTTTGAAAACTTGACTTCTGGGCATGGATAAGGGTATCTTTGCAATATTCCTCTGAGGGAGAGAAATACAATTAGATCTGGTTTACAGAGATGAAGGAAAGAGATTAAGGCTAAACTTAGAATGTTACCTAAGGACTATCCACAAAAGGTAACTGTAGTCAGACATTTCCAGAGCATGATTCACAGTGCTTGAAGATAGGCTTTGAATCAACCCCTGGAGCTTCCCTCTCTCTTTCTCTCTCTCTGTGGAGTGTATGGGGATCCTGGGATGATTAGTCCCCCTAGGCTAAAGTTTGCATTTGAGAATAAGCAGTGCAAACCTGAGTGTTTCAACCACACCTTTTCAATTGCCTATTCCCTACGCTGGCATCCAAAGCCTTAACCTACATTTTGGCTCTCTGTGCAATGCAGAGGAGCCTGGGGGAAGGAACAACCAAAACCAGGACTCTGCTTAGGGAGTCACTCAGAGCTATCAAGAGAAAAAGGATGTGCCTTGAACTAACGCTCATTCCAGGATATGATTGCTTTATTCACCTCTAGCAGGAGGTCTAAGGACCCCCCTCTGGAACTGTAAAACAAAGACAGAAAACAAGTGCTTCTTTGCCAGGAACCACCAATGTATTTAGTTCTGCTCTCCTTTCTCCCTCTTTCTTGTGCAACTTCAGAAAAACAATAGGAAGTGGTCACCATCTTCCTCTCCCCATATAACAGCTGCAGGCTAACCAATATCCCAGTGGTTAGGATTATTCACTTCGGCCAGAACCTCATCCAGGAGAAGAGAAAAATGGACTGAAGAGTATTGTGACATCTCAGCAACTGTTGGGAGGGTGAGGAAGGTCATTTCATAGATCACTTGGTAGCATTTAGCCTACAGAAAGCACCTAAAAGTGTTTGTTGATCTCTCTGCAAATGCCTTTTAAGATGGTGCAGAGAGTTTGTAGCAGAGGCCAGAATTACTTCATTGTCTCCTGAATCTTAATCCACTGTCTCAGTCACCAGATGATGAAACCAAGGGGAAATGTGTCAGAACTGAAATGAAACAGGACAGTTTTCCTTGTGGAGGCTGGCAAAAGTGTCATATATATGAATGAACCACAGAAACTTGACAACTTTTACACCATTTCAAAAGGTTGAGTAGTGTCTTGGATATATTTGTCTTTGTAGCAGTGTTCATTTCAGACCTGAGAATTACTAGCTGAAGCCAGAGCCTTGTTTGGTTCACTATTACTTTGCCTTTATTAAAGTAGAGTTTGATGCCAGATTTTTTCCATGTGAAAGACATGGAAAGACATCTAAAAATCTGTAGTGTGCTCAGGCTGATGAGAGCTGAAATGGTTTAATGCACATTATTACAATTTAGATGTAGGACATCAATACTGTTTTAAAAGATGAGCAAAATGCAACATCAAAAGGTGATTTTTTTTTCACTAATTCACTCAAATTTCACTCAAGCGTAAAATAACACAGCTGAGTATCTGCAGGAAGTAGAAACTTGGGATATGAATTACCAGGACTTGAGAAATCTCTTACCCTGGGGGTTTTGTGTATACTTGTGTATAGGCAAACATATGCATAGCCTAGTCAGATCTTAAATGCTGAGCAGGAACAACTTTTGATGGTAATAGAATAAGAACTACAAAGTCCAGAAAGTGATGATCAAGGTAATCATCTAGGATCTCAGATTGGATCCATCCAGCTGAAGGACTCGTTTGTCGGTTAAGACACGAAACAAACTTCTTAAACTTTGTCTTTCATCACAAAGTACTCAAAAAGTCATTCTTCAGCCACACAACACAGAGCGAGTCCTTCTGCTCTGCCCGAAGTCTCTCAGCACATATCAGTTCTTGAAAGAAATGTGCCCATGCTACTAAGAATATGATGCAAAGTCTTGTTGAAAATAGTGACCTAATCTTAGATTCTAGAGCTGTGCTCTCCTCATCACTAACATGTACGATCTACTCTAAATTCAAAGACTTGCTCTTATATAGCAGTTTCTTGTTTCATATGTTATAGAAACAACAAAAATTCTGGAAGGCGTGAAACATACTCCGGGATGAAATTGATCTTCAGTTTTCCAGCAAACATGAAAGGTTAAAGAAGGCCAGCTTATCACAGTCAGGTGTCTTTCTAGGAAGAATTTCAGTGAAACACTCTGTTGGCAAGAGTCCTCAGTTTCATTGTAGGCAGTACAGATTGCCTATATTTTAGTGGGTTAAATTCCCCCCAAATTCCACCTCTATTAGAGCATGCTCTGCATTTTCTAGCTTATGCTTTGCAACACATTTCCTGACATATAATCTCTGTTTGGCCTGGGACTGCTTCACTCCCAAACAGGTTAAAAAATTTCCAGTGTTTCCAATGCTTCCTGCTAGGCCCAGATACATGGAGAAGGAAGCTGCCTGTTTCAAACACAGAAAGAGCAAAACTTTTTTCTCTAAGACTTGAAACAAACCCAAGGTGCCTGTTTTTCACCATGGAAGTGCTGTTCCTAATGCCTGAGAAACCTACTATCACATCAAGTATGAACACTTTGGATAAAATTTCATTTCTTTAAAAATATCCAGCCTGCCAAACATGAGACATATAATAAGAGACCTCTATTTTCATGAAGTTTTCTTTGGAAAGAGGTATAGCTTTCTTCTGTTTTTTTTTTCTAAGCTAAAAAGATCACACTTTCCAGCCTGTCATGAGAGAAACCTAGATTCAAGACATTACTCTCTATGAATTCAGAGTGATATGATGAAAAACACTCCTATACCAGCAAAACAGGAAATATGACCCAGTTCATCTTTCCAATAAAGTATGGAAATAAAAAAATGCATCTGACAGTTCAGAAGGTTCAGATCCTGATCGTTAAATGGACATGTGATACAATTCCATTTTCATGAACATGATTGAAGGTTTGGTTTATTTTTATAAGTATCAGATATAAAATGTTGGAATGTTACATAGAAATGGGATTTTGTCTTCTGCTGAGTTTGTTCTCCTTCACTTCTAATGGAGTTCTTCACAGTCTGTGTCCACAGGGATCAGTGGATATGGGTCATGGTGGTGTGTCTTCAGCCCCTGGTCCCTCAGTGATGGCGTTTGGGGGGTCTCTGTGAAAAACGTTGCTGCAAGGATGAGTTTCACCCAGCTTGTGTACGCCACAGGCACCAGGGCATTGGTAAATGGGGAGGGGAGGAAGAGTGGCAGGTACTGTGTGTCCTGCTGTGACAGGGGGAGGGACACCTCTCAGGGAACCCGAAAACTCAGAATTTTTCCTGTGTGCCCTAGTTTAGATAGGGTTAGGGTGTTTGATTTTAACACCGGTGCCTCACATGTGAAGACGATGCAGAAAATACCACTGGGGTGTTGTGATGGGTCTATGAGATTTTCGTCATTTGGGAGTTACAGGTTTGATCCAGACCAGCTGGGGGCACATGGTCACATTGCCACTGCATAAACCTTAGTTGCTCAAAGTTAACCCATCAGTATATTTGAAGCAAATTTCCACAAGGAAATTGCGTATATGTTAGATCAATGCCTTCCATCATGTAGGTACTTTTCCTTTAATGTAAAGTTAGAAAATGCAAACTTGGAATTATCAAACTGTGGCCTGAGTCTCATGCCTTTCATAGGCATCACCACCGTAACTGTTATCAGTTACTTTGTCAACTCAGGTACCAAGTTTTGGCTCCTTATGAACCAAGTGGATGTCAATATGAGGCCTAAAGAGGAGACATTGGGATTTGAAAGTTCCTTGAAGATGTACTTTCACTTCTACATGAAAATAATACTTGACATGACAGGCAGTGAGGATATATATTAAATAATAATATGAATACTAATAAGAAATCTACATCCAGGTTTCAGCCTTGCATTAAAGTACACTTTATAACATATGGGAATGAAGCATATTTAATCAAGCACAACGCTACTTTTTTATTAACGCTAGCGCCTGAATGTGATATGAAAACTCCTACAGACTGAAAAGAATGTTTTTCATCTGTACCCATAGGTAGGTTTGAAGTACCATCCCATGGGACCCCTTTCCCTGCTACCAAAACCCCAGGTGGTCCTTACTGCTCTTTGGGGGAATCCTCATCACAGAGGCCAGCCCACAGAAATGAATAATGACTTTGTCAAATTTATGTTGTGGGGTTTTTTCCACATTTCTCAGTTTCTCTGACTTTATTCCAGGTTTGTAAACTGCCACCACATCAACAGTCCTGGGACATCCAATGTAAACCTGTTAAAGTCAGAAGTGGACCAGAACCAGAGCAGCTTGAGAATCAGGAATCGGTACCGTTACCCCACCACTGTTGTTCTTCTGTCACAAGCACATTATGATGTATCAGACTTGCTGTTGTTGAGGGCAGGATTATGTGCCCTTGGTGCTACCAGCTTCGGTCCCTCCTGCCTCCTCTTCAGGCACTGTTTTTTGCAATTTCAGACTTCTAGGGCCAATGGGAAGAAGCCAGAAGGAATCAGCCATTTGGGTCCTCTGTGAGTGGCATGATGAGCGAGGGGTCTCACCCACAGTGGACTATAGAAGCAGAGAAAATTATTTGTCCAGTGGTTTCTAAAATCAGATTTAATACAAACAAATTGGACAGGTAAATCTGATCATTAGAGTGAGTTTGGATCTCAGCATATGGCCCAGGTAACCAGGATCGTGTCCTGCTTCTCAGATCAGAATTGCAGAGATGATGTTCCAGTCACATGGGAAGAATGGGCACAAACCACTGGGAACTCAGCTACCTGGATAAACAGGTATTCGGTAACTGCACATATATGTCAATACAGAGGTTGTCCGTATTAGAAATTTTCCCAGTGCACTTTCAGTGTTTCACAGTACTTGAAAAAAAATATCTTTAACAGTTAAAAAATTTAGCTTCACTGATCTGGGTGGAATGATGATTCCCTATTGAGCTGTAGGTTTCTCTACCGTACTCTGATTTCTGTTCTGTCTAGACCATATTATGGAGATCATTTTCTCTGGTCAAACTTTTAAGGAATAAATAAATAAATATTCCTCTCATGTCATAAGCATTAGAGTTCTATTTGACAATATGGAACGTTTAATGTAGACCCTTTCATGCTTTCCTGTGTAGCATATTTCTTTTTAGTAAAATTAGGGGGTGGGGAGACAAATTGCAGTAATAAGGGTTTGAAAGGTGTGTAAAACATACGGCAAATAAAGTAATTTTCCAGTGAGTCTGTGATATTGCCATTTCCCTTAGCAATGTTGAGTCTCCTTCATAATAGAAGTTGCGAGGGCTTAGAGTACTAGAAAATATAAAATACCTATGGGACATATTCCAGTACTGTACATTAAATTTGAGGATTTTACATGTGATAAAGTATGTCAGTGTTGCTTACAGGGAATTCCAGTGATACCTCAGCTTTCTTGGACTTATTATAAATCCTTTGTTGGAATTATTGCGGCTGGTTCAATAATTCAGATTAGCCCTCATGTTTATTAATGCACTACATCTGTGCAAACAACATGTCAAGCAGAGAGTTTATTGTAATTGCCTGAGCAAACAGAACCTGAAAGAAGCAATTTCCAGTTACAATGTGCTATGACAAGTAATGAGGTAATTGGCATTCTGTCCTGATTACTTCCACCTTCCTTTTCATCAGGTCTATATTGTGTGTGATAGATAGTTTTATAAGAAATGAAGGTGTTTGATAATATGGTCTGCTGCTGCTTAAGGTTAGTGATTAAAGACAATCATAATTTTCTCTCAGAGATCTTATTAGCTTTAACATTATTTATTCATATGTGTAAGATGTGGGCCCAGAATCTCTCTTTCAGTACTATACATGCACTTAAAATGTAAACTCAACTACAATCCTATTGAATGCAAAATATCTTTGAGATTTCCAAGCTCATACAACACATCAACTTTTTGTGATGAAATATATGCTCAGGCAGAAGGATTAAGATGAACTACTTCATGTCTATGGTTAAACATGAGCATTTTTGGTATAATATATTTTAATGTAGTATCTCAATTGTAGTGTATCGATATTAATAAAATAGTTAAAGGTATGGTATACAGTTTTAGACTGAACTTCTCAGGCAGGGGGGAACTTTAACTTTCCAGAAAAATATATATTCTTGTGCACTGGCTTTTGTTTAATATTTAGTTTTTAAACATTTATCCTGAACCAAAAGCAAATAGTTACAGCATGTTTTGTTAATTTTTTTCTTGTCTTACTGTGGGAAGTGGACAATTTTCTAGGTATTTTTTAATCTTACTGAAAGTACTTTGAACTTTACAGGGAGCAAAAAGTTGAGAAA
This sequence comes from Buteo buteo, assembly GCF_964188355.1. Lineage (NCBI taxonomy): Eukaryota > Metazoa > Chordata > Aves > Accipitriformes > Accipitridae > Buteo > Buteo buteo. The sequence goes on along the minus strand of NC_134195.1, from coordinate 5,789,539 downwards.
AGAGAGAAATATATGCAGAATACTCAAAAAAGAACCACGTGCCTTGTGACTTCAGCAAAAGTAATTTGGACATAAAATCACAATGGTTCTCATTTAAGATATTGCTAAGGATTTGGACTATATTAATTTCCCTTTTCTCATCAATCGCATGAAGTGTTGTCAATCCCTATGACTTAAAAACAAACACCAAAAAAGATATATTTATGGTAAAAAGCATCATAGCTTTTAATTCAAAACAAGCACATGAAATTTCATTTTATTAGGATCCTTGTGCAACAAAGTGAGAGGTGCAATTAAGAACATATGAAAACAAGTGGATACATAAAAAGGTAGAGCTTGTCTGTTCATTCAAGTCTGTGGTGTATGAACACAACTATCAGTGAAAAGAGTTGTTGAAGAGGGTGTTTCTTCCCAGCTCAGCTAGAGGCAATATTTACCCAAAAGCTGCAAAATCACCTCCACTTACAGCACAGAAAATGAAGCAACAGATTTTTATAACTCTAGCAAGTAGCCTGGTGGTGCAAGATGTCTCCTACATGGCCATACTGACCATTTCGGGTGATGCAGGTAGGCAGCTGCAGGAATGAAGAACCAAAAGATAGTAGGACTGAAGTCCAGAATTCCAAAAAACTTATTATTTCATTAAACCTAAAGTAGCAAAAGAAGCCAAGTTTCGTACATCAGCATGTCAAAACTCTATGCAATGCTATGTCAAGCCGTCCTGCTGTCAGCTCTTCTATATGGTTATTAGTGAGAATGTTTATCCTTTCCATGGGTACACCTCTTGTTAGAGATGTCATCTAAGCTCGTACATTGCCCAAACCCCCCAAATTTAGAAAATTGAAATTGTACTAGAAAACTTCCACAGTGCCCTAAATCATCTGGTTGTGTGTGGACACAACGGCTTGTACCCTCATGTTTTAGGGAGCGCCTGTATCTAGGATGCTGTGAAAGGCACCGAGGAGGTGGGCAAGGCAAGTCATTCCGAAAAAGGGTCTGATTTAGCAGCTTGACTGGCCAGGACTTCTCCCAGCACTACTCTGACCTACCAGGTTGTCCTGGTTTCAGCTGGAATAAAGTTGATTTTCTTCTTAGTAACTGCTATAGTGCTGTGGTTTGGGTTTAGGATGAGAATAAAGTCGATAAGACACTGATGGTTTAGTTGTGGCTAAGCAGTGTTTATACCAAGTCAAGGACTTTTCAGCTTTTCATCCTGCCCTGCCAGTGGAGGCTGGGAGTGCACAAGAAACTGGGAGGGGGCACAGCAAGGACAGCTGACCCAAATGAGCCAAAGGGGTATTCCACACCATATGATGTCATGCCCAGTATATAAACTGGGGGGAACTGGCTGGGGGGCACCACAGCTCGGGCATTGGCTGGGCATCGGTCAGCAGGTGGTGAGCAATAGTATTGTGCATCACTTGTTTTGTATATTCTATTATTATTATTATTATTATTTTCCCTTCCTTTTCTGTCCTATTAAACTGTCTTTATCTCAATGCATGAGTTTTACTTTTTTTTTCTGATTCTCTCCACTGTCCTGCTGGCAGTGGGGGGGGAATGAGCGAGTGGCTGCATGGTGCTTAATTGCCGGCTGGGGTTAAAACTCAACACAGGCTTAGCAGAGATACTGAGTGGTGGTAAGAGTTTAGCCAAGTACTGACAGTAAAATGATGTAGTATTTTTCTTTCCTCTAGAGAACTAACTAATTTCAAACTGCTTCATGCCTCCAGGTATGTGGTTTTATTTTGAGATTTGTTAATTTTTGTACCACTTTTTTGTAAAGCAAACTAAACTCATTAACTTTCTTATTTGCTCCCTTTGACAAAGAATTGGAGAATATTTGTGCAATACTTCTAGTGCTAATTATTTTGGCTAATATTTTTTAGTACTATAATCCTAAATGCCCCATGTTTCTGCTAAATGTTTCTGCAAGATTATAACTTCACTTCTTCTGTTGGAGTATACTAGGTTCTGTTTCACCTGCTCTTATGGTGGTTGCATATGTGAGGTGAAGGTGGGATAAAAGAAGAAAACTAAATATAATACCCTTAAATATACCAGCAAATGAAATACAGGAAGTATAGACAAGTTAAAAATCCTAGCTGTTTTCTACAGACTAGTTTAATTATAAAGATGTTGTGATAAACACAGTAGTCCAATAGCCCAAGAACATGGTTTTTACAAGGGTGAGAGATTTATATCATCAACTGCTGCAAAAGCCAAGCTTTGGTGATTAAGCTAAAAGTTTAGTAGTATGTGAAATTATAATACCTGAATAATGCCGATCTTGGTCTCTGACTTATGTTGTTTTTCTCTCAAAGCCCCACAAATACACAAGTTCTGGTCATCCAGGCTGTCCATGGGAAATTGCCACTGTAGTGCATCAATGAAAATTTGGGGGAGAACAGTGGAGTTGTCAACTCCTAATTGTTCCATTAATGAAAAAGTGTAAGACTCTTCCATTAGCATAGCTGTTCTTGAGCCACTGCACAACTTTACATACTTCCACTGGGATTTGGTCCTTTATGTTATCAAAAGCAGTAGGCATTTCCTCAATTGGTATGAAGGCTAAGGCTTGTAGGTAATGGAGCTTCAAATTGAATTCTGGATTAAATCCATGCTGAGTTGCCAATCCAGCACTTTGTGTTCTTTGCCAATAGCTTTGGCTCAAGTGAAAGAAGCCGGCTTTGTTCTAAACTGGTGCAAATTCCTTGGTTGCTGTGATTGTAGCTTGTTCAAAGTGAGTGATCACATATGTGAGTCTTAAGTAGAGCTGTGCAAAACTTGGCAGCTTGAGTGCACAAGGGGTTTGGTGAACCTTCATTTGGCTTCTGTGTTTATGGGTTTGAATTAGTGTTAGGAAAATTAAAGGATGAGGTAGGAGATGCACTAAATAGAAGCATCTCAGGAAATAAACTGAGTCACAGAGAGATGTGTCAAAAGTAGATGCAATCAAAAGTTAGGGACAGTAAAAATAATGTTTACTCTAATTTAGATGCAGTTGTATAATTTAGATACATTTGTTGTAGTTTAGACACAGATATACTATACAAAGACACAACCTTAAAGAGGAGCTTATTTTATTTTGTTTGCTTTATTTTTTTTATGGAAGTGAATTCTTCACCCACTGGAAATAAGAGAAAAAGCATCTTTCCTGAATGAACACCGACAATGATTTACTTAGTTCTGCACTGCTCATATTACGCTTTATAATTTGTATGTCTTCCTTGCCAGAATACTCTTACTCATTAACGGTTTTCAATTATTTTTAATTTAAGATTTACACATTAATAAATTATGTGTAAGTAGTAGGCTATGGTATATGGTTCTGTTAAGTAGCTGCCTTAGCATCAAACAGGCTTGGAGGAGAATAGGCCCTTTTCACTCTGCCTTCACATCTTCTTTCTCCTCCAGTGTTTTATTAGAGTGATGCAATAGTGGTAGGTAGAAATTCCTTCTTTTACATGATAGGAATTTAGGGTGAGCACATTGACAGACTGATGAAATATGCTTCAAAATGTAGCTTTTTAATGTGGCTATATTTTGCCTCTTCCACTCTAAATGCTGGCATGAATTTCATAATAACAATGACAATGAGATATCCTGATATAAGTTAGGCTTTCATGAATCATGGTGTTCTCCTTGGAAGAAAATACACTACTACTACCACCACCGGTCTTGTTTTTAAAATGCAAACTGTAATTGATTGACTACCACTTTCCACTCAGTCTCCCCATTCAAAATTACCCTTGTGGCATTTTCAGCCACTCTCAGCAGAGAAACCCTGGCCAAGACAGAGAGAGGAGCCAGCCCACCCTGCCCACCACCTCAAACTGTCACTCCATGGGACCACTGCAGCTGGTACACGTATGGACTGTTCGTAGTTTCTCCTGAGGACAAATCCTGCTCACAGAAAAATCAGGGAACCCTTAAGTTGCTTTTAAGTTGAGAAGGAGACCAACTAATTTCTATTAAGGATGTGACTTTAATGGTATACATACAGAAATCCCATCAACGTGGTGATATAAAGTGCATCTACATTTTCACGACAAAGCTTCAAGTTTTCAAAACCAATAGTGAGCAGTGTAGGGCAAGTGGTAAAACAGACGTGGAAAATTTAGGCTATCTATTAGCATCTGATGTTGACTCAGCAGGGGAATCCTTCCTCTGAGTTGTTCTGTAATCAGTGCTCCTGTATTTATGCATCTCATTTTTCCAAGAGCAAAAGGAGCAGACCTGGTGACTCTTACCAGTCGTTTGCACAGTAGCAGTCCTGAGGTATTAGCCAAATCTGAAACAAATCCCAACAAGAAATTATTTCAGCACAGATGTGTAGCACGAGTTGTGGTAGAAATAGCAATTTATTTCCAAGGGCCCTTCATGTGAAAGGGGCAGTCATCTGTCAGTGATCACGGGAAAATCCATGTCCGCCAACTCTACTGGTTATTGTTTTGTTTGTCTGGAAACACAAACCATCAGTCTAGTAAGAAGAGAACACTTTCTTCTACTTTTATCTTAAATGTTATAAGCCGTTTCAGAAATTTAGGTATAGTTCTGGATATAGCTGCAGAGTTTCTGATAGTCACATTGGTTGTTTTTGAGGTATAGTGTACAGTTAAGGATTTTATAGCTAAATTTACCACAAAAAGATGAATACTCAGATATCTCTAACTTTGCATCCCAGAGAAAAGACTTGAATATTGCTATTATTAAGTCCAATTAGATTGAGAGCACTTCCTGGGAATGAAAAAAGCAGCTCCCAAACTAAGTGGAAAACATACAGCTAATGAAAAAAGTAGGGAGGAATGTAGCAGAAGTGTTATGAAGCATTGTTTTTCTAATTGGAAAATCTTTAAAAAAGGAATGGAAAATGATACCTGGTATCATTTATTTTAAGTCTATCTTACTGCTTTAACAAAAAATTAAAAAAAATACTATAAAATGCAATAAGATCATTCAGCAGATCTATGGAAACAATACAGCCTATTAAAATTCTATAAATTTTACAGTCATTTACAAAGAAACATTACATTTCTATCAAACTGTTTACATTTCATCTGTATCAGAACTTCATTGCAAGAGAACATGCTTTGGTTAACCTGAGGAACTATATTTTGGGGTACAAGTGCGTACAAAATAAATAGTGACATAAGAAAATCGCTGGGTGAATGTCATAATCTGTGCAAGTAATTTAGTTAGCAAGAATATGTTTTTGTGAGGAAAGAACTTATAAGATACTTTAGGAAGAGGGAAATTATCAATGTAACTTACAAGAAAATAATTTCATTGGTTGAAATAAACACTAAAATACATGCTGAACATTCATTCACCTTAGAAGGTATATCCATTTACAAGATGACATGAATGAAGTTGATTTTGTGACATAATTGGCCAAAGTGTGAAAGAAGTGAGCAAATGAAAATAGAATTAGTCTATAGTTGCTTGCCTTTCCTCTTTTTTTTTGGAGAGAAGATATATTATTTTTAAAAAACCTACAAAGGTAGATGAAAAGTGAGCGTAGTTAACTTTCATATTATTACAGGAAATGTGAAGATCGTATTTCTGTAAGACATTTTTTGTATAATAAAGCAGCCCCACATCCTCTATTTATAGTAGTATCTATGTTTGAAGGCTTCAGTTCTTAAATATCAATTCAGTACACCTTTCCAGTCAGATGGTGTGCACTGAACTCTGTGCCACAGATAAGGCAGCTGAACTGCAGAGTAAGTAGGTGATTCCTGCTTAGGAAACACAGGAAATAAATGACAGAGGTAGGTACATCAAATGTATCATCAGATTTTTTTGTTCTGTTCTCCAGCCATGGGTAAACTAGTTTTCTCATCTTTCATTTGTCTCCACTAGAAACAAATGAGAAGTTCACAATAAGCCATGGAAAGATAGCGTTTTTTTTCAAATTCCTGCAAACAGACTTTATTTTGTTCCTACTTTTTCAGTGAACATATTTCATTAGTATTAAATACTGCTTTGCTCAGAAGTTCTAAACAGCATTTGGGATTTCACTGAGTTAACTAGTCACATTACCCTGCTAAAGATAAATAACAACAAAAGCAATATGCTGTTGTTAACTATTAGTATTTTAATATGTGATTATCAATAACCATTAAAACAATCATATGAGGTCTTTTCTTAGTACAGCTGCATAATCTTCCATCGATGTTAAATAATATGAGTAGGGGAAATGGTGTAGGATGACTTTACAGGGAAGGATATTTAGGCCTTGAAGATCTGAAGACATTTTATGCTTTTCCGTTTTATGTATTTTACAAGAAAGAGTATTAAATCTTAGTATCACTATGGCTAGCACTTAGTCATTCTGTATTTTTTTTTAATTACGGTATTTCTTCAGCCTGATGTATTGCCAGTTAACAGTTCATTTTCCAGCCAGCTCTTATTCCAACAAGTCATAATTGCCTGCTACTCACAGCTCTTTACATAGGATCCGCAATAAACTTTTTCCTTGTATTTAACTACTCCAGGGGAAGGTCTCTGGTCGGAATGTTTTGAGAACTATTTCTTGTCTTCCTTCTGCATTTTACCACTACTTTAAAGTCCCAAGAAACAGCCCATCACCTTTCTGTACATCGTTAAAACTTTGAAGAAGATACTGGTTCCAGGGAAAATATTTTCCTCCTTCGTCATCAAGGTGTACCTTACGTGTATGGATATCAGTTGTTGTCTGCCTTTCTATAAACCAGTAGAGCTGGTAAATTAATCCAAAGTGTGTCTTTAATGACCTTTTGACTGAAAAGCAAATGTTTTCAGGAAACAAGACTGAAAATTATAGTGAAAAAAATTACTTTGATCTAGTTTTTCTGAAAAAAACCTCTATTTTGGAAAGCTAGAAAAACATTTTGAAAAACGCTTAGCACTTCTGACTTCTTTTTTTTCCCAACAGCTGTGTATGAATTTTGTGGATCTTATTGATATGATCTATCTATATGCCTTGTAATCTTTTCATTACAACTCCTAACTAAACAATTTGTAGTTTCAAAGTATCCATGTATGTAATTTCAAGTAGGATTGCTCTTCATCCATACCACTTCCTGACTTTCCATGGCAGTAACTGTTTGTCTATTTGTTTTATTTATTTATTTTGTTTTGCCAAAACCTTTCTCCTTTCCCTTCCAAGTACAATCCAGATGAAAGTTTCAAGATAATCTTATGCTATGGCCAGAATGAATACAGTTTTGCCGTTGCATTCATGATAGTTTATCTTTCTACAAATATTCTTAGAGCAAGATTTGATCCTCTCATATACTGGGGAGCCCAGAACTGGACCCAGCACCCCAGCTGTGGCCTCACCAGTGCTAAGTAGAGGGGAAGGATCACCTCCCTCAACCTGCTGGAAATATTTTGCCTAATGCAGGATACCGTTTGCCTTCGTTGCAGCGAGGGCACGTTGCCGGTTCATGGTCAACGTGGCATTTACCAGGATCTCCAAATCCTTTTCTGTAAAGCCACTTTCCAGCTGGCTGGCCCCCAGCCTGTACTGGTGCCTGGGGTTGTTCCTCCCCAGGTGCAGGACTTCGCACTTCTCCTTGTTGAACCTCATGAGGTTCCCATCAGCCTGTTGACGTCCTTCTAGAATGCAGCATGACCCTCTGGCCTGTCAGCCACTCCTCATAGTTTTGTGTCATCTGCAGACTTGCCCAGGGTACGCTCTGCCCCATCATCCAGCTCATTAATGAAGATGTTAAACAGCACTGGACCTTGTATTGACCCGTGGGGTACACCGCTAGGTACTGGCCTCCAACTAGACTTTCTGCTGCTGATCCCCACCTCAAGACTGAGCTCAAGACCTGAGTGCTTCAAAAGAGGTATTATAATGCCAAATTTTTTATTTAGTTCTTCCTACTAGGAAAAAAGAAGATTAAAATGACTCTTAGATTAGCTTTATCCCAATGCAGTACTCATAATATAAATTGGTCCTAAATACTCTGAAAATGGACTTTGTTGGTTTTCTTCTAGAATATCCTAAAACATTAGTTTTCTAAAATGAACTGAGGTCAGGAAGTCTGCAAGCTGAATATTAACTCCCAGAACACCAGGCGCTGAGATTCATATAATTGGAGAATATACTTAGAAGGCAGAGTCATAGCATCACTCTAGGGAAGAGAAATGGAAAGTAGCCTTGAACAAATTGTAAATATCAGCACTTTAGGTATTCTTATCTAAAAAAAACATTAGTTAAATTCTTTACATGTAATTACTTCTTCCTCAAACCCTGTTTAAAGCAGAAGAGTCCTTTTCTGAAATTAAGATATTATTAATCTAACTAGTAATATAGACATCTTTGTTTTGTTTTAGCTGCCAGCTTAATTTGCTTTAGTTAGGATGAAGCAAATGGCAAGGGACATTAACATCTATCAATAAATAAATTAACTATTAAGAAATTTAGATCTAAACAAACACTTAGGCATCTTAATCAACACTCGGGAAGAATTTTGACATCTTTGTCCATAATAGCAACTTTGAAGCCAAATGCTGCCTGATCCTGGGGAAACAATTCACTGGGGAAGGGGGGTGTGGGGTGGAAGGGGCAGGGGGGAAGAAGAGGAGGAGGACAGAAAGTTTTGTCATTTCACTGCTCCCTAACAATGGAATTACATTTAAAGGGCTATCTCTGAATTTTACAACATCATACATATATGTGAAAACTGTGTCTGAGACCAGAACTGCACAAATGAGTGTGTCCTAGCCACAAGCCTACAGCATTGAGATCCCAGTTCAGTTTTCATTTTCTGTTCTTATAAAACCTGAACCCGTGTCTCTTCCATGAGACTTCCAGCAGATTGGGTTGAAACCATCTCACTCTCCGTTGCCAAGAGCCTCATAGACAATGTTCTCTTGCTGGAGAATACTTCTCAATTTGTAATAAACCAAAAAAGCTTAAGTCCTTTCTTGAAGGCAGTCCACAAACAGCATATCACTAAATAACAATTGATCTTGAACAGGTTGATTTTATATTTAAGTGTAATTACTATTTTATATTAATTTTTGTATGTATTTTTGTAGAAGCCCTCATAAAATATTTTCATATTTCTAACCAGATTATAAAGGAATCAGTTTTTTCCGTTTATTCAAAAATTGATGAAGTTGTAGTAAATTGTTTCTAAATGTTTTTGTCCCTCCTCAGCAGAAAGCTAAAGTACTGCTAAGTAAGTACTAGGTGTTGCTCAGTAAGAATTTAAGCAGGAGTAAACTGTTCCTTCCCCTTCCCTGCTATACTATTATGGAGTCTACTCCTAGTCCAGGGGAAACTTTTATCTTGCTTTTTTTTTTCTGAGTTTTTGGAAATGTTCAGTGAATTTTCAGATTGGAGTCATGTGAAAACATTTAGAATTCCATGGATAAAGAGAAGTTTGCAAGCGTGGATTGCAGAGACTCCAGAAGCCAAAGATAAATTTTAAAAGTGTACTTAGTGTAACAGTAAAAAGTTAACCTAGGGAAATGGGTTCTCTCTTTTCTTCTGTACATAATAATAGAAGAAGATTGGCAGGATTAACTGAATATTGGAAATCTTACTTCTGCTTTTTGTATGTATTTTAGTTTCGGTAAAAGAGATGTGGGGTTTTTTACATTTCACCTAGTAAAAATCATACTGTTTATGCTTTCTTTTTTGCAAGAGATGAGCTCATATCTGACAGATCTGAGACATTCCCCTCATGACAAACGATTAGAAAAATTTTGGGGAGGGGAATCAGTATTTTTGCTCTGTGACTGCCAGCATTTAGGAAACGACATAATTGGTGTTTACTTTCACACATAATAAACCCTAACAATACAGTAAATCTCTGTATATTATAGAGCTAAAAATATATACATGTACTGGTAGGAGCTCTTCTATTTTTCTATATCTGTAGGAAGTTAGAAGTCAGTTTGACTGCAGAGGTCAACCAATGGATAAGGCAAAAGTAAAAGAGATTATAGATAAGAAAATAATCTCTTAACTGAATCAGTTCAAGCCTTTTAAAACTTCCAGTTTTTCTTCAGGTAATATGCCAAGATTTGTGACCATTTGATGAACAACCAGTTTAAAAAAAAATTACTTGGAGTATAGCAACAGGGCTGAGTCTGTATGTACTCTAGGATAATAAGGGGAGTGAACTTCCTCCCAGAGTTTTCTAGGGTACGTACTATGGAAAATTCTGGCTCCATTGCCTTTTTCTGTCAGATACTAGAATATTTTTTAAAAGTATGAAGCCATTCAAGTTTTTACAGTAGAAGAAAATGAAGGGTTGGTTTGTTTGTTTGTTTGTTCGTTTTAAAGAATGATATTCTGCTTAAATTCAGTTGGCTTTCATGCAAAATAGAAAGAAAGAAACCTGGTAAAGGAAACAACAAACTTTACATGATAATGGAAATCCCAGACCAAAAAAACCCAGTCTTCTAGTTCCAACTGGCTAGCTAGATTTTGCAACAGAGCAAGAATTGCTCTACTTTACAGATTTCAAGGTTTACTAGGCCTCCGGTTCAAATATGAGATGTCAGCAAAGGCCAGATGAAGGGCTGGGCTCGGATCTGCAAGAATTTCTACCTGAGAGACAAACTGCTGGATCCTTTTGTGGCTGCCGTGGCAAAAGCAGCTGAATATGAACCCACGTTTCTCAACAGAAGGAGGACTGTGATATCAAAGGAGTCGGTATCCTTTACCTCTGACCTCTCCTCATGCTTTATTGAACAAAAAAGCACATGGATATTCATCAGAATTAACGTCTGTACTGAGCAAACAGGGAATAACAGTCCACTAATAGTGGGTTGCATTGTGCCCATTACTGTGTTAAGGCAACTTCATACATTTAAGTAAAATAAGTAAATGCCTCAACTCATGAGCTTTAATTGGGTTCTAATTTAATTCATCTAGGAAAAGAACAAATGGCAGCAATTGTGGATGATAAATGTAAGATAGAAAAGACTAAAGAGAAAATAACAACAAAGTCTTTCAGAGTTTTACATTATACTTCATTCCAGGGTTTGAAATTAGTTGGTCCTGACTTTACTCAGTAAGATAATATCTAGCTTCAGCCTGACTTTGAGTGAACTCTATTGATAAATGGAAAAGGCTGTTTTTCACTGGGAAAGTGCCTGAAAACAATCTGTCTCTGATAGCAACTGAGAAGTTAGCAGAAAAGTAAAAGAGACAGAGTCATCGGAGATGTTTCCCCATGTGTTTTATTGCTCTGAATAACACAGAAAATTAGGATTCTAATTTTTAGAATGTAAGGATTCTAATAAACTACTGTTAGACAAAGAAAGTTTTCTTTTCTGTGATATTTTTTCCATTATTCTCCATCTGTCTTTTCATATTGTAAGCTCTAGGGGTAAGATCTGTGCATTCGTATACATTTGTAAAGCACTTGGCACTCTTGCTGTACTTAATGCAAACACTAAAAGCCAACACTGTATAAAATATTAGCTCTTCAGTTATATTAAATCAGAATGGTTCACTTAACTCCTCTCTGCTTTCTGTGAAGGGTACCAATTAAAGTAGCCTGATGATCTATTAAATGGTGGGGGTTTAATATCATCTGGACTAGTTTTGCCCCAGTTAAATTTTTGTTTTGTGGTATTGCACCCGGCACTTCTTCATGTAACTGAAATTAGAATCAAGGTTGCACTAAAAAATGAACTAACTGAGAGAGGCTAGTCATGTTGTAGGCTATTTCCTTCCTTGCTACTTCCTCATAATTTGCTGGAAACAAAGAACCTGTCACAATAGTGTCCTTTCCTGGCTCCAGCTAACCTGGAAATACAGAGAGTACACACAATGTTGCCTTCTAGAGTTTTTTTTCTTTTTATGGTACTGTTTAAAATATAAACCTCGCAAGAAATAGTCTGAATTAAATGAAAAAACTAAAGGGATTTAAAAAAAAAAAAAAGGGGAAAAAAAGAGTGAGAGAGAAGGGGAATGGGGGAGGTCTACTTCCCCTTTCTTCCCAAGAGGAGAAAAATTCTGTTGAGTTCCCTTCCAGGTTTCCAGTGAGTCTCACAGGCAAATATTCAGGTATGGTCTTGTCAGCTTCTCAGAGGTCTTATTTTTAGAAAGAATGAGTCACGCCCATCTTCTGAAAAAGCAAATTATTTTAAAACACTCTTGGTTGCTGAAAATCGCTATTCTTCTTGAATACCTGAAGTGTGTATTAATTGCCTACAGATAAAGATATATTAATTACCTACTGATAAACTCTTCTTTAAAAATGTTGAGTTCCGATAGCAAGCACTTGAAGATAATTAAGAACTTGGGATAATTGAGAAATGTAGGGCACATCCACATACACTTCACATAAGGTTATTCAAGCTAGTCCCAGAAGAGAGGATGTGTGTACGTCGCAGTGCTATGCCACACAGGTATACTAGCTCATGTATAGGAAGCAGTACAGCTATGTGAATATGGTATTTGCACTGGGACTAATTAGGTCACTTCACTTTCATATTGTGATTGTTTCTACTTTTGGAGCCAGCTGGGTATCTTTTCACAGTGCAATATTGTTCACTATAGACATACCCTTAAAATTATTGTGTATACTCCCTTACATATTCATCCTGTGCACTGGTTGAATTAGGATCCCAGTTGGAAAATAGCACACAAATGTTCATAAGCCCTCATCTATTTCGGTATTCTCTAACTTTCCTAACTTCAGATGTTTGATTTTTTGCCATCTGATTTTTGAAGAAAGGAGGAAACTGAAACATATTTTTATATGTTTGTGACAACCCTCCATTCTGCGCTCTAACAAGTATTTGAACTACAACCTTCACAGCTGAGACTGCTATTCCTTGTAGTAGGAGACAATTATTATCTCAGTGGGGAATAGACAAACCGATCATGTTTGATCATGGGGTTTGGAGGGACCTCAGCATAGGCTGACTTTCTTCAACTTCCTACCACGGAAGCTTTTGGCCAGATGTGAGGAAAGAATTATTTGCATTACTTTGGTGCTAGGAAAAAACTGAAAGACCTTTTATGGCTTTTGCAAGAACAAATTTTAGCATATTTTTCCTCTGAATTCAGATTTTTGCTGGAAGAAAGGTAAATGTGGGAAAAGAGTAGAAGACACATAGTTGAGCTATGACTGGTAGAAGACAGTGTATAATGTTGCTTCTTCAACATAGGTGCTGCTGATCTCAGAAAGTAATTTAAGTAGTTGTCCATGTTTAATTAGACTTGGAGCACTTTGGGGCAAGTTGCACTTTTTCTGATATATTACTACACTACCAAAACATTGTTGCTTACAGAACCTACTGGTCATTGCAGTAACATATGTGACAAAAAATATTGAATATATTAGTGAAAGTACTACACAGGAGTAATGAAAACTGTGCTCAGATGAGGGATTCAGGCGTATTGTGCAAGCTTTTTCCCACCCTGTAGTTTAGGATTTTACCTCTCAAGAATTTTCTTAAAGAAAAATGAAAGATAAAAATATTTTTTCATAAATATGCATTTCCTTTTTACAGAGTTAGCATGAAACACTGAATTTTTGTATCTCCCATGATTGAAGTATGAGTAATTGCACATATAATTGAACTGCCAGATATAATTTCTCTGATTAGGAATGTACAGATTTCAGTTTGGTTTTCTAGCTTGAAACTGATCTAGCATCATAGATTTCTAGGTTAATATGATCTATTGAGATAGATTTCCATTGGTTTCTTTGTGCAAAATAAAGTCAGGCAATTCAAAAATACTTAATTCTATTAAATATTAATTCCATTAAAATGTTGTCATAGTTCTGAGGTGATAGATGTGACAGCAATGAGCTCGATTCATGCCTGGAATACACTGAATTTTACAAGTCACATCTCTGAGGGCAGATCTTTCAGATAGGGAAATTTTGTCTGGATGTGGGCTACGACCACACAAAGCACATATGATTTCAGGGAACTGGAACCAATCTATTCAGTATTAAACTGCCAGGGTGTCTGACTACACATTAAAGCTGTCAGCAAGCTATGGAAATGTTATAAAAGATAGTAACAAAATCACTGCTTACTTTCTCCTGAACCTGAACCCATCTTTAGCAACTGTTTGCATCACTCTCGACCTCTACTTGCGATGCAGACTTCATGACTTAAAGGTTTTTTGCTCAACTTGTAATTTTCATCATTCCCGGATGGCTTGTTTAGCCCCTGTTTCGTGAGACACAGCAGAGGAGAACTCGGGATGTTTAGTACAGCACTCACATCAGCCCAGACCTCTGCAGGAGCAGCAAAAGAGAATCAAAGGCATTTAGTAAAAAAAAAAAAGAAAAAAAAAAAAACAAAATCTAGAAATGAGGTACCCAGTGCAACATGAGACTTAGCCAGTTGTCTTTAGTATCTTAAACTCCACAGGCTGAGATGGAAAATAATTGTATTAGCAAAAATTGCCTTTGTAAATCCTGCTTTCCAATGGAGAAATCACAAGGTAAAAAAGTGGAGAAAGGGTCACTGGAGCTTTTAAATTAAACTAGAAAATGAAAAATAACATCCCTGTCACAATGAACAGTAAAACTTTCCAGTATAGTTCAGACCTACTTGAAAGGCTGTGAGAGATGTTACTGAAATTAGAAATACTGTTTTTGCTGAACCATGGTGTAATAACAGACAAGTTTTTCTAGAACGCATATATTCTTCTAAATACAACCAATATAAGAAGCATATAAACTCTGAAAAGGATACTTGCAAGATAGGTTTAATTAACCTAATATGCTTCCAATCCATCAACTAAATGGTTCAAATATTTTCAGTATGCTAAATGTAAATAAGTGAGGCAGGGTTCATAAATTCAACATATTGCTTTGTTGTCTGTGAAGTTGTACTGATTTTCCAACTGCAGCAATTATAGCATTGTCATTCCTTCAATAAATCTTTTTATTAATTTTTGATGCATATAAATACACAAAAGTCATAAATATGAACAAATAGCACAAAAAGAGAATAATACTGAAGAAAATGTAAATTATATTGGTTTATAATACCAACAGTAATCTGCATTTCTAGAGCACTTCCCATTCAGTTGTCAACAAACATCCTACAAATATTAGCTACTTTCAAGGCTTCTGTGAGAAAAAGAAGCATAAGCATCTCCATTTAAACTGGCTTCAACTTTCTAAATGCCTGCTAATTTGGGATACCCATTTGGAGAAGGGGGTGGCTAAACTAGGAACAGACTACCAATATGAAATTCTGAACAATCAGTAATAAAAATGCCCTTTTTTGTCATTGATTTCCCAGATCTTTGGGAAGAGAGGAGGATTTCATCTGAAGTGTATGTCAGGAAAAAAAAATATAGTCCAGGACTGCTAATTTTCAACCCCACTTTCCACCCACCAAATCATCCTGTCCTTGTGTTCTTGTTAGGGTTTGAATATCACTGCTCAGTAACAGTAGATCGAATTCTTCTATTCCACCTCCCAGCATGACACCTTACCCCTTGAGGACACCGACTGTTTGCAGCCTCAATCACTCTGTGCTATTTGTAGTAGAGCTGCTTGTCCAAGGGAGCTCTTTCTGCAATAACCGTTGAGACAACCTCATTCTGCCACCACGAATGAGGCATATTGTCTTCCCTTTGTCTTTTCAGATTCTATAGAAATTTGTCTTCTTTATTTTAGGTTTTAACACTATATTAAAAAGAATATGAATAATAAAACTATAATGTTCTCTATATGTCTTTAAAGGGGCATATAGAGTTCGATGAAACTTCCTCTGTGCAAAGTATTTGTCTGGAGAACAATGACATTTTAAAATATCAATACAATTATCTCAATAGACTCATTAACAGAGAAAAATTTATTTTAAGAAATTTAAAAAAAAAAAAAAACAGAAAAAAAAAAAGGAAAATAGGAGGTATGCCCTACTCAGAGAGCTGAGTTTTGATCTGTTAGCTATGTCCTACATCAACAGATATGACAGAAAACTGATCCAGCAGTTATTTCAAGCTATGTAACCCAAAGCCGTATTATGATGTTGGGGAAATGTCCTGGTTTCAAGAAATTAAACGAGCCTTAATCATCTCAATTCACCAGTCTCTTATGATTTGTTCATATGATTTCAGTAAGTAGTTTGATATGTTTTTTAAGAATATTCTGTTAAATAAGTAATATTTACAAGAATTTCTTTCCATCCCTGCAGGGATAATAGAACATTATAACCATTCCCTCACAGAGAAAGCTCTCAACTTTTAGCTCCTTTTTTGTTAAATCAAAAAACCAACTTGCCTTTCTAGCAGCACTGACATATTTATTCACCGTAGATCAAACAAAGGGGTGTAAAATGACAAGGAAAAATTCAGGGAGACTGGTAATGCTGGAGCGGACATTAAAATCTCCAGAAAGAGGACCTGGAGTAGGAAATCTCAGTCCAGGCTGTCTCATGACAGTTTGCCAGGATCATGACATTTTTATAGATAATTTGGGGTTTTGTCCTGAGATCTTACGTATCTTCTGCAATGCCCAGGGACCCCAGGAGCTCTGCAGGAAGCCAGAATACGATATGCAGACAGAGGTTCTGGTGTCTTCTCCTTCACCTGCTCTCCTTTGCTTGGCTCAATCATAGTACCTAATATTGCTTAAAAGTCATAACCTTTCACAAAACTTATTTTGGGGGGACGATAATGGATCACACAAGATGTAAATATCACAGAAGAGCCCCTTTCAATCCCCATACCTACATGCCCATGCATAAAAAACATCTTGGCGTTGACTGATGATGGCTCCTAAATATGACAGATCACGAATTTCTAGCTCATTTGTTTCCTTCTCTTTCATAGAAGATCTGATTATCGGCTATGAAATTTACCTAAATAAAGATTGTGTGTGGAGCAGATTTTACGCCTTTAATTACAAAGAGTTAGTTAACGTTGTACCAGCCTTCCCCTCTGTTGCACGTTGATTCCACCCAGCCCTTAGAGAAAAAAGGAGCGTCTACAAAATGGGACTGCAACAAGCAAGGCAAGCCTGGGAGGGGACCTGTTGTAAATGTGCAGCCTCGGTGGCTCTGTGGAGGTTTTCTGGCAGTTTTTTTGAGCCTGGAGAGTCCTGGGATCAAGTGGGCTTGTTGGGGATCCTGATGGCAAGCTTCTGTTTTTAGAAGGCGAGCGGGTGGTTCAGAATTTGGGGAGAAGAGGGCTCTGAACTGCTTCGCCTTCAGGCCTTCCAACTGCAGCGGTGGCAGTTCTGAAAAGAGAGAGGGGTTTTTGCCAAATTTTCTAACCCAAGTACCTGCATTGTTACATGCTTAGTGCTGACATGCAAATACTGACGCTCATACATATGTATGAATATGTCAGTGTCGGTCTTCAGCCGTGGATAGCTGTATGCTTGACTGGCATGTGTGTTGCTGATTACTTGATTCTTGGATTCCAATGATTTTTTGAGACAGCTGAAACCCCAATTTTTTTGCATTTTGTTTATTTAGTGAAATATCAGAAAAAAAGAAGAGAAGGCGAAGGTTGATTTAAGTTTGGAGGTTTGTTTTTCAAGGGTTTTTTTTCCTTTGGCTTTGGTGTTTTCTCTTAAGCTGTGTTTCAGCTTGCAGCAAGTGGTTGGCCACCCCTACCCTTCTGGTTCCTTGCTTTCTTTTACACTCTTCCAGAACATGTTTCATGCCTTCCCTCTTTCTTGTTTAGACTAAATTAGCCAATGAACAACCTGACCCAGCTGCTTAGCTGTTCCCTGATCTGCATTTTACTTCTTAATGAGCTCAGAGTGACAAGCTATTTAGGCTGCTTGTTCCAGCATCAGCTCTGACTCCATCTGTAACTTTAGTGCCACTTCTTTGTCAGCAATGCCAATTACAAATGTGTGCCTTTCTAATTTACAGCACTCTAGTTATAACGCCCACGCTGTGCTCCGTGTGTTCTCTCTTTGCTTCTACTGTTTGTAGTCACCTGAGCAGACCTTCAGATTGTCAGAGCAAGGGTCTGCTACATGGCTGGCATTGATCAGCTATCTATAGCACCATACACAATTTGGCACCGCGTAGATCGTTTGCTCCCTTTCATCTGCCCTGAATTTGGAAAGCTCCGTTGGTTCACACGGGGTTCTACGAACCTGTCTGTGCATTGATCCTTCTGTGAACTGGCAATCCTGGAGCAAATGTGTTCCCTCGCATATGATACTGCAATATGGGAAAAAGAATTACTTACTATGCATCTGTAGGTCTATATTATATTTTTCTTGGCCTCCCCCGCGTTCATCTGCAGAAAAATCTTAAATATGTTCCTCTTTTGCCATGAGCAATAACTAGGACTTGATCCATTTCTTTGTGTGTATTGCTAAAAATGCAGAACATCCTGAAGTCTCTGCTCAGGCAAGTACAATAGCAGTAAGCAGTCTCCATTTCCACTGGTTTATAATTTGGTTTGCTGAGCAGCTGAAAACGGATCTGTTCTTTTCTGTTGCTGTTGCTGCTGGGTGTGCATCCTCTTTTGACCAGTTGGTCTTCTCAGGAGTAAGACTCATATGTAGAAAGATGTTTAAGGGGATACTAAAGGAAGCAATCTGTTTGGCTCATTAGATTCTCAAAGAGACAGTTCCTCAGGCTTAATGGCCGATATATTTTAAATTAACTAAAAGAGATAACTACTTCACATTGTTCATAATCTACTTTTGGTTTTTCATTTCATCATGATTCTGTTGCTGTTCCAATTGGTTGGATGTGGAAAGACCATTATTATCTCTAGCCATGCTGGAAAATACAAGAATAGTCTTAGACTCTGTGGTTTCATTGGATGACTCACTATAAGTGTCTTTTCTTCTGCTAAATTTTTTGCTCCCTCTTTGGACCATTTCTTAGAAAATGTGGAATACCCTCAATTTTTGTAAGCAGTGTGAGGAATGAGGGAAATCCCAAGAAATGCATCAGGTGGGATTTGGCACATATCTGTTAAGGCAGGACAACAGTTTTCCGAGAGTTACGAGGCTACGTTTCTTTTGTCAGATCCCATGTGGCGTTTTCAGCTGAAATGAGTGCACATCAGATGAGGAATTCCTGAAATTATTAAACCCTTTATCTCCCATGGACAGTGGAACTAGAATTTGGCTTGATGTGTAGTACAAAGAAGCAGTAGAGTGCAACATTTAGTATTTATTTCTACGTTATTATTTTCTCTTCAGGGAAAAAAAAATATGAGTCTTGGGGTAAAATTGTTACTCCCAGGGTAAAATTTTTAAAAAGATGTGTGTTGCATTTGCATACATAACAGTCAGAAACTGTAAACCAGAAATTGTTAGAATGTTAAGATCTTGAGCCTGTAAAACTATCCATGTAGACTGCTGAGTTCAAACAGCCCCATTTGACAAGGCTGTGTATGGATTGATTTTGAACCATTTATGATCTGTTTCTAATAACTCTTCTGTTATTACAAGAGTTATTCAGTTTTGCAGGAGAACAAAACAATGATGGACAAACTGCTCAGCATTTAGAGTTTCATGAACAGCTGATAACTAAACTATGCAATTTGTTTAGATTATTAAAAATGCTATCAAATTTTCAAATTTTATCAGCAATTCTACTCCAAATGCTTCTGCAAAGGGAAAGTATCTTTGGGAAAATTCACAAAGGCTGACATATACAGCTAGCAGAGTGGAGAACTGAACACCATATCTGGTTTCTTATATTAAACAAGTATAGAAAGCATAAGTGATGTCCATGGCCAAACCTGTGACCTTTAATTTTTAATACTGCAGGATTCAGTTTGTTTATCTCTTTGTTGAAGATTCCACATGGAAAGGCCAGAAAAGCTATGAAAATTATGATCATAATTCTAAAATAATACCATTAGAATTGGTGTTTGTGTCTCAGAAAATTAGAATTGCTTTTCTTCTGTTTTGAGTAGCTCAAGCTCTTCTGAAAGGGAAGAATTACAAATGTTTTAGTCTACTTTCCACATGAGAGATTGTGTTGATGTCTGTAAGTGTTGCAGTTAAATAACTTCTTTTAAATTAGCATGGAATTCTACTCATATGTAAGAAGGAGTTGATCCTCTCTTTACCTGTTTAAAGTCTATTCCTAGCAAGTTTAAAATAATTTATTTTAGATAAATTATTTTAGCTGCAGTAAGGAGATATGATTCTAATCACAGAGTCTGTTTTCTACTGTTGACCTCCTCCTCTGTATCTCCATCCTTTTTTTAGCTAACATGCTTTGGGGAGTGCCAGCGGGACAAGTGTAGAGGTGTATGGATCATGTTGTGGCCTGGTTATTCTTCAGCTGATTTAACAGCTACAGGGCATGATTACAAGCTAGCACAACTTTGGGCAGCCCCGAGGCTGCTCAAAATTGCACTGGGGCTGAACAGTCCCCAGATGGCCCCAGGAGCTGGGACTGCCTTTGTCACCATCTTCCATTGCTGCACTGAGAGTGCTTTAGCCAAGGAAGGAAAATCTGGCAAGTGAACGAATCTGGAGAGTTATGGATGTGTCATTTTTAAGTAGTCACTTTTAAGATGTATAGGATCAAGATTTCCTCATTAATTTCCATTGATATTACATCAGCTGAAGAACTATTCTGTCCAGATGGGTCATTCTTTCCCAACCTTTTTTTTTTTTTTTTTTTTTTTTTTGTAGCTATATCCTTTTTTCTTGTGGGCAAATTAATACATTTTCAGTCTAGAAATCTGCATGACAATATTTTAGTTTAACTTCCTGTATTACATAGGTCATTGAATTTCATCCTGTAATTTCTGCATTGAACCCTATCACTTGTAGTTGAGCTAGAACATACCTTTTAAGAAACTATTCCGTACTGATTTAAGAACTCCCATTGAAAGAGAATCTACCGTCACCCCAGTAATTTGTTCCAGTGATTAATTACTCTCAGTGTTAACATTGTGCATTTATTTTCAATCTCTCTCTCTTTTAATACAGCACTTCCAATGGGAAAGATAGGAGATTTTTTTACTGCTCGACACCAGTCTACCTGAAGCAAATATATTGTTGGTCCCTTATTATGCCCTTCCAGAGGCAACGATACATCAATAACCTCATGAAGTTCACTGACTACTACAAACGATAACCAGATCCTCACCTCTCGATGATTGCCAGAGAAACATTTACTTTTACATGGGATGCGGAGGGTGAGCTGTTGTGTGTGTCAGAGGAGCTCAGGCTGCAGGGACACTTACTCCCTGTCTTGTCCTTAGCAGCCTCAAGGAAGCAGAGGAGAAGTCCTTCCCTGAGCACCCGTCTGAAAATGCTGTGATTTTGTTGGTCAGATTGCAGAGTACAGCATTTTTCAGATTGGGATTTTTCATACATTTCTGTAGAAGTTAACATGGTGATAGGGGTGGCTGGAGGATATCAGCCTCTCCCCTTAATTATAAATCATAAACTGTTGCTAAAAGGAAATCAAAACCTTTGCATATTTGCAGGCTAACTGACGCTGTAAGAATAGCCAGTGGTTAGGAATCGGTTGCATCGCCCTCGGTGCAGGCTAAAATCTCCTGTTCGCGAATTAAACAGCACCATTGGTGTACATTTTTCTCTTTGCTTCTTCATCTCCAAATGTGCTTTAGTCCTAACCTAGAGGGACCACCTGTGAGTGAGAGGGTAGTTTAGTCTCCATGCTTATTCACTCCTTGGTCTCTCTGCTGAGACTGTCAAGCCAAGAATGCCAATTAGTTCAGCATTAACAAGCCTCTTTATGTGTTCTATTGGGCCTAAGAATTGACAGCTTCAATTCTGAATTTCCTTGGTTATGTGGATTTATGTTAAATTCTTGTTTCTCATGAAAATGCTCTCAAGCCACTAGTTGGGCTGTAGCTAATTGTTTCAGAATTAGAAGTGGGCGCAAATCAAAATCTGGTCAGGTTACCCTTGGACTTGGATACACTACCAAATCTAATCCGAACAGCTCATGCTTAACTGTGTTTACAATGCTCCTCTGAAATAAATTGTTTTGTCTAAAGCTGTGAAAGGTCTTAGTTTTATATTGGTGGCCGTGCATGGGCCTGATACAGAAGCAAAGAGTGGGGTTTGAAGCAAACCCTTTTCGGGGACAAATTTTGAAAAGCAAAAGAATTTTAAATCCATGCTCTATATAGACTTCTTTGTACATTTGGGTCGATATTAGCCCACTCCTGTAAAAGTACTGCAAGTGCTGACTACTTATGGGCTACATAGGGACATTGTGCTTTCTCCCATGTTACCCTACATAATTAGGAAGAGATTTGGGTAAACTCCAGAAAAAGATGCTGCCTCACCTCGTAGTTCTCCTTCTCGTGTCGTCTTAAAACCCTCCGTCATGAGGACTACAAAGAAAAAAAGCGGGGAATGATTAGGTTACTGTATTGCTGAGATCACAGCCTATCTCCGTATCCTGTTTTTTTCTCATTGCTTCCCTGTGCCAACCCCTCCCATTAAGCTCTTTTACTAGATGTGGCAGGGCTGATATTTTTGTGCCTGTTTGCACAGGGTCCGATCCCTCTGGGGTCCGGGTTTACGGTGTAGATCCCCGTGCTTCCCAGTAACACCAGTATGCACTAACCTATAAGTGCCTGCAAAAAAGGCAAAATCAGAGAGATTGTTTCTAACTCTGCTTTTTCACGGGCTGTACGGCAGTAGTCAGCATGCCTGAAAAATGTCTCCATGCATGTTGTTTATAGCCCCGTTGCATTAGTCAGCTTCCTTTAATAAATCAGATACAAGTTGTGACATGTTGTTAATTCGATCACTAATAACCTGCTCAAATTGCAAATCTATGTCAGCAGGTTGGTGTTGATTAAGTTGTAGTCACTACTAACATATTGTTTTAAATGACTGATAAATTTTATTTGCTGCGGTGATAGACTGCCTGCTCTGTTGTGGGTTTGGTTTTTTTTTTTTTGGTGGGTTGTGTTTTTTTTTCTTTTTTTTTTTTCCCCCTCTCCCCTTGTAAGCTTAGAAAAATGACACAAATGGCCCTGAGGTGGTCTTCTATAGGCCTTTCTCTCCTTCTGTTTGCTGCAAAGAGAGCTGGTAGCCACTAGAGGGGAGGAGACTGCCGGCTTTACCGAGCGCTTCACGCTAGAGCTTGAAGGTGCAGAAGCTGTCACCAGACTGGTTGCCCAACGAAATGGTTTAAAATATGTTATGAAGGTTAGTAAAAAATAAAAATAAAAATAAAAATGTTTTTCCCCCCTGCCCCCACTCCCCTTAATGCATTTGAAATATTAATTTCTCAGCACATCGGCTCTCTTTGGAGTGTTACTATCTCAGGTGATAACTGGGGGAGGGAAAAAACCTGCGGTAACAAGCATTTAAAATGTTACATCTGAAGGTAATGTGTTAAATCTTTCAAAGCAAATGTTTTATTTTCTATGCGAGGATACTGGAAAATTAGGGTGCGGTCTAGGAATAGTAAACATTTATTTCCTATGTGAAATGAGAAGTTTTGATTTTATGTGTTCGAAGTTTCCAACCATTCTGTCCATTCCCCTCTCCCCCCCCCCAGAACTATTGATGCCGAAGAAATTACTGAACTAGTAGAAAACTTAAGCATCGTTCTTACAAACTTTTTGAAACATACAGGCTGTGTTATACGTAACCAAATCTAAGCCAGAATAGCAGAAATACTCATTTTATCATCTGTAGATGGATAAATATATATTTCTGTCTTTATATATATAGTCTGACCTTTTTATTTTATTTTTTTAAAACAGAGTAAAATTTTTGGTATTGTTAAAGAGCTATAATGTAGAACTGTAGCTTGTTACACTTACTCTCCTGAGTGTAATTGCACTAAGATCATTCAGTTTCCATTTGGAAAGCCAGTGGCAATTACTGGAATACAATGTATCATGCATTTGCTCACTGGATATAAAACGTATATACTAATTCGCAATAAAATGTAACAGCTGTCAGTGCATTTTCTGCTCTGTTACTTCAATAAATTGGAACTCTGACTAGAAAATGGGAATATTGCATTTTTACACACTCCGTAATGTGTTTGCTTTTTGCAAATACAATTTATTTTTTTCATGACAAAAATTGTGGTTTGTTATTACTGCTAGTGGATAAATATTCTTATATCAGAATGAATTACACATGGTATCTGTAAAGAAGTAGTAATATTTTCTGCTTTTTATTGTAGCCTGTCTCCAGTAAACAAAATGCACTTAACCTACTTCTGTCACATACTGGGTATATTTTTTTTTTAGCATTGCAATGGTTGGGGGATGGGGGGAGTTTATTTTACCCTACCTTTGCAGGTGTTTGGATAACTGGTTAACATTTTGTAGGAGACCATGATTTCTCTCTTGGATTTCTTTTTATTTTTATAAACCTATATATAGATAAATAGTTCTGGAAGACAGTTATTAACCATGATTCCTCACATTATGAACTAGTGCATCTGAGTTTTATTTAAGATAAAATGCCTGCACATTTGTGTAATTTTGTTACTTGAGGTCAGACTTTTCACAGATAATTAGCCTTTTACACACTGTGAAATCAACCTGCATTGGTTATTTGGCTAGACTCTTTGCTTCTGTTCTTTATTTCCCAGAAGGTTAACGTGCTGAAAATCTAGCTGCAAGCACATAGTACTGTCTCTTTGTGTTGCTAATTATCCCGTTGCATAATTATTAATATCAGGAGCAGGAAGAGGAAACAAGCACACCAAATAGTCGTGAATGCTAGTGTTCTGGCAGGAAGCTAGTCCTGCATTAATAAAATGTGCCTGTGCCAATATCACAGAAGATAGGAGCGTTCCTTGTTAAGGATCATTTATTAACTGAGATCATCTTTTAGTTCGCCTTGGGGTAATGACTAATGTCAATGGCAAATTTCACAGTTGTCTAGAGAAATGAATTAAATTTGTAATAAAAAGCCCTTCGGCTTGTTGTACATGTTCATTTATTGGAGTAGTTGAACTAGGAGAACTGTAAGGCAACCAAGAACATTGGCTTAATTTTCCTTACATATAATAGTGACCTTTAGCTTCATATTGAAAAAGTTACCTATTATAGACTGGTAAATTAAATGAGAAGTTCCTCTAATGCAAAATAAACTAAGTGACTGAGCTAAGTTAAACGGCCCTTGAGCTTATGAGTTTTTTGGCAGAAACAAATTCTTTTTTTTTTCTACATCTGCTCTGCGCAAGCCTTCTGAAGGTGGCTTGGTGTCTAATCAGTCAGATAAAACAATGCAAAGCGGGATGCAGAGAAGTAGCTAGAAGCCCATCCTGAAGAATACCAGGATGATTGCAAACTTGGGATAGTACAGTGGCATTTTGCATACTGAAAGTGTGGTTTTGTTTGAAAACTTTCAAATGTTCTTTATATGTCTTCTTTTCTATAAACTCAAAGCAACCTGCATCAATCTATAAAAAAGGTGGGTTGGTGGTTTTTTTTTAATTTATGTGTGCATTAAAACCCAGAAGCAAGTCTTAAAATATTGTCACTGCAGAAAATAAATACGAATTTGACAGGAAAATATCAAAATGTAAGGAGAAATGGCATGTACTGCAGCGTGGATGGAATGAGAATTAAAATCATCCTCTGCTCCTAGGTCAAAGGACAAGAGAGTTTCTGATTTCAGGGTGTATATTTTAGTCTTGGGAAAGATAATAAGCCCTGTCCCACCAGCAATTTAATACAGACTGTATTTAATTTTTAGCGTGGTAGGCTTCTCTCTCTCAAAGATGTACCACGCCTTACTGAACACAAGAAAAATATGGGGAAAATCCCAGAAGACAGCAACAGAAAAATCTTGCAGCTGTTGAAAGAAAATGGAGGTGGGAATACATTTACTTTGCCATCAACACCTAGTTGGGCTCAGGATGTGCTTATATGGTGAGCGCCCAAATCCTACCAAGGTGCTTGGAAAGTGGTCAAAATAAATACAAGACTGCTCTCTTACTCTGCATGTTTGTCAAAGTTCATGGCAGAATTGCAGCACCGTTGTTTTCAAAATCACTTTTGTGTTGTGCATAAATTCTCCATTGAATTCTGTGTAGTAGGTGCTTTTGTGTGATCTGGTGGTAAAATCCTGTGCTTATTTCCATCAAATTTAATATGACAGTCATCTAACTTATTTACTCTGAAGGATCCTGATGTTCTGAAAGTTTTGTAGATGTGAAATTCTGTCTGCACTATGCAATAACAGAAAATAACTTCTGGAAGTTTGGTAAGAAGCTGCATATTTTAATGGATAGTTTCCCCATAAAATACCTTTTAAAATAGTTTGTCAGGTGAATAAAAGGATGTTCTTACTATAACTGATGAAGCTTAGCAAGAAATTTGGAGTGACTAGTAAAAATCATGAAAATGCAAATGTCAATACAAATTCTTAACAGCTCCCAGGGCGAACCGTAGGCTGTTAACAGAGTTACGGACATAGGAAGTTTTTAAGGAATTTTGGCAACTCTTGTCTACATTATTGTTGTGTCACCAACTTGAGAGTGAATTATTTCAAATGTAAAATTAGGCTGTGGAGAAAAGGATATAGTCAAGTGTAATATCCAGAGATTGTAATATATCCACAGGGAGTCAGTGTTGCCGGGGGTCTTTTTTGCACCAGTCAGCTAATGGACCCAAACTAGGGAGGCAGAAAATAGGGAGTTAAATGTAGAGGTACAAAGCTGCTAATGGTTACTGTTTATTTTTTCTGACAGAGAAGGTCAACTTTAATTTTGTATCTGTCACATGCCTGAATTCTAATGTATCATCTTAGCAGCTTTTAAGAATATTCCAGAGATGGTTACCAGAAGATAATGCAGAAATGAAGCATGGTGGTGTTCATAAGTGGGGGAGGGAAACGGTAGGCTTACATTGTCCTTCGGTGTAAATCAGTGCTAAGTTTAGTGGGACAACTGTCTTTCTTTAAAGTCCAGATTAATGTTCATTGCACAGACAGGATGATAAGTAATTGAAGAGAAATTGTCATCTACATGGCTCTGAGTAAAATCTAAAAGTTTACCTTTTACTTTATTTTTAAATCCAGAAAATTATTTTAGAATATCTTTTTCTTAAGCAGTACAAAAGGGTTTTGTTTAGCCGTATGTAGTGAAATTGCATTTTCTCGCTAGCAAGAATGTACAGTAGCAAGAGACTTTCATTTCAAAAAGGCTCTTCTAAAATCCAGCCATTGAAAGTTGTGAATATGGTAAGCAAGCCGTGTGTTTTTAAAATAAATATTCTAATGCCTGCTCAGAATGTGGGCATGGGTATGTATAAAAAGTGTGTTTTACATTCAGTTTTCAGTATGTTGACTTAAGTTTTTTTTGAAGGGAAGGAAAAAAAAAGTATAATCAAAGCTAGAACTTGATCTAAGCATGACAAAAAAAATTGCTAATGTTGGAGCTGATAAAGACAGTGACTGTATACAGGTACTTGCAAATTTAAATATGCAGCTCTATGAAGAGAATTAAGATTTGTCTTCCTGTTTAAGGAAAAGGAGAATACCTTCCACCTAATTTTCTTCCATAACTTTTTTCTGGGAGGTGTGTGACTGAAAGTATAAAACACCTTTTAAAAAACTCAACCAAACAAATGTCCTTGCAGCCAGGAATATGAAAGTGTGTTATTATTATGCAATTAAATGAAATGATTGAATATATATTTTCTTAAAATTCAAACACTATCATCAGCATTTACAAAATGAATACCTTGTGTACCTGCAGCACTTGTCAAACCGTTTCAGAAATTTTGGTGTGAGGTATATCTGAAATTTAGGTTATCTTTAAGCAAGTTGGCCAGATACAGATTTAAGCAGCTAAGTTTGAAGGTGCTGGCTTGCTTTGGGGCTTTTTGTATTGTTTTATTTTTTTTGCAATTCTGTTAGTCACCTTTAGGAAAAGATCTTTAGTCTCTGCTCTGTAAGCTTTCTGTTTACTTCAACTAAATTTGGTATTTTGTACCAAGAGTTGTTTTCTTTTCTGGGTTTGTTTGATTTTTAATAATCCCCCCCCTCTTTGTAAACTGTAGTATTTACTTTTCACAGCCTTAGCTGACCAAGAAGTAAAGCAGCATGGGAGGAATAAAGCAGATATGGGTGGGGTTCTCTGAAACAGATTCATTTTCTCTCTGTGCATTTCTCTGCTGTGGAATAGACTTTATGCTTATTCACAGAGAGGGAGTTTAGAAATGTTTTTAGAAAATGCAGATGTGCAAAGCATTCTTAATAAGGATGGGAAAAGAGTTTGCACTCCCCTTTTAACCACTCTCTCACCTCAGCCCTTTTCAGCATGTAACCTTATTCTCTGTGGGATTACTTGGATGAAAACCAATTAGAGAACTGCTCACACAATATAAATGCATACAGATTAGTACAGATTGAACAGTACCAATGCCAACTAATCATACAGTATATAAAGTCCTAAACAATATAGATATTAAGGAATGATGGGGAAATGGACTCATATTGTTATAAAACTGAGCACAAAATGGAAGCAGCATAAAACTGTTTATTTAAATAATAAATAAAGTATAGGTTTTCTCTTCCCCCCTCCTTCTTTTTTTTTCCCTTTGTGGCAATCTGCCCACAGACAAACTAAGTATACCAAAGAAAAGTCAGCCTACATGTTTTCCTGGGTATTCCCCATGCCTTCGTGGTAACATTACTTCATTGTTGCTGTTTTTCATCCTTTAACTGCCCATCCCCTTGATAACCTCAAATTCAGCGCTTATTCTCCAGCTGGGACAAGAATGAGAAAATGGTCTCCTCTGAGGAGGATGCTGATGCCACTACAAAGGTGTCTGGGAGGGACAAACAGAGACTGTGAATATAACTGAGTTATTTTAATGCATGGCCCCCAAGGACTGTGTGACCTGAAAGGTTTGTTTTGCTGAGTGCAGCCTGCAAGAGGACGACTGCAGAACCATGAGATCAGCCATTGTTTCCCTTTGCGTTGGTGTTGTCAATTCCTGACATTCCAGGGAGGATATTTGGAGGAAAATATAGTACTTTTTTCTCTTCTCGTCGGTTGCCCAGCAATGGAAATGGAACCATGAGAAAATGCAAGTCTCCTTCAGGTTTCATGCTCTCTTCATACTACAATGTCTGTTCTGATGTACCTACAGCTTTGGTCTTTTTTTTTTCTTTACTTTTTTTCCTGATTTTTCTGTTGTTATTAATAGGAAATTGGTTTCATGATTAAAATTAGAACTAGGCTTTCTGACAAGCAGCAAACTCTTCCTACGTCCCTCCTCTGATGTTTCTTTGTTATATGTGATCATGGTGAAACCTTCTGACTTTTTAAAGTAATATCACAGACCATTTTCAGTCTGTTCCTAATTAGAGCCATGTGAGGTACCCGTTATTTACTTTAATATTGAAAGGGCTTTTTAATCCTTGAAAAACCTTTTGGCAACAGTCTTGAAATAATGTGCTAGAATTTTGAGTGGCCTGCTTTGTATCTTCTCCTAGGCATTTGTCTGATCTCTTAGCTGCTGAACTAAATTGTCCACTTACTATTACAGCAAAAGTGAGAGAGTAAGAAGTCTATCTAGATAGAGCTACAAGCCAAAAGTGAAAGATAAAAACACACATAAAAGAACTGAGTCATACTCAGATTGGCAAAAAAAACTCAAGACAACTAAGGGAAATGGAATAGTTTACAGGAGAGATTGGTGTATACATCGGTCTTCTCCAGAACAGCTGTCATTTTTAGACCAGCAGTGATTATGCATTGAATTTTACTCTGAAAGTGTTTACTATAGCATTCAGAAAAAAAGGCTAATTACTGTAGTAACTCCCTGTACTATATGGTGTCTGTTTGTCTCTAGCTTCAAAGAAGAGAGGAGAGAAAAGAAATCTCTGCTACCATGGTTATTACATAATTTTAGCTGGATTTCTGTGCTCCAGTTTTAATAGAGATGTGCAGGATCCCAAATGCCTGCATTCATTACACTCTCACTGCTCAGTTCTGTAGCTGAAACCCAGAGCCAAATGCTGACATTTGTGCTCAGGTACTAATTGTGTCCAACCAGGAGTATTGGGTAGGTCCTTGTGCACATGACACCCTTATCGGGTGATGTCGAGATGACAATTTCCTTAGCTGGAGTAGTCTAGTAACGATTCCCCTATTACAAGAGAAAGTCATTTAGAAGTGATGGAGAGAGGGAGCACCAGCTCGTGGAGAGCCTGGTACCTAACTGGTGTGACTTGGTAGTGCCACAGAGCAGGAGAGGGCGGCGGGGACCCGCTCAGTTCATGCAATCCGCTGCTCCCTCCCTGGTTTCATAGAATCATCGTAGAATCATTTAGGTTGGACGGGTCTTGGGGACTTAGCTGATTGCTGCTTCAGTGGGACTTCTCTTTTCTGACTTCAAATGAATAGGCGTATTAGCAAATATGAGGGACTATGTTGGGGCTTCTAGATTTTGCCTGGATGGGATCACTGGGGTTATTCATGCCAAGTCTCAGTGAATTTGAAGGAGTACTGACCTTTTCCATGAGAAATTCAGACCTGATCATTTGAACTTTAAAAAGGAGTAACTTCTTATCATTAATATGAATAATTTCTCAGATTCTCCAGAATGAGATTTATTTTTCCTCATATGCCTTTCATTGCTATTGCCTCATTACCACCCAGCCCACCTTGGTCCAGCTGTGGGAAGGAACCTGCTGCCCCCGTTGCATTGCTACGGA
Organism: Buteo buteo; assembly: GCF_964188355.1. Taxonomy (NCBI): domain Eukaryota; kingdom Metazoa; phylum Chordata; class Aves; order Accipitriformes; family Accipitridae; genus Buteo; species Buteo buteo. The sequence continues at coordinate 5,758,961 of NC_134195.1, read as the reverse complement.
GTGCCAAACCCCAACCCTCCTCAAAAGGCAAAAAAGTGCCTGATCAGTTCATCTGAACATTTAAGCCACATGAGGAGATGTTATTACTTACTATAATAACCAAAACTGCAGATGGGAAGTTTTCATTTAAAGCTCTTGGCCACATCACCTATCATACCAAGTTAAATTAAGCATAATTTGAAAGGAATTATTCCCACCTAACAAGCAGGAAGATGTTATGCAGATGGTCACCGAAGATTTATTTTATTTTCCTATCTGTCACAAATTTGTCAAGGACCAGTCAGGGAACCGAGGCATCACAAGCCCGAAGGGTTTAAAATAGGGAAAAACCTGTTAGGTCTTCAACTCCTCCCTTCTGCTAGGAGAGATTTGTTACTGACAGCACAGTCTGAAGTGCTTTGTCCAGTCCAATTTTTAATGATGCTTGCTGTTGTCTTGAAATTCTGGCAGGAGAAACAATGTTTTACAGAGAAAAAAAAAAATCAGTGGACAAAGGCTACTAACATAGGAAATTATATGGGGGTTAAAGTCTTTATGTGAGTTTTCTACAGTCTCAGAAAGCACTTGTGCAGAAGCAGTGGAGAAAGTCTGGGCCAGCTGAAGGAAGTTGCCCACAGTTTTTGAACATAAACCATACGTGATAGCAGAGCATTGATTTTTTAATAACAATTTTTATGTTCTTCTATAAAAATGTATCGGTAGAAAAAAAAGTAAAGGATGGAGGGTTGCATTTGAGTGGACAAAGGAGAAAATTGGCTGCCAAGGGTAATAGAAGTGCAGTGCAACACTATTTCTGTTTCAAGTACAGGAGGGTGTAAGAAAGCAGCACGCTGCTTACTGATTCATCTCAAAAAGCATGCTGCATCCTGAAAACCTGCCAGAACTAACAAGACATCATGGGTGAGTTCCTGTTCCCAAAGAAGGAAGCGAGGATCTTGCCATTAACTTCCTTGGGGTTAAGATTTCACACAACAGTTGAACTTTCTGCTGTGCGATGTGGAGCCGAGGGGTCGCTGGAACTTTGACTCATGAATATGCACACACGGTGCTGTACTGGGAAGTGAAATGTGGGCTTCAAAGAAACAGGGAGAAGACAAAGTCTGGGATGCTTTCTGTAGCATCTCCTGACTGGGTCTCATTTCTACCAGGCTGATACTAATCCCAGACATTTCTTATGAGTTTGCATTCCAGAGAACAATAAGCTACCTGAAAGACTGCATTTTCTCTAATTCCCTTTTAATATCCTGTTCATGTTCCTGAGTGTGTAAGTAAGTAATTGATATGTTATTGTTATGCTTAGACTTCAGGGGTATTTTTGAATGCTATCTTCAAGGAAGTGGTGTCAGGACATCATGTGAATTGTGAAGGAAAGGAATGCCATAGCTGACTACCTCCTGTGACCAATAAAGCTCTGTGCCATGCTCTTTCAGACTTCACTCTGTCATTGATACTGTCAGTTCCAGGCTTCCTGCTGGTCATATTTACTATCCTAGGCTGTGGAGGAGGGGAGGCGAAACTGCCCTCCAAATAGTAGAGATCTTACTCGGTGGGGATCCTGAAGACCAGGCTGAAGACCTTGAGTGGATTAGTCGTCTATGCCTTAGTAGACGCAATGCTGCGTTTTATACTATTTGGAGCATCTGGATGTGCCCTGGATACTTTTGTAACACTTACCTCAGCAATAATTTTCATTGAGATCACTCTCATCCCTAGTTTCAATAATTCAGATTTAATACGGCAGGAATTAAAAATATGGCCTCCTAGTCAAATCGTGAAAGTGGTTCAGCACATGTGTTCATGAAAACCTCACATTTTCCATAGGTTGTCTACCCTCCAATACTATAAAATCTGGATTAAAGAAAAAAAATAGTGTTAGAAACAGTAGAAATAATGTATTTCTGAGTATAAAGTGTTTGGGAGAGCAGCAACTGAATACAATTTTGCTTCATCATTTTCAAAAACATACAGATCCTTGTTTTCACTTATTACATTCCCCACATCAAAAGATAAAAAGTTATTGTCCATTTTTATATGTTTCTGGTACCCTGGGAACAGTTAAACACAGCATTTTCATATCAGAAAACCCAGAAGTGGGAAATATATTTCGAAAGAGATAGTATCCTTTAACAATTGAGGATAATGACTTTTAAACCCAAGAAATTCTCAGCCAAGATTTGTCATTCACGCTAACTTTCTGCTTCCTTTATCCATTTTTCACTTATATACCAGAAAAAACTTTTGAGCCTTTTTACTCATCCATGAACATTCCCCACCCAACTGTTCATGTGAACACAGCACCGCTATAGGGAAACCTATATATTAAAAACCGGTTTTGTGATATAGCTTGCTTTCTTAACAAGTTGTTCAGTGGTATGAAGAAAGCGAGACCACGTTTGTCACTTGTCCTGCCCAAGGCAACACAGCTGTGGGGTGGACACGAGGAACGGGATGGCCCTCCAATGTAGTTCACTACTTGCTTTCTACCAGGAATTTAGGACAGCTTCCTCAAGAGCAGTTTACAATATAGATATGAGTTAGGTCCCTGACACAGCTGAGCAGGTTTCTACCCTGAAGTCGTTAGCAGAATTATGGAAAGAATAAGAGCTGACTAGGTCTTGTTCTTACTGAAGTCTGCTGCCGGAGCTTGTAGTCTTGTAAATGTCTGTACTGCAGAAGAAATACTATGGGTGAGCCTGTGTCTGAGGGCAGAATGAAAATACTGCTAGTAGGATTCAGCTGGCCTTAATTCAAGTCATTGCTCCCAAATGTCCAGTAATGGCCACCTACTGATCCTAGTCCAGCTGGCAGCACGCGCATATAAAAGTCTCCGTGGAGATAAACAGCAATTAAATCACAGAGAGAGAGAAAGCAATTGCTGTTGAAGAAGCAAATACTGGGAAATACCATGAAACCAAGTTTCTACTGCATGTGTAACATTATTTCTTATAGGATTCAAGCTGCTTGCGCCGAAGTAGAAAACACTGATCGCCTAAACATATTGGGGGGGATAGAGCTGGATATGATTTACACCGTTCAAGGCCACAGTGCCTGTGCTACTGTGATGGAAAGACATATGGTGCTTGCTTGAAGCAAGCCGAATGCAAGCAGAGGTCAGTCTTGCACTGGTGAACAGTATCTTGTATGTGGATATACGGTGCTACTGGAATTCAGCAGTGGCTAGCACAGCTTGTTTTTCTATTGTGGACGTTGTAGAATTGGGGTTACAAGATGAAACTGTGCTCATCACTGGAGAGGTTGCCCTGAAAAATGTATTTGTCTGCAAGAATGATAGCATAATTTCTGTCATAGGAGCCTCATGCCTTTGTTAAGAATTTGTGTTTCACCAAAATATGATTCTACTAGACACTGCATTCTTGTGGTATTTAAAGGAAATAGAGTGGGTTAATACCCAGGAAATTCCTGCTTAGAGAATGGAATTTACTATTTTGGATATTTACATTGAAGTATTTTTTCTTCTATAAAAATGTCTGTGAAGAAAAAACCATCCTGGAGTGAAATGTTATTTACCTATCTAAAGGATTTTTACAGGAATTTTGTTTTCAGCTAGTTTGATTCAGCCAGCCTTTCTGTTGGTTAGCATTTGGATTTTGTTAAAAATCAGAATTTCTCTTTCTCATGCACTCTCTAAGTTTAACTCACATAGAGCCAGTAGATGGTAATTTCGTTTCCATCCTGATACAGTAAAAAATAACCTCTTCGTATTAAGATGACTTTGCTTTTTTGTAAAGATGTGGCATGCAGGTCAAAATCAATATGTATCCAAATCCTTTGTGGCAAGAAAAGATGGATAAAATGCTTTGAGACAAAATTTTAAAAACAAACACTGTAATTAGCTTTTATTTAGTCTTTTTTTTTAAGACAATGATTTTCATTTCATATGGAAATGTAGATTTCTTCAGAGTAATTTCATGTTCTTTTTGGTTTAAAGCAACTTTTTTCCTTTGATTACTGAAATATGCAGTTCTCTCTATTTAACACGTAATACCAAATCAACATACTTCCCCCTTCCTTTTTTTGCTGATGACAGTCAGCAGAAATCGTGTTCCAAAGTGCCCTGAGAACAAGGGCATTGATCTCAAGCGAGACTCTCGTGCCACCTTCCCCTTGTCACTTTCAGCTGTAATTTGTTAAGATATCAGCTCTAAATTATTAAACACTTTATAAGTATAAATAATTCAGCAGTCAACAAATAAAGTGACAGCCCATTAATCAGTTTCCGTACATGTACATAGGTGGCATGCTGTGGTCTGTGTTGGGGTATGAATTCTGCTGAGGTCCGTGTGCTTTGCGGCAGCGCTGCTTCTTCTCACCTCACAAAAAGGTTTCCGTGCGTCTTCTAGGTTTGTCGTTCGTTTGCGCAAGATCCAACAAGTTCTTCCTAAACTCCAGAGCAGGGTCTGTGGCAAACCTCGAAGCTTTTGTTGTATGGGACCAGGGTGATATGGGGTCTTTCCTTCTGGTCTGGGTTGAAATCTTCCAAGTCCTGACTGGGAACACCAGAAATCAGGCGGTGTGACTGTCAGTGGGCATCCTGCAAACTGGCACGATCCTCCTGACAGCAGGACTACCTCTTTGCTATTTCAGGCATCACCTGAACGAGAGAAGCAGCGTGTGAATCGGGCTGAGATTCTCGTATGCTGCCCGCAAGGTCAGGAACCAGCCCCTCCTCAGGATTTCGGTTGAGTTCTTGTCACGCACAAACAGCACGTATCAATGAAAGGGTGTTGTTAGAACACTGTATATTCCAAATGCAAAGTGTTATTAGGGTTTGTCAGTACAAGGAAGGCCTCTTTCCTGCTCCTGAAATTCTACCAAGAAGCCATCACTGGGCACAAATGTACTTTCCTACTTGGAAAGTAAAGAAAAAATGCCCTTGGACATTGTTGTCCCAATATGCCACGAATATTCTGCTTAAACCTGTATGAGGATTATGCACTGTGCTTAGCCATGTTGATATTTTGAAAAAAAAATCTTCTCTGGAAAATGTTTAAAGAAATGCTGTGTGGATTTTTTATGTTTTTAAATCACTATATGACAAACATAAATGTACAGTGATCGCCTTTAAGCCTTCATTTTCAACAGTGCAGGTGTTGCAAATTTGGATTGGCAGTAAAAAGTTTCCTCAGGAAGAAGGGGAGAAATGGTTGTTTAACAGCTTTCCATTCTCATCTTGCATAGAAAGCCCGGGAAATTCTTGTTGTAATGGAGAGACTACAAAGAGGCAACCAAAATGATCCTAAGTCAAGGATCAATCCATCACATATAGGAAAAGATTATGTATGTGTCAATCTCTCTTGCTTTTTGATGCAGAACAAATGGATGTTACCCTTGGTAAATGGTTTATATGAATGCCAGTGCAGCGTTTTAATAGAACAGGCCAAGGACAGGGAGACCTCAGACTTCAGCACAGTCAGGGTTTCTTGCTGGATAAAGCACTAGACTGGAACTCGCAAGACCTAAGTTCTGCTCTCACCGAGCTGTTAGATGACCTTGAGCAAGTCACTTCACCCCTACACAGCACCCTTATAAAACCGTGATAATGATATTGACCTCTTTTGTTACAGAACTGTGAGGTCTAGCTGTTAAAAGTCCTGCTTAAGAGCAAGGTGGTGGTGTCACCCTGTGCGTAGTTGGAACTTGGATGAGACAATTTTTGGACCACATACATGCAAGTGAAGAGATTCTAAATTACACTGGTGATTTAATTTGCATAAGTGCTTGAAAAGAGAAAAGTGAGCACCTGTGATGAAGCTGGTCTGAATAATATATAGCATGTAAGTGCAACGGCAGTAACAAGAAAATAATGTGGTTCAGAAACTGAATATGAGAAATGACAAGCAACTGGCAAAGGAAAACTTTCACTAAATGGAATGCGATTCCTTGGTGAAACTGGGTAAACTATGCAGATTTTGTAAAAAATAAAACAATATGGAAATTTGTCTTACAGTGGGATCAGATTAAATGTGTTCTTTTATGAAATGCCTAAGCTGAAGTGCTCACATGTAAATAAGGATTAGGTTCTGATCTTTCTCACGGTAGAACGGGTGCAGAAATCCATTGTCTTGTGCAAAACTTACTCGCCGGGACATGGGAGTGTTTATTACAAAGTCAAAGCATCGCAGAGCAAACCGAAGGTGGGGGGAACATATCCGAGATATTACTTTTCTGACTATTAAAAGATAGTTTCTGGTCAAGGGATCAGGTTTGTGGATAATGAGTGCTTCTCAGGTCTGCAAGGTTAAGACGACGTGGCATCAGCTATATATAAAATGCTAGTACCGACACTGGAAGCAGAGCTCAAGGTGAAAGTTAAAACTGTCATGGAACAAGGTGGCTGAAAAAAGTTGCAAGGCCAATTGACTGGATCAGCAGTATGGTGGCAGTTAGAAAGACAGGCAAACTGATGATCTGCATCAATCCAAAAGACCTCAATAGCATACTAAAGTGCTTATACTGTTCCCTGCCAACAGCCACTGAAATATTGCCAAATCAAGCGAACACAATAGTCTTTTCAGTCATGGATGCCAGAGATGGCTTCTGGCAAGGGAAACTGGATGCAGCAAACAGTTACTTGACAACTTTCTGGACCCTGTTTGGGTGCTATCAGTGGCTGACAATGCCGTACAGAACAGGAATCGCTTCAGGGGGTACCAGCAGAGATTGCACACAGCCCCTGAGGGTTGTCTGCTGCAGATATCGGTGCAGATGACATTGTTTATGCTCGTGTGGGAGGGCAAGGATTGAGCTACGGCCAACCACGATCACATATTTGCTCTGGGAGAGACAGCAAGAAAGATCAGTCGCAAGCGAGCATAGGAAGAGCTGTACTGGCTCAGAACAAAGCTCTCTAGCCTCATGTCCTGTGGCTGGTGGTGGCTGGTGGAGGAAGTCGAGAAGTACAAAAACATGTCAAGTACCCAGTGATAATCCCGAAAATTTCTTCTACACTGAAATTTGGGGAGGCAGAGGTGGCTGTAGAGCAATATGCATACACACCCCCTGCACATTCTCACCGGCATCCTCAGGACCACCAGTAGCTTCTGAGAAGCATTATTTGCCCCTACAAAAGGACCTTTCCTTTCCTTTCCTTTCCTTTCCTTTCCTTTCCTTTCCTTTCCTTTCCTTTCCTTTCCTTTCCTTTCCTTTCCTTTCCTTTCCTTTCCTTTCCTTTCCTTTCCTTTCCTTTCCTTTCCTTTCCTTTCCTTTCCTTTCCTTTCCTTTCCTTTCCTTTCCTTTCCTTTCCTTTCCTTTCCCTTTCCTTTCCCTTTCCTTTCCCTTTCCTTTCCCTTTCCTTTCCTTTTCCTTTCCCTTTCCTTTCCCTTTCCTTTCTTTTCCTTTCCTTTCCTTTCCTTTCCTTTCCTTTCCTTTCCTTTCCTTTCCTTTCCTTTCCTTTCCTTTCCTTTCCTTTCCTTTCCTTTCCTTTCCTTTCCTTTCCTTTCCTTTCCTTTCCTTTCCTTTCCTTTCCTTTCCTTTCCTTTCCTTTCCTTTCCTTTCCTTTCCTTTCCTTTCCTTTCCTTTCCCTTCCCTTCCTTTCCCTTCCCTTTTTCTTTTCTTTTCTCTTTTCTCTTTTCCTTTCCTTTCCTTTCATTTTGCTTCTATATTATCCATGCTTTTGTTAATTCTGATTTGTCTTGTCTTGTTTTGGTTTAAATTTGGGTTTTTACCAACTTTTCCTTTACAGAAGTCAGATTTGATGACCTGTAATTTACCCAAACTTCCCAAAATCCTTTTGAGAAATTATATTTCAATCACCACTTTTCATTTCTCTTGTACCAAGATCATTTTGATTACCAATTTCTTCCTGCAACTGTTTGAAAAGGTCTTATTACTAGTTTTAGGGTGTTGGGAAGATATTTATCAAAACCTTTTGGGTTTGTCTTAACTTTTAACCCAACTTCCTAGACTTCAAGACTTTTTTCATTTGGATGATGCTTCCATTTTTTGAATAATTGAAAAATTGAATATTTTTTGAATAACTGAATAAAAGATTTTAAGAAAGTTACTTCTTACCATCTGATAATTCTGAAATTAGACTATTATTTAAAAATAGCTGTTATTTTCTCGTCATAGCTTTTAGTCAGGGGTTTTTTATTTGTTTGTTTTTTCTCTTTGTGTTTTTGTGTGCAATCATGTAAAGATCTTTTCATTTATTTTAGTAGATCAAATTCATTTTTATTTATATTTACTGTAGCATTGTGTCTTTAAGCCATTCACCATCTGTATTTTGCTTCTCTAATTTTTATGTTGTCCTCCTCTTCAATATTAAATACCAGTGTAATAAATTTTCATTGCATTTTTTGAATTTACTTTTAGAGTTTGAGTATGTTATGCTCACCCTTTTACCAGAACTATTTAATGTTAAATTTTTGAGCCAACGTTTGTTTCAGGACTAAATAAAATATGGCTTCTGCTGTGGATTCTCTGTCTAGCTATTCCAGGTATGTTGCCTAAACGGTGTTGTGCCTTGATGTTACATTTACCCACAGGGTGAACAGAGTCCCCCATTATTGTTCTGCTTTCTGTTTTGACATCAAGCCCTCTGAGCTTCCTTACCATCTCATTGGCATTGCCACAGCCCTGTGTGGAAGTACCGTGGAAAAATCTTCGCTATTTAATTTTTCCATTTAGAAATGGAGTTGAAATTCTTCAGGACTCTATTTGTGGGTATAAGAAGGTTTTTTGGTCTCATTTCACTTTAGGATTCTTTAATGTGTTGAGTTCTTTTTCTACACATGTGCCTCTTTCCTAAGTATATAACATAAGGAGGATAAAAGAGAGTCTTCTTGGTAGAAGAATAATCATTAAAGAAAGCTTAAAATTAAATTAGACAATTCAGCTATAAACAACAATAACAACAAAAAACTCCCAAGCCCCCAAATGTTACAATTGCTTCTGATTATCCTGTAAATCATTTTCCTCATTTTTGACAGGCATGCCAGTTTACTTTTCCTTTTTTCACAAAAAAAAAAAAAAAAGAAAAAAAAAGAAAAAAAAAGAAAAAAAAAGAAAAAAAAAGAAAAAAAAAGAAAAAAGTGCCTTATTTAATCCATTCACTGCTGAATTCACATTGTCAGCTTCTTTGACTTCTGTTGCACATCAAGCCAGCACTTTCAGAGAACTGTTTCTGGACACTCCGGGATGCCTTTCCTGATTTGTAACCAGCAATTCTGAATGCAGAATCATGTAGGCTTCCTTGGTTTTCCCCATATGCATTACCTTATATTTTATCACTAAAGCACAACTGCCACCTTTCTGGCCACTCATTTTTGGGGCAACCCTTTGTAGATCCTCAACATTTGCACAACAATTGACTACTCCAAAAAAAAATAAGAGTTGGAGATTTTAGTGTTCACTCCTTTTTCCAGATCACTGATGACACTGGGAAAAAACAGCCCAAGCACCGGTCGATGGGAGACCACCCTACTACCTTCCGTCTAGAAAACTGAAGAACATTTGGTCTATGAAGGTCTATGATAGGATGTTTTCTTCCTGTACTTTAATCAGCTTTTAATCTTTAAAAGATCGTCTCTACCAGTCTGGCCGCAGTTTAATTTCTTTAATAATCTTTGGTGTCAAGGACTTTTTAAAAATGCAAGTATATCCACAACTCTGCTGACATTGTTATAGAAGTGCAGTGGGGTATTGAGGTAGTATTTTCTTTACAGAAATCAGGCTCTTTCCCATGGAATATGTTTGTCTATAGTCTCAGCGATCTTAGACTTTATCTTACTGGACATGGAAGCCTGCTTTTTTTTTTTACTGGAGATGGAAGCCTGCTTTTCCTAGGATCACTTCTTGAGACTTTTTTGAGATGGGATTTGCACTGGCAGCCTGCCAGTCTTCTGCCACAGTGGCTTTTTGTAATGTAGTTTACAGATCTTGGCCAAGAGTCCTGTAAGTTCACATCTGAGTTACTTTAGAGCTCTTGGGTGAAGGCCATCCAGTTTAACGTCTTACTTCTCACATCTAATTGATCTATCTGGTCTAATAATGGTTTCAACTTAATGCCTGTTCAAGCTTGTGCATAAAAGTCCAAAAACAGGAGCAAAAGTATCTCTTCTGATGTGAAAGCAGATGCTGATATTCAAAATGCTTAAATTCAAAATTAATAATAATAAAAAAAAAGTTATAATGTGAACTGGATTGAAGGGAAAATTTCAGAACATTATAGAAACAGAAGTGGGAGTGTTCATTCACCTGTAATATAAATTAATTCTTGCCTGGCAGTTACAGTCTTCAAGTTTCCTAATATTTCTAGCTGTAGCTTGTTTGTGCATTTTGCCACACATATAACTGCCCTTGCATCAAGCATTCTGTAACGAATTTTCAGAACTGGTCCATGATTAAAATCTATATCTTATATAGCTATTTTGTATTTTAAAACAGTTCTCTAGGAAGACAGACAGATATTTATATTTGCCTTTTGGAAGATGAAGAATAACACCTGGCATGTATTTCTCTACAGAAAATGTTTAGCGTCACATCACACATCTTCCTTGTTAGGAAATGAAGAGTTAATTATTCTCTCCTTAGCTGCTCTCCATTTATAGTTCAATCAGGGAGTACATTCTAGAAGATTCAAATCCAGTAGAGTTCATAGATATCGCAGTAATTTTGTACCACTATATCATGCTACCGGAGGGGATATCAAAATTAGAGTTTTAATGCTGAATATTGAACGCATCAGACTGAAGATGTGGTGTTCTTAATTGCCAGAGTGGGAGTGTCTATGCCCAAAATAATCTTGCAATGGAGAAAGTTCACTCAACAACTTGCAAGGCATAGAACTGGTTTCTTTTATCCTTTTTTTACTTAGAGAGTAAATTATCTGAAAAAAAAAATAGTTTCATGTACACTGAAGAATCTTGGCCACTGCATGTGGAGAACGGTGGGTTATATTTTCATGAGCCAATAAGAAGAGGAAGATCTTTTTACCCAGGTCTCTTTGCTGAGATAATCACTCAAAACAGAGATCTCCTGAGCAGTTTTTCCTTCTCATCCTGAAACAGTGTCTTAATCATCAATGTTGTTATCAGCACCTTATCCTAGAAGAATCTACTTCCTCATTTGTAGACCTTCTCCTGGGAGCTGAACATTTCCAAAGCTTCAAGTAGAAGTGGGAATTTGAATTGTTTTGTTATAGTGCGTGGGTGCATAAAAACCAGAATGGTTGGCTTATGGGGAAAATGTGTCTTCTAGCAATTTTGCAAAAAAAGAAGTTCTTCATTCCCTCAGTTCTTATGTACAAGCAACTAAATGAATAAAGCTAAGTTTGGATAAGAAAAAATATCAACAAAATATTTCTGCATTGTTTTCTCTGGTTTTGGTGCAAGAAGAAATCAAAATTCTGTGTTCAATTTAGATTGAACATCTTTTTTTTTCCCCTATTTTAATTGATGTACTGCTTGCTTCCTCCAGGTCATCCCCACAAAAATAGCCAAGATTCCCAACATAGTCACATTAATCTTAATAAAGAATGAATGTTTTGTGATTTTTTGATGATGCTAGCATTACCTCTGAGGGAAATCTATCCAGCTCATTGTGTTTTATATAAAACATGATAGTATAGTAAAAGAGAAAAAGAATGAGATTTTAGATTAGAGGCTGGAAACCTGTCCTGGAAATTCCATTATGAAAAAGAAGAAAAAAAAATCTTTCTATCCTGCAGAGGAATAAAGAACTAGGAAACACAGATTTTTTGCTCACAAAATGATGAAATTTTCCCCATAATGCTTTGCATCAAATTATTTTATTCAATGCAATTTAAATATTTCATTTTGATTTCCTTATTAATGATTTTCTCTAAAAGCAATTTCACTTTGGAAAGAAATTTTGAAATGAGCGTTCCATTCCAAAAATGTTAAATAGGGCACTTGGGTGTTATTGAAATACCTAGCTTTATTTTCAAGCTGACACGGTTTACAAATGCTGTGTTTTTTATTAAAATTTTATGTTAAGTAGTTCAAAACTGTGTGATTATAAATTTGTGAGTCAAGTCTATTTCAGGGGAAATATTATTCTCCTTAAAAGAAACAGGTGGCTGGGCACATATAGCTTGCACTGTACTGATCAGGAACTATTTCAGTGATGCATGGAACAGAGTTCAGTGTGCTGATCTATTTCTAATTTGGGGGGGGCGGATGGGGTTACATTCTTCATTTCAATTATAGCAAGAGTTAATCTTCTGTAAGGACAAGATGGTTGTGTTCTACAGACTGACTGGATCCAAACTGTGGGATCCACAAATCCTAAAGAGCTTCCAGGTCTGCGATTGTGACATTCGGAGTACTACAGGCACAGGGTGCACCGTGCCGTGAAGCTGCTGATGGTTTAGACCTGACCTCTGGAATGTTGCACAGCTGTCGTTGCTTCTTGTTTGCATTCGCGTAGTGCCAAAGGAACTAGAATTTTACAGTGCCAAGTAGTCCACAGAGATCACAAAGACCATCCTCACCCTGGAGACATGGAAGGCAATGGAAATAGATTCAGATAAATAACGAAGTGCAAAGAAGCAGTCAGACAACGGCAGTAGATCCAGTGAACAAATCAAGATCTCTAAGTTGCACTGCAGAAGATGACTTTATGAGAAATCGGAAGTTGAATAATGAATCAGTTTTAATATTTTTCTTTGGTCTGAATGAATGATTTAGACAAAACCACATTGATGCCTGCACTGAAATTGAACAAATGAGAGAATGGATCTTTGCACCAAAAAGTAGCCCAAGATGGGCAGTAAGGCGATCTGAGAGTGTAAATTTACATTTAATGCAATAATTGATGACGAGCCGAAGGAAGGGTGCAAAGTCGAGGGAGGACTGGCGCTAATGAACCTGGCAGAGTGAATCTTACAGCAACAGGCTGGATTGATATTAGTAGGGCAGTCACTCAAGGCCAGAGAGAATAATGTGACTGTAATCAAAATTAATGTTAATGAGACCCTACTCAAAACGGATGATGTCCTGGTCATGTCGTACAGAAGATGGATGTGGTGACAACCTGTGGCAACTGGTCAAACTCAAAGATCAAGAACACTGGTATGAACATGGGAGGTGGGAGAGGCACCTGTATCTACAGTGGTGCTGGAATTTTCCATATTTCAGGGAAATATGTAGACACTTAAGCATACTGAAGACATTACCCAAATAGATATGAATAATAAGAACTAGCCAACATCAGTACTAGGAACATAAAATGTAATTTTGTATTAGGAAAAATATTAATCTTAGCTACTTGAAAGAAAAAAAAATATTTTTAATAGTTTAAAATGGCTGCATTTGTTAAAGATTATAAATTATCATCAGCCACTCTTTATAACTAATTTAAATACAACTAGTTTTCTGACATTGTAAAATTCTGAAGCAGGTTTGGATGATAGTTAAAAAAAATGCAACCTTTAGGAAGCTTTCCACTGTGTATGTATTTTGAGATTTAAAATGAGACAGCATGCTATTTCAGGTAGGCATAAAATTAGAAACATCATCTAATGAGATGTTATGTGTTATGATTTTTTAATATATTATTTATGGAAAACTTTTACCAGGTTATCTATCACTCAAAATAAATGAAAGATAACCATTTTATTAAGCATATTACTGTTGTGCTTGAGGAATAGGTTTTGCATGTCAAGAACAAGAAAGCATACATACTATTTTCACTTTATTCTGCATCGGTAAAACTGTGCTTCATAACAAAAATGATATACAGAAGATAATTTGAACTTAAGTATAATATTCTTTCATGCTAGGAATTCAGAGCAATTCAGACACATTAAAGGTATGAGACAGAAGGTGCAAAAAAAGGACAAAAATAACCAAAGAATAAGCAGTAGAATATGGAAAAAACCACCAAAGATCTCATCTGATCTTGGCTGGAGAGGATCTTTAACTGAAAGTGGCACTTTCTGGACAAAACCAGGGGCATATAAGAAACTGAGAGATGAAAAGTTGCAGGATTACTTTTCAATGTAAAGTATAGCTCAAGCAAAGCATAACTTTTTGCATACATGTCTTTCAGTGGTGGCCTTCAGCTTTCGGAAAGCCCGACCTCACCACTGTGAGACTGTGAGCAGTCTGGACTAACCTCTCTGCTCCTCCACCAACACAACCCTGATTGCAAGTACCACAGTGGAGATTACAGGCCTGTGCTGTTATATTTTAAAATATATGGGGAAAAAAAAAGTGACTAAAATAAAGAGAATTTTTTTGAGCCATTGATAGCGGTCTATTGTTGCTTCAGGATAAAGTTTGTCTGAACATATGACTAGACACATGGGATTGAATTAGTTATCCACAGGAAACCACAACTGAGTGACTTTTTATTCTTTATAGGAAAACATTAAAATAACACATGTGCAGCCAAATTCTGTAATATGTCCAGTAGACATCTGCAGATTTTTGCTTGCTATTTCTCTTTATTTGATAAGAAGAGATGCCTTCGTATCTCAAAGAAATTTGAAAAAGCAATTATCAGTTGTTGCTTAAAGTACATCAAAATGACAAAAACAAGATTGCCACAAAATATAATCAGTTATGTAAAATTATTAGATATTATAATATTAAGATTTAGGGTATTCATGAAACCTCTAGTAGTCATGTGAAAACTTAGCTTGCAGGAAGGAGAGGGAAAGGATCCCAAATATCAGAAAACTTTGTGAGCACAAACTGTTTACTTTTCAACAAAAGGTATATCACTACTGTGTGGTGGATCTCTGTACAACATGCATAGCCGCCCAGTGCTATGTAAAACAGACAAGTGCAAGCCCCATCCTTGCTGTTTACGCTTACAAGGGCAGAGTGGGTAGCAGAAACAAATGGCTATATCCTGTAATCAATAATTACCAACTGGGGAAACTGAATGTAATCACTGAACAAAATGGTTATTTAATCAGAAGTATTACTATGTATTATTCAATATTTAAAGCTCATTGAGTGTTTGCTATTTTGGACTTACATAGTTGTAAAATAGTTTTTACACAATAAAAGTCTGACAATCAGTAATTTTTGAGGGTCCCTGAAACCAAGGTGGGGATTTGAACTTAAAAACTCCTCTAATCAGGTTTCTGCATACCGCCTACGTGCCAGCAGCTTCCTTTTTTGAATTGTCCTTCAGCTCAAGAGAAATAGAACTCTGATTCATTATGTTTCAGCCTTGCTTTTCATATATCAAAGTTACAGGTTGCTTTAACAACAGACATTTTATCACATTACCTTTTAGTTTTTATTTATTAGAAATCTATTTCAGCTCTAGTAATCACTGTTGTTGGGGGTTTCTTGTATGATGATGTGCTGCCTGTGGGCCTCTCTCCTGATACCTGTCATGTCTTAGTTTTGACTCGCAGGCAATGTTTAACTCATTTAACTGCAAAAATTACACTTAAAATGTGTGGCAGTAACAACAGCAATTTTGCCCTGCATTTATCAGGAACAAACAAATCGGCACACTGAGCATCTGGGGTGGCGAGCAGTGTGTGAAGGCAAATATTGGATGAAAGACTGTATGCTTCAAAGTGATTCTTCAGGATAGTAGTATTGATTCATTGTTTTTTTGAGAAACTTAGGACACCGAGGTAGGGATTCGCTTAACCAAACCTCACCATCTCTGTTTAAGCTGGCTCTCTAGACTCTATAGCCATGGGAGAATACTTGTGGTCTAATGCAATACTTCATTTAATCCCCCTGTAAATACCTAAAATAGATTACATGATTTGTATTCTGAAGGTGCATTATCTGTAAAGAGAACCTACAGTAACAAGGCTTGATAAAAATGGTCAATGTTAGATTAGATGAACCCTGCTCAAAGATATGGGAGGAGAACCTCCTCCCAAAATGACTGCCTAGGTAGTTGTTGAATCAGAAACTAGCAGTTGTGGTACACAGTTTATTTTTTGTAAGTTGTTATGGCTCTTTCACTACTCTAAAATGTTGCTACGGAAGTGTCCCCATTTTTTTTACTAGAAAGTAGAGCAAACTGAACTTCCTTTGCCCTTCACAAACAAGCTAAGCTTTGAAGGATCTACATGTAAATCCATACTTCACTATCTGGACTCCTCTTCCTTCAGCACAACATGGAAGTTTGGAATATGAAAGCAAATGTACAGACAATTGCAATTTTGTCTTCTGACTTAATTTCAGATAGATGGACCATTGCATCTCCACAAAAAAAAAAACCCAAAAAAAACCTTACTGTGGTTGGTTCTTCACATTTTCCCCTCTGAAGGTCCAAATATTTTTCTGTTCAACTCTCTTACCATTATAATTTTCATTTGTACAGAATTTGTGTATCCTTTGCACAGTATTTGCGCATCCTTTGCACAGAATGACATGTCCTTTGTTCTTGGAGGAAAATGTAATGTTGACATACCTTCCTATAACCTCAGCTTTTATCCATGAATGAAAAGCAATTCCAAAAATTAGGAGTGGAAAAAGTGTTGTCTGAATTTTATTTTTATTTTAAAAAGAGGGGTTTTTTTAAAAAAGAGTTTGTATTTTTAATTCCACATCCACTTCCATTCACCCCAGTAAAACATGCATAACAATAAAAAGAGTAGGGAATGCAAGGGGTTTACTGAGCAGAGTCTTTGCAAAAGGAACATGCATTTTCTATTACAGGACCTGCTGTGTGTAGAAATCGTAATGAAATTATACTTTTTCCATTTGTGCTTCAGAGAGAAGGTGAATACTAGTAATCCTTGAAAGTGTCCTACTCTGGCACCTTGGCAATTTGGTATCTTGTGTGCAATTCCTTACTCCTTAATGTGCTTTTCCTGCCTTCCTGCTCACTTGTTTGTAAAATGGAGTACAAGTACAGGGCTGCAAACCAGTCCTTAAATGAAATTCCGTGTTTAGAGAGTCTCTGCTTTCAGAATTAGCTAAGAAAGGAGATGATCCCTTCTGGCCCTGATGACTGCAGTCTGTCTGGAGGAGCACAGGACTAGCAGTGGCGTCTTGGATCATTGATTTCAGTGTCCTTATAAAAAGCAACATCATAATGCGATCTCACTGAGATGGTTATCAAACTCAGTCTTGAGACTAGTTAAATTTCCCTTTCTCCCTCACACCCCCTGCCCAATACTGTTGCAAATTTCCATTGCAAGCTGATTTCTCTAGCAGACAGGAACCCTGTAGTTTCCAGATTAAATTTACTCATCCTGGTTTACAGCCATGTATTCTTATTCTCATGCTTTGTCTTGAATCGCTGGGGGGTTTGATCCTTCCTATTGTTTATCCCCGTTACATTTATGAACAAGAACTGTAGTCCTTCTCCTATTGTTAGATCATTTCATCTTGGCATGGTTTTCTAGTTTCTTCTCAAACAGTGAACTCTCCATTGCCTTATCATATTAATAAACTTTCTCGATATAAATTCTAGTTAAAACTTACCTTTCTTGAACATAGCTGTAGACTGTTCTAAACAAGGTCTTATGCAAGGGTGTTAATACTTGTTGATTGCTGGGTGAACTCCCTCCTCACTTCATATACTCCAGAATCACAAATATGTTTCCGGCAGCTGCACGAGATCCGCAGCTTGTCATCATTTTGTGACCTAATAATATGTTTGAGCCTAGATCTATTCATCTACAGTATTCCCCTTTCTAAAAAAATCAGTGCATCTCATCAATGGAAGATATCTTCCTATTCTAGCACAATCAATGTTTGGTAAATAAATGTGTTGTATTCATGTTTTGCAGTTATATCCATGTTTCTAATTTTTATTTTCCATTTATGTTTGCTCTAAGTCTGGCATGTTTTGATATGGCTAATCAGCTATCAATTTGCCATATTCATTGAGTCTACCTCTTAAAGGTAAGTGTTCTGTTTATTCTTCTGAAGCTAGACAATACCCAACAAAAATCATTGCTACAATCTCACCCACAAGACTAATGTGGATGAGAGTCACAGGCAAATTTAAGTTGGAAGGGACTTCTGGAGGTCTCTAGTCCAACCTCCTGCCCAAAGCAAGGGTAATCAGCTTCTTCAGGGTCTTGTCTTGTCAAATTCTGGAAGCTCCCAAGGTAGGGAACAGTGTTGTGTGAAGCATTCTGTGCTTCAGACTGAGCACAAGTTCACTGGGGCTTTCTTCCATTTCAGTTATGACTGTGGATGATGTGAAATAAGGTATAACGATGGACAGATGTTTTTGTCCCTGTATTCAGGCAAGGGCAGATGCAGCTTTGCTCTGAAGAGAGAAAAGGGAAGCTGATCTTTCCCCAAAGAAGGCAATTTGTGGACATGCTGCCCAGAGCCCGGGCATGAGGGGAAGGCACACTGACTAAAGACCTTTTCATAGCAGAGGCTTCCCAAACATGAGACTCGGAATGTTTCCCCTCCCAGATCTCTCTCCAGTGAAGATAATACTGCAATTTTAGAGGCAGAACCACTTCTCCATCCTTGAAGATTCACAGAAGAATCTAAGAGAAGCTTGAATCATGTCAGCATTTGGCAAGAGGATGAGGAACAAGGAAAGACTTTAGATGCTAGTAGTGGCTAATAAATGAATGATTGTTCAGCATATCTTCTTTATCGTCATTTGCCAGATTTTCCTTTTTCTGTCCCTGGAAACGGAGTACTACTCTATTATTTCTTAGTTAAAAGCTCTTATTGATCAAGACTTTCTCAGTCCCAGAAGGCAGGAAGATGTGAATATGTAATGTTGGAGCTCACATTGGAGCTGAGATTGCTGCTTAGGGAATCTGGATACGTAATGTGTGACCTCTATATCCCGTCAAAGTAGCTCAATATATGAGTGTCATTATTTTGTCTACAATAGACTGCTCTCATACTGGTGATCAAGCCAAGAATCACTCAAAGAAATTTATACATTAATTTTGAATAACAAATATATTTGAGAAAATTAGTCTGTTCACAGATAACTCACAGTTACCACTCTGTGATAACTCACAGATACCCCTTTTTCATTTATGGTAAGTTTAAAGGTTGGAAGCAATGATTTTGTGACTTTATTCTTTAAGTTTAAGGTCATTTGGGGAGCATGCATTTATAAGACAGAATTCTTATGTATTGTGGGTTTAGGTTTTTTGATTATTGAAGTTTTAAAGAGCAAAAATTATTATATCCTAACTTTCAGGTAAGAAAGTTTTGGATTTTTCCACTCTGGGAGCTGTGACTTTCTCGCGCGTGTGAGAAAGTACAGTAAAAACAGTCAGCAGGTAGACGATGCAGTGGAAATTGTACAATGTATTGACATATGCAGTTTGATGCAATATATTCTTGAAATGTATCCCTGTGCTGGAGTCCCCTATATCCCATCAGTTTCACACATGTCAAACCCACTGAAGACTGTTGGAAATACCTGTAAGGGGAATTATATCCTAATGGGGTTTCAGTCTCTCTCTAGTGGAATACCACTAGATATTCCAGGAAATTACTTATAAACAGAGAAAAGGAAACTTGAAAGACAAGGGTCATCGTTTTTTACTTAGAGCTCTGCATCATCTTTGAAGAAAAAGAAGGAGGAGAAACCTTCTATCTTACTCTGGCATTTAGTGTAAAGAAAATTTTATTAGATCTAGAAACCATCTAAACAGTTAAATGAATAATAGGGATCGAATTCAGGTGAAGATGCATTCTATATGCTTCATTATCATTCTCTACAGGAGAGAGATGCTGATAACAAACTACTTAAACTGCTTCGAGTCATATCTTCTCACTCCTGCCAGCTATCATTAGAACTACTTGAAAATTAAGGTAGCATCAGTAGAAGTTCGGATGATGAAATCTGATACTCATGCTGATGTCTGGTCAGCAATGCAGGATTTTTAATTTTTTTTTATTCAGTTATTTTTTAAAGCATCGAATTCACCTTATTCACAAGTGGAAAGCCAGTTAAAGATGCTGATAGAACCTTGGAAGGTTCAGAGATTATTATCTGTGTGCCTTTGGCTTTAGTCCGATCTTGATCTGATATTATACACGAGCAAGACAGAGCTAATTCAGTTTGCTTTTTTCTTTCTTTCTTTTTTTTCTTTCATTTTCTTTTTGAGGTGTTACAGTTCTTCTGGATCAAGTTATGCTCAAATTTTGATTTTCAGATTTATAGGTGCTTCCTTGAAACTCCTGGTTGGTCAAAGCCACTTCTTTTGTCCCCTTCCTGAGTCTACTGCTACACTAAATCAGGCAGAAAGCTTATGCTGACATCTGCAAAAAGAATTTCTTAGAGAATTTCGTGGGGTTTTTTTTTACAAGCTGATTCTGCCTTTTTCCTTCAGACCTACAATATGTGCTTTCATTGTTCCCACACCAACTTATGAATATGTTGATGCCGTTTTCTCTTTTTTTAAGCTCCCATCTGAGTTCTGTTCATCACAGATGTTTAGACACACAGCTGTCCATCTACAGTGGTTCTGCATGAAAGACCATGGCTGTTGTGTACAAAAGAAGGGATTCAGGCAAAATGTACTATAAATAGATAGCATTGTCTGCCTCTTCATTCTCCACTGGAGTCCTAAGTTCTGGAATTGGAATATTTGCTACTTTATCAAAATAGTTTTTGCCTTCTGCCTCCGCTGAACTAAAAGATGGAGCACAACCTGAGCATTTATTATGGCTGTTATTTGCAAAAAGTTCCCATTCTCTCTGAAGCAAGGGGGCTGGCTATTCTGGCATGGCCCCAGGGTGCATGTAGTGCATGGTGAAAGCAGGCGCTATTAAATAATAGTGAAATAGTGAAAATGTTCACCTGTAGGAGTCGGCAACCTTCACATAACATAAACTGCTTAAAAATGCTTCAAGGTCATGCTATTAATGTCTTAAGCGTTTGATTCAGGGAACAGATCAGCATGCAGCATGATAAGCCCCTTTGAAAACTGTGGAGCAGCAGCATAATATCTGAGAGCATTGTGGCAAATTGGGAAGTTGAGATGGAGCTGCTAATTATTCCAAGGCATATTTCTGAAAGGACAGGAGGTGTGGGATGTTCTCTGCCAAAAGCCCCTATTTCTTGAATGCTCTCACCATCTCCATATGCACATATGAAACTTTTAAGCTATGCTGTGTGTGTATAAGCTGTAGCTAATGTGGTCTTATCTACTGCTTGAAACCCTGAAAATCAGTAAGATACAATTCAATAATGATGAGGGCAGCAGTGGAATAATTTGGGTAAGACTAGATTATCAAAAAACAAAGAAGAAACTGCAATTAGCATCTGTTACAGACCCCCAGGACTATAAGAGAGTGAGGAAAAATATTCATAGAACAACTCTGGAGTAGTTCAAAACCACACAGTACTGTCCCAGAGGGGACTGTAACTGTCCAAACATCTGTTAAATTATAAAGCTACTGTAAATATAGATCAGAGATTCCTATGCACAAATGAAAGTGTGTGGATCCTAAAAAAGATTCCTAGCTTTAGTAGTGGAGTACCTGATTATGGAAAATATGGTGCTAACAAGTCAATGTGGAGGAGAAGCTACCTTGAAACAATGGGAATTATAGTAAGAATATGTGAATACAATTGGAAAATCCTCGTGAAAATGTGCTAGTTCAAGTCAGGAATATATCAATAAGAAAAATTGCAACATCCCAAAAAAAGAAATCTTGCCAGTATGAGACTAACCTTTCCCTGATGCAGTGCTGTTGCAAGGATAATATAAAAAAAAGAAAGTAGTAAAAAATATGACCAGGAAGAACATTAATGGAGGTTTCAAAATAAGGGTCATTCAATAACAGACTGAGATGTTGTTAAAGGTTTCATCATAGCTGTACACACCTATCATGATATTGCTAAAATGGGGTAGAGAGGAATTATGTCAATAAGATTTTTCCTTCTTTTTTCATAGCGTTTGTCCCTCTATTTTCTCCTCTTCCTCTTTTTTTCTTTGAAAAACAAGCAATTGTTTCTCTCCCATATCAGACAAACACGAGAACTGGAACACCAGAGGAAAAAGTTGTTTGCAATGCTGACTTGTAATGATATCTACTTGCTGACTCCTGCCTTCAACTGCTGGTCAGGCCGAGCAAATGTTTGGCTTTGCAGACGTTTGAGACATTTGGAGAAGAATTCTCATCTGCCTTTTTACCACGTGGTTTCCACAGGAGTTTGAGGCCAAGCGGAAAGACTCTTTACTAATGCCCAAGGCTTTTGATTCCCTTTTGAAGACCTGTGGCACTTTCAGAAGGACGCACCAAACTTTCAGGGTTTATCTTTTGGTGCTTCACTCAGCTACACCAGGTGTATCTGACTGAGGTGTAGCTGCTTGACCTTCATTTGATTGCTCACCAAAGGTAAAGCAAAGAAAACTATTTAAGTGATCAGAGAAAATTTCACTGGTCACTGAGTTATATTTAGTGTTTTATTGACCATTTTGGGCTTCTTCCAGCAGTGTGAAAAGGTACATGCTGCATTTTATTATGTTAATGAGACATGAGAGGCACACATAAAAAAGCACTTGGTTCACACCGGGTATCTGCAAGAGGTAGCTATTTTTAAATATCTGTAGGTGGTTCACTAGCACAGGTAATTGAGTTCCAACATATTTCTCCTTTGAGTCCTTCCAGAAGGATGGTCTGTAAAGTAAGAAACAAAGAAAATTACTTTTAAGGTACTGCTGTATTTTTTTTTTAATTTGAGCTGTAACGGAAACGTTTTGTCACTCTGCTATTGTATTTCCTTTTAAGGGAATATTTACATATCCAAAAAGAAGCCCTCTCCATATTCAGAGATAAGTACTTTAATACAGCCACTTATGTTGTGTATTTATGCAGGTGTTTTGCAGAAGAGCAAAATACTTGCTTGTAACAGGCTGTGATGACATGGGCATCCTGAGTATATAAATTTTTATGAAGAACAGGCCCCTTGGCAATTACAGATGTGTTAGTGACTTTCTGCTTTCACTGAGAATATCTCAAACACCATTTCATTCTCTGCATTTCTAGTTTGCAGGGATTTTTACAGAGTAGAGAAGGCATTTTACTTCACTTCTATAAACTATAGTTTATTCCGGGAAGCCATTTCATGCCCCGCTTTTATTTATTTCTAATAACACATTTTTATTGTCAGGCTTCAGAGTGGGAAGGTATGAATTGAAATGCAGAGCTTCAGAACTCCTTCTTTTCTAATTTTTTCCCCTGTGCTTGCTTACTTAACCTTATAATTGTCATGATATGTCACATAGTTGAGAATTCAGTTCTCTGAAGTCCCAGTAATCTGCCTTCTTCGTTATGGTAAAAGTGCCCTAGTTAACTCCCTCTCAAAGCCAAATTGTCGTGTTGTTCTCCTCAGTCATGGGTTTGGACCTTGTTGATAAAAACCTCTTCCACCGTGCAGCCTGCCCACGTCCTGGTCATGGTCATCTTTTCCCTTGGGATTCATTTGCACCTGTGGTTGCTGAAGCCATTCCCAACCCTCTTCTATTATTTTATATGAGACATGGCCTCAATTTTCTTGGGTGTACTGGTGGCTTGAATATCTCGTTGCCTCCTTTAGACACTGAATTCCCTCTCCAAGTGCACGGGCAACCTGTAACCCTGAACTCCTTGACAATGACTGCCCCTTTCTTCGCTCATGTCTGCCTCTTTAGGTAATTCCTGATTATTTCGTCCACAATGGTGTACTTCAGTCCCCTGGACAGATCTTTCTCTTTCCAACATGTTTTGTTGATGAATCCAGTCATTCTCTCCATAAAGCTATGAAAATGATGGAACAGAGTAGCACAGTGATTTTTTTTTTTTTTTTTTTTTGGTGGGAGGGGAAAGAATTTATTTGCCGAAGAAATGAAATTTCTGGCAACTCAGAGCTGTTTGTGACTTTAGTTTTAAATCTGTGAAGTAACTGTGCCTGAAGAAATGTTTAGAAATATTCGAAAAGCGCTGCCATTGGCTTTCTCCTAACTGATAAGGCGTGTAGCTCAGACAGCTCAGCTGCCTGAGGCGACTTGGAAGGAGGAGAGGCGAATTCTGCCCCGCTGAGGGGGCTGCTGTTTCACTCCACTGGGTCAAGGAGGGAAGGCAGCAGCGAAAGCAATACAGCGGCCATGTGGTTGATTGGGATCGGAGCTCCGGTTATCACTGAGAACAGCGTTACCAGCAAAGGATGTTAAGAAACCCATCCCCGAATGTCATATGGTGTTATGGTTTTACAGATGTGACAGAAGGAAAGTCAGTCTGCTCAGGTAGACGTGCGCTGATCTGAACTTGGGTCTTGCGGGACCTGGGGGAATAATCTAACCACCCTGACAGTGGATAAAAGGGGAGGAAAAGTCATCGGGGATCTCTTTAAACACACAGCCCTGGAGGATAAAACAACCAGACAAGGAGTTTGTTAGTAGTAAAGTAACATCTGGTAAAATACATCCCAGTCACAACCACACCCCTCTTTTGTAAGTGTGATGTACACCTGTAACTTCTGTCCATGGAGAATGTACAGCTTAATTGACAGGACAGGCAAAGGGTGAAAAGGTAAAGAGAGACACAAAAACTGTAAAATGTCTTGCTGAAAGTATTGTCACAGGGCAGTGACAGAGGTGGAAGCAGAACAAATTCTTCTGTTGTTTGTTCCAGTTACCCATAGTCTTTCCCATCCTTTCAGGTAGCAGTTGACCGCTCCGCTTAGATTATATTCTTATGTTCGTGGCACATCATACAAAACCTTTTCTCTTACTCTTTCCTCCCACGCTCCCACCTCCTTGGATTGTGAAACATACTCTGGATATTATAGAAAGGTGTATTTTGTGATATAATAGTGATTGAATTGTGATACATGAATGATGTAAGAAATGTTGGGCCACTCATGGACATTAAAAATTTTCACAGGCCAGTGGTTCATTAAATGAGATTAATTAGTTGTGCCCTTTTACATAGCATTTGACAAGGTTTGCAACCCCCATGCAGTTCAGACATTCATAACAGGGGCTGATCTCTGTGCCCTAAAAGGGAGACTTGCCTCTCACATAAGCTGAATGGGTTTGATCTCCAGGTGCCATTCCTGATGTTCAAACCTGAGTCTTGTAAAAGTGACCGCCTTTCCATCCTGGATGCCCCAGTGCTGTTGCTCAGTGCTGGGCACAGCAACAATGAGCTCACTTTTGATGTTCGCAGGCGGGGATGAGGGAACATCAATCTTAGTCACTCAAAAACAGAAGGTTGCATTCAAGATGTTGGTTCAAGAAAAACACAGAACAAAACGACATCTATCTGTGAAGATGAAGGAAAGCCTGTTTCTGGCTAGCACAATGATTAAATTGTTCATGAACAGTTCATACTTTTCTGTAAGTGACACCCACAGGACTCATTCTTCCTGCTCCCTGAAAATACTGCTAGGGTCAGTGAAATGCAGTGTTATCATCCATACTGCCATTAAACTTGTACATGTCAACTGGAAAAAAAAAAAATAGTTTTGATCCTTGCATTTCCATGATTGCTTTACCTTGTTCACTGGGCCAAACAACGCAATCTCTGCCCTTTTCCTCCCACTGTTCCTCTTTGTCCCTCTCCGCCTCGCTGTCCCTCACACAAATATCTCTTCAGTCTCCTTTTGGACTTGGCAGTCCTCTCACTGGGACTAGCTGATGGGGTATGGCTTATTGAGAAAATTGGGTTGAGGCAATGCCAGTTTGAGGGTAATTTTAGACACCATTCTGCTTTAAAATATGCTAAGTCCATGCTTATGCAGCATGAGAACTGTACTGTAGCAGAGTGGAGACCATGGAATAATGTCTGGGCATTACATTTGTAGGTGGCTGTAAGTATTTCAGCTTGCATCTTTATTAAACCTTTTCAGTGGTGCACAGCCCATCCTCCTGATTTATTTAGATTATTGAATCTACGGTATTTTCTCTGATCGTGCACTAGGCTTAAGTATTATGAAAAAAGCTTTTCTGCAACTTTCATCTTCCGTGCCTCTCCCCTCCCCACCTATTAGACAGTTTTCTGTGCTTGTTGCCAGCATAAAGGAAGGAATCCCTCTGAAATTGCAACAGGGGTTGAATTTATGGACCTACCCTTTTGTACGACTTGATGGCAGCGATGTCTCGTGCTTGATCAAGGGTGACAGCTGCATTCTTCAATAGGACAATTGTGCTCAAGACGTTCAATAGGTGTTAAGCGAGCGGTTGTTATCTGTGCTACTGGTGGTAGCCAAGACCTACCAAAACAGTCGAGGTGTTGTTCCTGCTGCTCATCTTGCTCGCTGCAGCAGTTGGCAAGCACCGCCAGTCAGCAGGGAATGGTTAGGGTGAAGGAGACCCAATCAGCATGCTGTAATTTACATCTGATTGATGAATGCATGGAGAGTGTGGAAACACCAATTAGAAATAAAACCGTGGCAGCGAAGGATTTGGGATGCACTGTTTCTCTTACCCTCTGCCTCCTGAATATAGCCAAGAAAACTTGGAAGGGCAGACAGTTAAAAGAAATACAAGAGACAAACTCTTGTGTGTATCCACACCTTAATGTGGATTGCATTGAGGTGTTTGTAATATTTTGCAATGTGGACTGCAAAATGTTTATTTTGCAAAATTTTTACTTACATAAATTTCAAATGAAAATACGCTTTTCAAGTAAAGGTAGAAATATAAACCATTTTTATTATCATTTTAAGCATGGTGCCTGACTATAATAATTATCTAAAATTAATTTCTGATATAGATTTGAAAATTTGATTCAACTTTAACAGAAAGCTGAAACAATTTTAGTGTGTTTCTTTTTTTAAAATACACTGCATTTAAATTCATCAAAATAAGTTTTCAGATTGTCCGTGCTGAGGACTCAGCCTCACTTTAACATTTTGTCCGTAAGCCAGCACTACAATTTTGATTCATATGATCTGCTTTATGCAGTCTGAATCTTTCCGCTCTTTCTGGTTTTGTGTGCATGTGTTCCCAGTACAGTGTTCGATATCATTTATCTCAGTATAGAAGATTGGAGTTGATATTGATTATGTGTGTTAGATTTTGAAATTCCTTTGTAAATGTGTAAAGCCTGTAAACATCTACCATTCCCAGCAGCTTAACAGAATCATCCTTCCTCTGACCACATAATTGTTAAATTGTGCATGCAAAATGGCTTGAGGATATTCTGTCCCTTTTCCAGCAGGTTATCAGGAAAACTTGCCAGAGAACATTGTGTTGTTTATATATCCTCCAGGTTAAGAACTCAAAGGTCAATAGCTGCCAAAAGCAGTTTCACTTAGTAACTACTACTTTTCCCAAGCTCTGCAACCTGCCTCACCAGTGATCCTTATCATTTCTTAGTGAATGTGTACATATGCAGCTCCTAGATCTCTACCCATAGGCAAGTAATCTTGGTTTACTGAAATAATCTGTTCACTTTCTCGTATAATTAATCATGATGATTAATTACCTGCATAAGCAAATATTACCCGTAAATACACTGAGCTTACGCTGTAATGTTATTGTTTCTTTCCTAAAACTTCTCACTGAATGAATCTGCAGTGCAACTTGATTGACCGACAAAAAGTTTTCCCTGGGTTGGATTTAGCCACTTTGTTTCATTAAACAGCTAAGAGCGGGGTCGGTTTTGTTTTTCATTTGTTTGGGTTTTAGTTAAGAAAAAAAAAAGTCATTATACTAATTTTTCTAGATCACAAGATAGGTTGTTATCAAATGTTTTAATTATATCTGTCTTAAAAGCTTGATTTTGCTCTGTAAATGCTTGATGAC